>NC_079427.1:15837536-16017536 GCF_026213295.1 Gadus chalcogrammus
TCCAATTCCCCCACGCTGACTTCCTTTCGCGGGATGAAGTCCAGAGTTATGCTGCTTTTAATTGGGAGACGGAGATGAAGTCCGAAAGAGGTTTAAATGAAGTCATGAAGAATTTTTCCTGGGGAATGAAGTTGGTGTGCAAGACTCCAGACATGCCGCAACACCAAAACAAAATGCCAAAACAGGTATAAGTCTCATGAATGGTTTGCAGGATTGCTACATCATACCATACATCAAATGTTCTGTCCCCACATGCAAGTGATTAAACCCGAGCAGAAGATATTTAGTCAGCTTTTGGTGCCGAACGAGGACAAGCAATGATTCAAGGGGGCCCAAAGGAGCCCCAGTCAATAAGATCATTGATATGTTTTCCTTCACTGTTTAGTGTCAGTGTTTTTAGAACCAATGCTAACTGACAGCAGTAAAGCGGCACATTTGCACGTCCAAAACAATACGCAAGGCAGTGCTGTCTGCATCCCAGGTGAGCCTCACTGCATGAGCCATTCACTTGATTCAATAGCAGAGAGAGAGAGCAGACTGGAACGTCTCCCACTCCTGGTGATTACAGATAATCATTAGTTATCATGCAAACATTCGGAGGACACTGAGCTAATGTTGTGTTTTGCACGGCATATACACCGTTCCTTCCATGTTTGGTTTTGGACTGATGGCCCTAATTATCCGAGCCCTGTTCCAGAGGTAGGGGATAATTCTGGAATGAAGAATGAAGATTTTTTCAGACTAAATGTCTGCTTTGGTTCATGTCTGGGGCTCTTCCTTTGGGCAAAGTCACAGGGTGTTTTTGCCAAAAGGGGGATGTTGTACTACAAACAGTTGGAGAGAACAAATAAAGTTCACATAGATCTGACTGTGTCACAAATTTTGGAATTGGGATCTCCATCAAGCATAGTGTGAGAAATGATGGCATGGCAAGACTTTGAACCCCATTAAAGAAAAAAAATGACTCCGTTCACATTTACCCATGCATAACAATACCATATTAATTTCACTTCAACTGTAAACAAGATTGAGTGGTATTGAATGAACGCGCCAGGTTTTCATAATGAACATTTAAAAGTAAGTTAGTCAGGGGTATAAATCGCACATTGCTGTCATCAGCCGATTGCGTTCAAATCAATTATTGTTATCATGGAAGGTTGGCATGCCAATACTATCCAAACATATTCGGAAATATTTCATGTTGTATTTATGTTGAATTTAGGCAGATTACTAAAGTCTGCCATAAGGCAAACATGTGGTGTATGCCAAATAGCAGGGAAGTCAGGTTTGTGGTACTTTTTTATCAAGAAAAAAAAAGGAAGAATTGTGGTAAAGATTTCTATATAAATTATTCCTCTAGAACCAACAGCTGTTCTACTTTCTCTGTTGAAACAAATCCATTGCCATTTTTCGCTTGGATATTTGTTGGCTTATTTAAAAATATGAATCAGTCATTCCTAGGTTCTATGCACATACATTGTGTCAAAGGGCTATCAACAAAGTTTCGAAGATGTGATCTGTACCTTTGCGCTCCAATATATATATATATATATATATATATATATATATATATATATATATATATATATATATATATATATATATATATATATATATATATATATATATTTATTTATTTATTTTTGTTTTTTGTTTTTTTCAACACTGGTTGTTGAAAATTGTCTGCAACATTTGCCTCTACATCACACAGGTTTCAGAAAATTCATCGGGCATTATGAGCACCAGACCTTGTTCATCACTCAGTGAGGTTTGTGTGGTTATATAAAAATAACCGGTCCACTATCAACCCAAGATGATTGATGATAATGATGATTATCATCTTGATAAAGTGTTGATTTTCTTTGACATTTGGAGGATTTGTCCTTTCATTTTTTACTGAAATATACATATCTACTGTTATATTGCAATACCCTCCGGTTAAAGCTGGATGGGAAGCCAATATCTAAAAAAATGAATACTGAATTGATGTCTAGTCATTGAACCCACTTTAATAGTGCAGCATAAAAAACCTTATGAAAGATGTCGAAGAAAGTTTCAGTCACCCAGTCACCCAGTCACCAAGAAATAATAAAAAATATATATATATTAATAATAAAAAAATAAAAATAATGTCCTAACCACAATTTAAGACAAAGTTATGACTTTGATGATATGAATCTATAGAAAGTTGCATCTTGTTTTGCAATATGTCTATTACGATTGCCATCAAGCTGAGTTACATACAGTTTCCTAATTTCATTAGTGGCAGTGAGTTATTACTGGTTTGGTAACTGACGAGACACAGATCATGTATAGCATGCAATCACTGATAAAATGCCTCACTTTCATATGGCTTTCATGACAAATTTCACACGCTCTGCATCGGTGGGCTTATAAGAACCATGTTGTCTCTTTATTTACGTTATCTAGAGTATTCCACATAGCTTTAGTGAACACAGTTACGTTTTCTCTTTGTGTGTATTTATTGTTGCAGTATTGGGACATTGCTGTAGAACACACTGGCCACAGCGTGGTACAATGATCCTTTGTTCACTTGATAAGTGTTTACATGTTGCCGGGGACTGCTGTCCCGGCTTAGAGCTGAGACAGTTATCCTCTGATGATCACAGATTGAAGTTAGGCCCTGGCTATTTCATGGGCTCTCTGAGAGCGTAGCTCTCTACAACACTCCACTACTTCATCAACCTCTCGCACTGTATTCCTGCTTTGGTGAATGGGTGACAGTGCCCGCACACATTTAAAACCCATCAATTGGTTGAGTCAATGCAGCAAAAACATACCTAAAAAAAACTCTGGCTATGTTGGATTTGAAACCCCAAAGAGAGATTGATCTCCTCCTCTCCCCCGGAGGAGATAACAGACCAAAGTAGGGAAGAGCATGGATGCTCTGATTCAGTGTTGAGTGTACTTTTTTTGTAATGGCTTTTAATGAATTCTGGTGTCACCACCAAACAAGGCATAGCAGACTGGCGCACCTCCAAGGTGAATAACAGACATCCAGACCACACTCCAGATGTGGGCTCTCTGTGGTGACATTACTCTCTATGCGCTGCAGGTTCCAACTTACATCCAGTCCAGGCCAAGGCACCGGGGGGAAAACTGATGAGTTCTGGTGAGAGCCAGACCAGGCAGCTCGGTGACTCATATTTGGCCCATTTTCCTCTTCTACGCTCCACTTTGTAGGAAGTGTTGTGTAGACTCAAGCTCTATAACCCAGTCTCAATGCATTCACTCTCTCGGCTCCTCCGTTGTGACTAATACATTTCGTAGTTGGCTTCAGATCCTGAGCCAACAAGCATCTCACGTGGATTCCTGGTCAGCCGTGGGGGGGGGGGGGGGGTATTTGGAGTGATGGAGCCTGTTATAATTTCGATCACTCATGATGTATTGTCTGTGTTCTAGTTCAATTTGCTTGTCAACAATTTATCTAAACATTGTGTTGCAAACTAAATAGAATGCCTTTTCAGGCCCTCTTCAGAAAAGTTATGATTTTTGGCGTATCATTCGTAAAAATATTGAGAGGAGGGTTGTGCTATGGAGACCACTATTTATATTAAAAGTGAAACATGCATGATTATAAAAAAATCTACTATAATGATCAACAGAATGTGTATAGTTAAAAGTTTGGACGTTATGTCGAAGTCTTTATGTCGTGATAAAAACGTTGTCCAAACCCATGTCCAACTTGCTCAAGCGCAGATGGGTAGCAAATAGGAAGCCACCACGCTGGAAAAATGTTCTAGCTGGAAGTTGCAGATTCAAAGAAAATGAATACAAAATAATAACACATGCATGAGATGAACAGTGCATACATACAGAAAGTACATAAATACAGAACCTAAGATGTATATTTTCATGCAATACATCTCTCCTTTGCCTGCCCTTTCTGTACACGTGGGGTCTAGGGTCCGGTGACATGTGCATATTCTTACCTTGCATGTTTTTTTTTTATTGTTTTGTACATGGAAACCCAAATGACGGCATTCCTCCACCCTTCCTTCATCAGGCCCTAGCAACGTGTTTGCTTTATAAAAGTCACATCTTTAGAAAAGTGCTGTGCTGACAAACCAAAGCACTTGCATGATTTATAATTCAGACAAATGGAGAAACCGTTTTTTTTTTTTATTAGTCTTATCAGAACATTTCTCAGGCCTTTAAAGAGGAGTGGGGTGGGCCAAGGACTACCGAAGAGCAGACGACAGAGGGGAAGCACAGGCCTTCAAAAAAATGATCTGCTGGTGAACCTCTTTTCAGCCAGAGCTCGAAGAGCAAACATGCTTGGAATACCACATCCGTCAAGCGGATTGGTTGGTGCAATATGGTACACAGCATGCTTTAAAGCGAAGCATGTGAACTGTACCGAAAACAAGAATCCAACACATTCCCAAAGCCCTTGAGAGCCAACTAAGTTCTGCAACCTTTCAATTGAAAATAATAAATAAAATCATTTCCTTTTTTTTGATAAAGATGTAATTTACTAAACACACACCTCAGTGAAATACCTTTTGGATTATGAGGAATTGCTTAAAGCTCCATTACAGTTTTTCTCGATTGTATACACACACAAAAATGGAACTATGCACACAATTCTGAAAAGCTCATATATCAACTACAAGACTCCAGAATGCTAAACTCTAGGCACAATTCCACTGTTGTCACATTTTTGCTAAACTCTAAGCACAAATCTCATCATTTAGCACACTTGGTTCATCTGGATCACACTGGCCTTCAAAACACAACAACTAATTACCAATAAGCCTAACTCACTTCTCACCTTTTCAAACTCAACTGGCAAAACCATTAAATCATGTGTCAGAGCATAAAAGAGGACTCGGTGAGCTCTTCTGTGTTGTAGATATGGTCCTTTGGCCTGATCAGGATTGGAGGTGGGATACATACTGATTTACATGTAGATCTGTTTCCCCTCATTTATATTCTTATTTTTATTTTTTGTTGGCCTACAAAAACCTTTTATTCAGTCAGTTCAGCTGAACATTTTACTGCATTACAGTCAAAATATATATATTTGCTTTGTTACCTTTTTGTACTTGTACTTGCCCTGATTTCATCGTTACATCCCCCGAAATACAGTCTAAATATTTTCATACTGTGGTGTTTTTTCATTTTACTTATCAGTGCAATTAATGTACTGTAATTTACCAAAATAGGTAACATTGGTGTATTGTTGCACCATCAACTATAGGTGTACAGTATGACTCTGGGAAGCTGCCTTTAGCCCATTGGAGCTCATTGGATAGACAAATATGCATTGTATCCTATTCTGATACGATTGTGTTATTGCAATATTTATATGATATATTCACAGTATTGTATTACAATATGGCAACAGTCTTTATACTATATGTACCACGTAATTGCCACTCTAAAAAATAAAGCTATTTCTAAACAATTGTATACATTGGAATATGTAACATGGCCTCATGAAGACAAAACATATGTAAATAGTATTTTGATGGAAGTGTTTTGAGTTGATCACACCAGTGTTTAATTTATGCTCTCTAAGAGATATTCATATGATAGCTGTGTTTACTGTTTGATGGAAGAATTTGTGTAGTTTTGACAAAATGATTAACTCTTCTCAGGTTTTTATTTTGAGTTTTGAGAAATTGAGCTATAGTTACAGAAAACGTGTTCAAATGATTGAGAAAAACTGTAAGGCAAGTGACATTTCAACCTGTTTTTTCTGATAGGACGACTCACTTCCTGGACATTGTTATAATTTCCTTATGTCCCTCATAGGTTTACTTAGTGAGGGACCCTTAATGTACTGTATGAATTAGCAAGTCTTTTTCTTGAACACCGCTGGAGGGAAAACACTTGACAAACTTGATTGAATTCCTAGATAGGCTGGCAAGTTCTCACACTGCTCAAACATTGCAGGCAAAAAGCAGTCCCTCCCCAAGAAAAAGACACACTTGCCAACAATCTTCAGATTTTTAAACAATCAAGAGGAACTGCCACATCCACCTTGGGAACCAATTAGTGCACTTATCAGTCATCGAGCAGCCAGCCCCACCATAATCCCACGCCACCATGTTGAGCTGTTAGGGAAACTTGGAACAAACAGGGTTTTCTTTCCGTCAGGTTTTTTACAATATCATAAAATGACTTGGGAGGAAAGAATGCCAACACAACGGACCTGAGCGCCTAGTGCCACAAACACCCCCATGCCGAGGAGTTTCCGTTACCAAAAGCAACCGACTGTTTCGTCTTTGAAACATAGCTGTAAAATAAATATTATTGCGGCGATCTGTCAAGCTGAATATGGGGGCCATGAATCTTTGTGACGGCAGCTGTTTTAAGTACTGGCATTTTCTTAAATTAAGGGGAAGTCTCAATGTGAAAGGTAGGCACTGGTTTTCTGGGGATCTGTAGGCATATAGAACTGATAGTGATTAGGCAATGCAACGTCAAGGTCCCAATGGTTTTGGAACCATCAGGAACATTATAAAAAGTTGGCAACACGGTAGGGAGGTGATGGAGTCACTTTTCATTAGAAACATTTTTATCTTTCTGGCCCTTTTTAACACTGCTGTCATAGTGAAACAAATTATTATTGGTTGAGCAGCTCTTGTTGGTTTAGCCGCTATTGTAGTTGGCAAATTCAAAGAAAAACATATTTTGTCTTTCAAACTATCAAAATTATCCAACTTGGGAGGGCTGTTGATACTGTGCTGAGGCCAAGTCAAGTTACCTTGTGGACAATTTTATGACGATTTTAAAGATAATTAGGCAATTATGTAAATAATCAACTGAACAAACTCACAAATTCACAGATGGTATTTTTACTAAAGTATATTGTCTGAAAATTATTGTACTAGTAAAACATTTATTGACCAAGTTAATGTCGTAACAAAGGTCAAAGATTCATTAATCATGCTCATTCATTCTTGCGTTTATTTTCTTCAAGACTTATAATTAGTTATAGAGGTTGAATTAGTTGGTTAATGTTGCATGAGGGAAGAACAATTTACAGTGCACCTTTCAAAGGTAAATCAAAAGCTGTGTTGGACTGTTATCAACGTACAATCAAGTTGTACTCTTTTTGTATGTCAATAGCTTTGGTGAGCCATACAACCTCTATCGTCCACGCCAGGTCTGTCAGCTCTTCTGTGTCTCAGCATCATGCAGGAGGCTTTCTCTCGAACGTCTGCCTGAAGAATGTTGGAGGTCTCCATGTGTTGACATGCAAAGCAAACCTTGACTAATGAGATGGATGCTCAACAGTTAGACTTTGCTCAGGTTACATTCTCCAACGGTGACGTATCAGGGCCAGACGTCCTGATTTGAGGATTGGACAAAGCAAGTGAAATTCTCAAGTGACCCTTGTTTACATCATACGAGAACACATCATAATCCAGAATAATCAAACACATCATGATTTGACAAAAAAAGGGAGAAGTAGACAAAAAAAACACAGGGGGTACGACCTTCAGCGTCTGTTGACCGGACCACAGAGACAGGACCCCACTTGCTGTCCGTCCCAAGGGGTCTTTAAGAGCTATCAGCCAGCCAGACAGACACAAGCCACAGCAGAAGCAGAGAGAGCCAAGAAGCGCCCCTGATCCCTAGCCTCAGAGACAGCCGCTCAAGGTGATGGGACACCCGAGAAGGGCATGATGCTGGACATCCAATGCAGGTGATGATATGAGGCCTGTCTCTGGACTTTCTCTGAACTTGAATAAAAAAAAGACCCAATGCAACTAAGGGAGTATCTATTTTTAACTTTGGAAAACCCAATGAAGCCTGAAGGGGTTAACGATGCGCAGTCGTTTTGAGATAAATGTTGTTTTCTTGGGTTCCGCGCCAGAGGTTGGATGTTAAATGTATGGAGGAGAGATGGATTTTAGATTGGTGAATGTTTTCAATCTGCTTGGTGTAAAAGGAATTAAACCTCTGTATCATTGTGCTGATGGTTGGAGGCTCCTCTGCATGTAACAAATATAATGCTACTGTCTCATCAGCCTTTAAAAGTCACTGCTCGCCACTGAGACATATATATATCTGTATATATATATATATATATATATATATATATATATATATATATATATATATACATACATATATATATACAGTATATATATCTATAGATATAGATATAGTAGTAGTATTAGGAAAAAAATGCCCTCTATTCCTTTGTACTTAAGCATATTCTATTTCTTTATTTCAATTTCTATTTATTTCTGGCCTCACAGGTGAATAAAACATGCAATATAAATAAAGTTGAACATGTCTGACGTGATCTATTGATGTTCATTCTCTAAACAAACTCTCTAAACATGCTTTAGAGCTTTGGGGCTGTCAAAACAGCAAACACATGCATACAGAATGCCCTTAAATATAATATCGTCATCATGTCTTATGTTTATTATATTTCATTGAATCTGAATGAATGCCTCATAGAGAAAACATCAGATCACGAGGGGAACCAGACGAGAGAAGATATAGGAGAAGGAAGGGGAATGACGTTATCCGAATTTAAAAAAATACCGTACATTGTGGTCGTCTCTACGCCTAAGGGGGCATGTACATCAACCTTCATCAACCCAAAGGTAATCCCTTGTGTCCTCAATCGTTTTCTTCCACCTACTAGAAACAAACCAACAATCTAGCATTGCTCATGCACCCCTGTGTGGCCCCACCCTAGCTCTGTTCCTTCGGCAGTGCTACAACATTCCCTGGGCAGCTGCATAAAATCGCACGCCAGGTCGGATGTTTGCCTAGACTGAAATCACATAAGATAGATTTCTAGTCCACACTGTGCCATAGTCTGGAGTATCGCTGACATAGTGCAGTCTGCGATGTGGAGCAGAGGCCCCAGGTTAAATGCAGATCCCCACCTGGCCATGCAGGAACATTGTCTATAAAAATTCCCCATGTCCAATACTGCATGTTTTCTTTACAGCCTTCTACACAGCTCTTTGCCTTGTGTCAGTTGCAAAGACTACATTTATGATTATTATTCTACATAGGCAATACGCAAGCCAACTAGTCTCTTTAAATAATATCTTAACTTGTTCGGGTAGACAGTTTTATCCTGTTATCAGACACCTTTGTCCGAAGTGACTTGTGTGAGTTACATGTGATGAAGGAGCAGACAGGGGAGAAGAAACTTGATTTGGATGAGGTCTCCTAGGTATGGATAGCTACATTTATTATTAAGGATTTCTCAAAAGATTCAGTTGAAGTGCTCTCTACTCCATTAAACAAACTGTCTATGTTAAACAAACATGTTGGATTTAAAACCTTTCTACAGTTATGTGTGTGACTCATAAATGTAATGTTTTGTCTACATTGACTAAACATGACTTCTCTTCAGAAGGACAGAGGCGGCCAAGAACATTTTATTCAGATTAATATTCTAGTCCTGCAGTGTAACTTAATATCTGACAGCCTATGAGAGAGACAAATACCCCGCAATTAATACACGTTTATTGTTTAGGGACAATATTGGAACATTAAGTGCATAATTAAAGTGTTTCAGGTCTAGATACCTTAACATGTTAATCATGCACACAAGGTAATTTATGTCTGGCACACTTTGAGCATACCTAACATAAGAATCAAGTAGGTTATTCGTATATTTTGCTTCAGATTTTTGTAATATTTACGCAAAAAAACTAAACGGCTTTGTTGCACAACCTGAACTCAATAAATGTTCAAAGGTGCCAGAGAACAAACCACTACAGTAACATTAGCCGGTTAGTGGAGCCTGTGCTTTATCTTCTGTGGTCTCACAGCATGATCTTTCAGAGTAAGGCCCTGAAACCCAAACTGATTAATGATCAGCCATGGGGATGTCTTCTAGGTGTTGAGGGGAATGGGGCTTTGGTTGGATTTGGACTTACAACGTGAAAATGCTTGAAAAGGTTAGAACAAAGTGAGTGTTTTACTAGATCGATGTCACCCCGGGGATTCATTCAAAATGCTAAACGCTAAGTGTGCGAATGGAACAAGAGTAACTGAGCGGTGACCTTTTATCTGGCGAACAGACCTGAACACAACTTGCAAGTTAGACACTCACAACTGCCTCCATGCCCTTTCTGTACTGCTGAGGTTTCAGACCACATCAGAGCTCTCCACAATGTATTCCAGTCAAACCGCGCAGGCAGCTGTGTAAATAAACAGAATAAAATGGTAGAAAATAACCTCATAGACAATAATATTGAACCCCACAAGCGTTATTGCTTTGTCCAAGCATTGAGCTAATTGAAACAGACACTCAAAATTACTCATAGTGGAGATTATATGTTAATCAGTGATACATTTTTTATGCCGTATTTGGGCCATGGTATAGTTTATTTCATTATCGTAGACCAAAAAAGAATGCCGCATTCCTCCCTGTGTATAAATGAACTTCGATAAAGGTCATCAAGGCCTGAATATCAGGTAATAATGTGCGATGTGAAAGCCCTAATGCTAAATTTCCAGTGGCAAATATACATGTATGTGCAGTAGCATACAGTATGTACTACAGCATGCAGTAGTTCAGGCCTATTCAACTAGCGGCCCGTGGGCCAAATGCGGCCCCACTTAATTTTTTTCTGGCCCGCAAGAGGTTGCATGCAAAAAATAAATAAAATAAAGGAGAAACATAGTTGCATGCAAATCAGGTTTCTGTTTGTAGCCGGTGATACTAGCCAGTATCAATACCCCACAATCAGGAACTGGCATCACTTATTCTCACAATGTTTGGCTCAACCGATACGTGTGAGTCTAGCTTTTCTCATATGAATGACATTAGAACAAGGGCACGTTGCTCCATGACCTATGAGAAGCTGCATGAGTGTCTCACGATGAGCCAAACTAGTCAAACAAGGCAGTGCAATCTTTCTCACAGAATCACTGGCTCAAAATGTCTCATATGTGCAGTAGTTCTGTTTTGTGATGATTCAAACAACATTGTTGAATTCTAAATACGTGTCCAAAATATGCGAGAACAAAATCTTTTATAATGATACGATTAAAAGTGAAGAAGGAAGGAATGCATCTGACAAGTTTATTCCATGTAGTTAATACTACTTTAAGTACGATTTATTTGTAGCATTTCATTCACGTAGTTTTACTCTGTGTGGCCCATGAACCCCCAGTGGTTTTCCTTTTCGGCCCACTTGTTAAGGAGGTTGAATAGCCCTGCAGTAGTTCATTCAAAAGCTGAACTTTAACTCTCAGTGCAGGTACAAAGATGCAAGAAAGTGTGGCCCCTTGATGACCACAAAATAAGTTGTTAAGAATAATTACATTTAACTTGTGGCTGGGTTGTTCTACGGTGAACTTTCATATTTCCAGGTGGTCTTTCCTCGGATCGATTTGAACAATATTGCTGAAATCCAAACTTTTCCCCACGAACAAGAAGGGGGTTTCCAAGCAAGCAAGCATCTGCAAAAAAAAAGACAGAAATCATTCCTTAGAATCCAAACTAGTGACCTAATTGATTAAATCTCCTACTCCTGTGTATATCACATTGCAACCACTGTGGTTGCCCTGAGCAGCTGTTGTTGTTAGTGATGAGGACTATTTTAGTTGGCCAGTGAGTTGATGAAGCACCTGTAGATGTCCTGAACCATCACTCGTCTCTGATAGAGACACATGGTTTTATTTGCTTTAATTGCAGCTGTCTCTCGTTGGCTCTGTGACGAATTGTCTATGATGTTCTGTTAACTTAATGTCCACATCTCTCTCTCTCTCTCTCTCTCTCTCTCTCTCTCTCTCTCTCTCTCTCTCCCTCTCTCTCTCTGTATCACACACACACACATGGACACGCACGAATGCACACATACACACACACACACACACACACACACACACACACACACACACACACACACACACACATAAGCACACACACACACACACACACACACACGCACGCACGCACGCACGCACGCACGCACGCACGCACGCACGCACGCACGCACGCACACACACACACACACACACACACACACACACACACACACACACACACACACACACACACACACACACACACACACACACACACACACACACACACACACACACACACAATCATCACTCATAATTGATCCATTTCATGAATGGTCTTTTACACGAGATACATTACATCAGGAAAGAATTTAAAAAAAGAAAGAGGAAAGACCCAGAGTAAATCCATATGGAGCATGTGTTTACATATGTTAAATACGGTGAACCATTGCCTGACAACATGCACCCTGCAACTCGTCTGCCATCCCGTGTGTTAAACTTGGTTGAAAGAATTGTAATAGGAAGGCCAAAACAGAAAAGCTAATACAAATCAATGGCCAACATTGTTCCCCGGCCTCGTCACCGTGGAAACAGCATCTGCCAGACACCCTGAGGTTTTCCGTCCCTTGGGACCGAGCTCCATACATCATCCACAAATCATGCAGGAACTGTAGCTGTTAGCGAACATTGGACCACTCTGCCGAGCTCCTCGGAGTCCGCCTGTATCACTTCCAGCTGAGTATTCAAATGGGGTAGAGTAACTAATTTCTCCAGGCAATAGTAACTAATATATCCCATTGTGCCTTCATACAAGGTTTGACCGGATTTACATGAAAAGATAATCCTCTAGGCGGGGTATTCCCATTTACTCCCTCTGCAGTAGTCAGTTGAATTTAATATTGTGAAGCTTGTGGATTTACAATTGGCTTTTCTACATTCCTCTCTGAAACAGCACTAATAGTCCTGTAAAGAGCGTTCTGTTTTTATACTATAAAGCTTTATTTTGCCCATTCTTTTTTTTATCATCGTTGCTAAATTATTCTTGAAGACCTGAAAACATTCTGCATTTCCCTTAAGATTTTGTTTAAATCCTTTCTCAAGCCAACAGAACAGAATGACCACATTTTTGATACAATAAAGCCAGGCTCCATTCCATGCATCTTGGATGGTTGTCATTGAGCACACGGTACACACGTTCTCTCTGCTCTTTAAAGGCTATAGCACACAGTTGATCTTTATCGTTATGGCTCCATCTTGGACAGGAATTCATCGTATGAGAACATGTGTCCAGCATGGTCATATCAGTTCCAAAGACACACCTTAATACTTACTGAAGATAACTTAACCCAAGGAAAAAGTTGGAATTGCATATGATACCATTCCAAACACTTGCTGTTCCAAGTCATGCAGTCATGGAGACTGTACAAGTCAGGGAAACACTTAAGTCAAGAAAAGAAAAAAAAAGAAGAAACTTGAATCATCCCCCGTTAAGCCCCAAAGGCGCCGCGAATGTAATTCCCGCCTTGAAAAATTTGTAGCATTTCCAATTTGCGCGGTTCAGCATTGCGAAATAGGGGCCTAAAACACAATCCCCTGCCCTGTTGTTGATTAAGGCCGCTGTTCCCACATTCTCCCGAGAGGCGCTGAGGCTTATTTACACCATGCTGGACCGTATTCTGAACATCATGGTGCGTGCACAGACTCGCATAACATCTAAACATGACCAGCTGAGGCCACAGTCCATCGTGTGGAAGTCCCCAGTTACAACACTTACACCAGCCATCGTATATACCACGAGCATGTGTTTATGGATCTGGTACTGCAACAAGATCAAGGGGTCGTTGGATTGAATGAGGATATCGTTCAATAACGTTTGGCTCTGGTCTCCAAGTGTCAGTTGGAAATCTCAGTTTGTTATTCTACATACAATGAAAATAAATATTCCATCATTTTAATTATTTGTGTACACTTGTTTTCATTAAATTGCTGTTATTGAGGTCAATTTGAGCCGGTGGTTGGATAAAGTTAAAGTTGAAAATATGGAGTTGTTTTAATAGCTGAACTGACAGTAACACATACTCTGCCTCGTTACTCTTTGTCTCCGCTTTGCAAAATCATATTCAGGCAATAAAGTCATGCTTCTTGGTTTGTCTGTTTTCTCCACCAAGCATTACCTTTAGAACCTTAATTACGCAGCACCAAACCAGAACTTTGTTCATTAGAGTTTGCAAATGAAAAAGGAAAATAAACGAAGACCTAATGAACAAATAATCTCCACACGATTCAATGCAAACCGTTCTCCATTAATAGGTACACTGTGCAGCTGTACTAGGAAACGTCAAGTTTTGAGGGATCTGTCCTGTGCAATCTCTCCGCCACCTGGCTATGTAGCGATCCCAGTGCAGAGGGCCCTGTCGCATGGCTCCACTGCGAGCCCTGTGCTGTTGATTGCTGGATGTGGTTTTTGGCGCGACAATGTGAGTGTTTAATGGGGCAAAACCACTGCGTAACGTCTGTGTCCAGCAAACATGATCAGGAAGGGCCTGGCATCATTGTTCTGTGTGTGTGTGTGTGTGTGTGTAGGGGGTGGGGGGGGAGTGAAAGAGGTTATGAAGTAAGCAGTCGGAAAGTTGACACAAGGGAAATAAAAACACCTTACATTGCCCGACTTCCTCTCTCCAGAACTGGTAGGAGTGAGGTGCGTTGCTCTAGCTCCAGACCTGCACGCTGTGAGGTGTCTCACTCTCCTGACCTGTTGGGAGTGAGGTGCTCTAGCTCCAGAACAGCTGGGAGTGAGGTATCTCACCCTCCTGACATTCTGGGAGTGCAGTGTCTCACTCTCCAGACCTGTTGGGGGTGAGGTGTCTCACTCTCCTGACCTGCTTCGGGTGAGGTGTCTCACTATCCATACATGCTGTGAATGAGTGGCCTCACTCTCCAGATCGGCTGGGAGTGAGGTGTCTACCCTCCAGACAGGCTGGGAGTGCAGTGTCTCACTCTCAAGACATGCTGGGAGTGCAATGTCTCACTCGACAGACCTGCTGGGAGTGCAGTGTCTCACTCTTCAGACCTGCTTGGAGTGCGCTGCTCTTGATCCTGACCTGCTGGCAGTGAAACTGCTTTAGTTCTTCTTAAAAAAAGTTTGTAGCATCAACCCTAACCGAGCATATCATAACACCTCGACGCTCCTCCTACTAACAGCTCCACACAGAATGTAACGGCCATAAACCTGGTGTGCCGTTGGAAGGGCCAACATATTTAGAGTGTTACAGACGTGGGAAGAGGACAACTTCGCAACAGGACCTGGCGTGATCTCCCACTCTTGCGAAATCATTTGCACTCATCCAGCCCTCCACTCCAATCCAATCCAAGACGATAAAAAGGTCATTAACGGCCCATCAGTGTATTTTTGGGAGGTGTGACCCGAGACATGCTGTGATACGACACATTGGAAGCACCACTGAGGCCCTTTCTGCAGACTTTGTAATGGATGATGGAGTCAGCCAGCCACCACCTCTACTGGACTCCACTGGTGTTAATGCAGGCCCAAGTGCTGTAAATCTGTTGGCTGATGCTGCAAGAGGAAGTCCTTTCCTGCTCCCCTTTCCAGACAATTGCTCAATAGAAGAGATAAAACACACTCTGTGCGAGTGGGCGCCACACAATCTCCAAAGTTCTATATCCGTACATCCTCTGAATGAAAACACGTCTTCTCAGAAAGATAAACATTATTTCACTTTCCAATGTCCCTGGTCAAAAGATCGACCACCATATCTACATAACTTTACAAAGGAGGGATTCACTGCCAACAATCAAGGCTGAATACTTCTGCTCTTTTTTTTTTTTACATCATACCACATCCAAAATTTTTGCGGTCAGACAAGGCCCTGCGTTAGAATGAGGTAGGTGGGGTAAAAAGATGGGGCAACATGCTCCAATGCTCAACAGAGTGGCAACACGCAATCTAAAGTCATTCCCAAAGTCATATCCAGGATTGCAGATAGACAGGCTCTCAGTGATTACTTTTTTCATCGCTGACCCTTCTCTTGCCAGCTGGATCATTTTTCCATGTTTCACATTCGACAAAGGGGAATGTTTATGGACATTGCACTACAAGTACAAGAACATTGCACTAACCGCAGCGGCTTAGTTGTTGCATTTTAAGACGTCATTATGACTATATCGGCTCACCTAACAATCCATCTGTGATAATGTAAGCAATCTTTACTTGGAACCACCAAAGTATACCACCGATTAACAGAGTTTAAATGTGTATGGCAGTAAGACAGAAGGCATCATATATACTGATTCAATCCTAACATTGGTTTGCATGTATGTGATTTCAAACAGGTGTCAATGTGTTGATTCTTATCACAATATTTTGGATAAAAGAATGTGTGGATAATTTTCATTTGTAATTTTGTCATTATACGCATCATTCCTCTCAAACGACATCCCTTTGTTCACAGATGGCATTCCCCACAATGTCTCCTCTTGTAAACTCGATTTGAATATTCTCTGCTCCCGCATTGTGCAGCTTGATGTAAATATAAAACTCTCTCGAAAGGATGGAGGGATTAGATGGGAAACAATGTTCGTTTATGGCATCTAAACGTTTTTTTTATGTTTAATAAGAAAATAATGATGGTTGTTTGAACTTTATAATATACATTGAGGGATCCATTATGACGCACGGAATAACTTTGAATGATGTCAGTCATAGAGTAAATTGCTTGAGTCAGCTTCAGAACATGTCTACTCTTTTTGAAATTCCTTTCTCTGTAATTCGACCCGACAGGCATATAATAGATAAAACCTATTATTTACTAGAGGCAATTCTGAGGAAAATCCCTCTTTGCCTCCCCGAGATTTTATGAGACCCTCATAGTGTGTTATACAGGGATCCAATTGGTGACCAATTACTTTGTAAAACAATGACATTGGACTATTGGCCATTTAATCAGAGGCATGGAGAGGGCAAAAAAAACAACTTGTAAAATAGGAGGGCATTTTGTCCATCGAGCTCATGTTTGCCAGAAGAGCGTTTGAATAATTTATTTGGAAATAACGTATTCCTCCAAGAGACCAGTCTATACAGATGTTGAAGTGTCTAAGCCAATAGTGTGCAATTCATACCCTTTAAATGATTTGCTGGATCCGTTTCAACAGCAACACAACATGGAAAGATGGGATGAAAGTCTTTAGTCTGTAAATGGTAACAATCGAGACACAACGTGATTTTTGTAGTGTTTGCAATTGACCAAAGAATAGTATCACCACTCAAGTCATAAATGTGTCAAGGCAATTATCATCTAGGCCTTTGTTTTTTCTTAAACCTCAACACGTTTTGAATAAAAAAGGGTTGTTGTGGTGGAAAACGCATCCAAGGGCCACTCTTGAACGTGACAACCTATAGAACAAGCCGTCATTCTGTCAGAACCGTATTATAGTATATTATTATATCATATAATAGCCCCCCTCGGTCTGCAACGTCACCGGAATGTATTTGGCCTCGCTCCGTTGTTTCCGCCATGCCTTCATCCTAACTCGTGTTGTTATCTTTGGTCCGAGAGGGCTGCTTTTCGTTTGCCCTAATCAGCCCTCTCAGCCTCTGTGGCTCGCTCTGTCATGAGCCCCGAGCCCTGGGAGGGATCGGCAGCTTTGATGTGCAGAGAAGACTCGTTTGGCAGAGGGACGGCTCTCATGGTCACATGATCTCATAACCATGTCAACGGGCTCCATTAGTCGTGTTCGTAGCAGAATTAAACAGAAAACCCCCATTACAGGAATTGATGTTAGCAGTAAGCACATTAGTGTTTTATATTTTCTGGCGGAAAAGTATCTGTTTGTAATGAATTTGTGCCTTGTGAGAACTTTGTTTTGGGGAATGGTGGCTCGTAAACGCAGCAAAGGCTTGC
Source organism: Gadus chalcogrammus (assembly GCF_026213295.1). NCBI lineage: Eukaryota > Metazoa > Chordata > Actinopteri > Gadiformes > Gadidae > Gadus > Gadus chalcogrammus. Next base: position 15,855,227 of record NC_079427.1, read on the forward strand.
AAAACAACCCGCATCTTGCGGTGCCTTACTTAGTCCTGGCCACCAGGGGTCTCTGCAGCCCCTGTTGTTGGTCCAACACCTGACTACCTACAATCAATGCATACGTTTGATATAGATAGAGGCAAGAGCATCCAGTTATCATTGCAAAATAATTTGAAGAAACATTTAGAAACATAAGCTTCCATGGATTTGTACTAAATTATATCAATATAGTATTCTCTACTATTGAATGATTTGTCAAAATTGAATTATACCCTTGTCAAAAGATTGATATACAAGACATAACAGAAACATTGGATAGTCTTCCAGACGTTTTCCCCAAACGTTGTTCTTGTGTAACAGTGGTATGGCATGTCGATTCAATTTTGGGCCCTTTTGTGTTCGGATATTCTCTCAAACTTCTGGCCTGGAGGTGAAGGTTGATGACGGGCCTCATTAAAAACAAGTCTTGGATTCAATACCATGTCTTCTAACCATGTGTTGGCAGAAGGGCTTTCTGTAAGGTATCTAACATCCTCATTAACATAATCCAACAGTGAGAGTGGCTGCAAGTTGCTCAAAGGAATTGATTGATTACAGTAGTCAACAGTTTCACTCACACACCACACATTTACTTAATACCCACTCCATGAAACAAAATACACTCTCTGAAACGGCGTATTAACGTCTTCCAGATAACATTTGTTTGTCGTTATAGCCAGCATCACGACAGGCTAACCACATTAACAAACAACATTTTCGGAGCTTCTCAATGATGTATACAATGTGATGGTGGAGGGTAACAGAGACTCAGGGGGGGTTATCCCACTCACCCGCCGGGAGTTCATTGAATTAGTCACTTTTGTTGATTAGTTGTGTAATTAGGCCAAGGAGTAAAACATTGGCCTGCTACTGTTACAGCTTCTACTGAACTACTGCTTCTCCTCTCCTTGTTCGTCCATCAAGAAGATATGACGAAAGTGTACTTCGCATGCCGTGGGCTGGGACACGGGCCTACACTTATTGGCTCTAGTGATATTTTTATATACAAATTACACTTTTACATATGCGAAGACATGATGTTTGTCAAATGAAAGTGATTTATTGTTTGGCAAAGATGCTTGTTTCCCTCCTTGCCTTTAAGACGGGTTGGGCTAGCCTGACATCGCCAGACCAATTCGCAAATCTGTGTTATTATCAAGGGGCACTGACCAAAATGCCTCTGGATGCAATTAGATTATAGGGTGCTCCTTTGGACAGGGATCATATTTTTCCCTCCTCAAATAAGATAATCGGTTGTGATTGGTCCAACCGGAGCCAGGTCTGCTGGGAAATCTATCTGAAGGGTAGGTGGGCCGGACATATGCAAGACCAAATAAGACATCAGCTCGCAGATTCCTCTAGTTCCCTGGTAAGACTTAAAATGGTTGAAACCCTCTTTCACCTTTACTCTCACAGGTAGGCTATGGTATGGAGGAGGCCTGTCTTTGTGCCAATTACAGATCTCTATTATATATTATAATATGTGAAGAAAGAATGTATCCACCGTACAAAGTAACTGAAGAAAATCTAACAATATAACTATATAAATAACCAATATAAAGAAATGTGTTTTGTGTGTGTGTGTGTGTGTGTGTGTGTGTGTGTGTGTGTGTGTGTGTGTGTGTGTGTGTGTGTGTGTGTGTGTGTGTGTGTGTGTGTGTGTGTGTGTGTGCGTGCGTGCGTGTGTGTGTGTGTGTGTGTGTGGGTGTGTCTCCGTGTGTGTTTGCGTGTGTGTGTGCAGGGCCGGCGATCGGCATAGGCGAGCTAGGCGACCGCCTAGGGCGACAAATGCGTTGGGGGCGCCCTCTGGTGGCGCCCTTAATTAAAAAATATATCAATTAAAATATACGACGCGAACGGAGAAGCGAGGGGGCGCGGGAGCAATTGTCAGGGCGGCCCGTAACCGTTAGCGTAGCACCCCCCCCCCCCCCCCCCCCCCCCCCGCTCGCAAGACCTGTCCAGGGCGCAAGTTGATTTCGAGTCGCCTAGGGCTCCGAAACGGCCAGCGCCGGCCCTGTGTGTGTGTGTGTGTGTGTGTGTGTGTGTGTGTGTGTGTGTGTGTTGCCAATACTTTCTCTTATACAACAATGAACAAGTGTCAACATAATTCGATCAAAATAAGCCTTAAAGAGAACCTCTAACTTTCACGGCTGTAAAAGCAGCAATGTGGTCGTGTGGTATGTACACTTCTAAGAAAAAGAATTTGAAGAGTGACAACATAAAGTTGCACTGGTTGACATGTCCTGTACAATTTTTTAAAATTGCTTTAGTAGAGAAGGCAATTCCCTTTCTCAATAGTTGTAATAATGCTTTTTGATAGGGAAGCATTACCACATACTGTGGCCACAATACATAAAATAAAATACAGAATTCTTTCCAATTCACTGTGGGACTGGATAACATCTTCCGTATAACATTTTAATATCACTATTGGCAACGACGCCACATGCATTAGGTAACTGCCACATCGATCAACACATGTCAGAGGTCAAATTAGGTACTTAGAGTTCACATTTTTCAAATAAAACGCCAAACGACGTATCCCTTTGTTCCCTGTGCAGCTGTGTGTTGGACAGATCAGAGCAGTGCTGAGTCGCTCACCTCATGGCAGTCACAAATTCGAAGAAAATAAATGAGCGGCACTTGCCAAGGTTTCTCTGAGACAAACACAAACAGGCCGGGAATGTGAAGCAGTGCTGACATATCGCCGTTGACTCATGGCAGCGGACAAGTCATGCTCCAGACGCGATTTGTTTCAAATGTCACGCTTTCTTAGCAATGACTAGACTTTGGATTTCAAAATGAAATTCTAATCTTGGCAACATGAAATGCCTCTGGCTTTTTTTTTTTTGCCTCATAACGATTATAATCATTAGGGTGATATGTTATGTGGATACGCACGCACGTGTGTGTGTGTGTGTGTGTGTGTGTGTGTGTGTGTGTGTGTGTGTGTGTGTGTGTGTGTGTGTGTGTGTGTGTGTGTGTGTGTGTGTGTGTGTGTATGTGTGTGTGTGTGTGTGTGTGTGTGTGTGTGTGTGTGTTTGGGTGTGTGTGTGCATGTGTGTGTGTGTGTGTGTGTGTGTGTGTGTGTGTGTGTGTGTGTGTGTGTGTGTGTGTGTGTGTGTGTGTGTGTGTGTGTGCGTGTGTGAGCGTGTATGTGTGTGTACCTGTGCAGGTGTGTATGCAAGTTTGGCTGGTCAGAGTAGAGATAATGATTAGATTAAGTTGTTGAGGAGATTTGTTTTATCTACGGTCCAAGAAGAGGCTACCTCCAGGAACAGACCATTTTAACAAAGATTAATCATGGAAACAATTTATGTTGACATGGATGTTTCTTCTTACCTCTCACCCTTTTTCCAACCATGGTTTGTCAGAATTCATGAAGCGATGCGCTTTGTGTCTTAATGTTAAATGTATATAGAGAATAAGTGATCTACGTGGTGTCATTATAGACGATAACAGAACAAAGATAAGTTAAGGCTTTATTAACCATGGAGGGGAGGGTTGTTGATTCAGATAGGGTCTTGGATCCACGTTTTAAAATGTTCAAAACAATCATGCGACTTGATGTTCTTCTCACAAAACACATGAGCTAATTTGATGCGATTTCATCTAACTAATCCTTCACATTATTCTATTTTAATCCATTACCAAACACTACAATGCTCTGCCTTCCAAGGTGCAGTGGAAGGCTGCAGCACAGTTAGGTAATGCTCCTCGGCCCTGAGGACTCTTTACAGAAGAGCAAAATCCATCATCCAACATAGATCAAATGATTAATACATATTTTTCAATTGTTTTAACCTTACAAATTAATTCGGTTTTTGAACAAATAATACAAGCATTACCTAAGTTTAAAACGATATATAACTAACTGCTCTCACAACTGACCTTAATACCCCCTTATCCCGTCCACCTGTCTGCAGACGGCGATATATTAACATGCACACCTCCCTGGAGCTTTGGAAGCTCGTTTTCATTAAGAAACCCCTCCAGTTGGAAACGTTTAGCGCTATCTGTTTTTTTTGTTTGACAGATTCTTGGTATAAACGACTGTTTTTTGTTAAAAATGTAAAAAATGAATCTATATTATATATACACTCACACGCACACTCACACGCTCACACTCACACACACACATGTGCACAGGCTCAAAGTCACACACACGCACATTATTTAGCTCCTGCTTGCCTTCAGATGTAATTTAAATCGAATATTAAGCATTTCCAAAGTGTTGTCAGCACACATCTATAAAGTTAAGTTAAGACAGATTTACAAAGACTTCCACCCATGGTTGGAACCAGAGGATACGTGAAGGCTATGTGAGAGGGCTTTATACTACAGGAATATCATGCAAAAACAATTTCACTAAACATAAACAGATGACTTGCAGGGAGAGGTGGCCTCAGTCATTTCCCATGACCTCTGGTATATATGAAAATGTACATTCCTCAATGCCATCGGACATTCCTATGAGCTCAAAACTGCAAAATATAAAATAAAAATACATTGACAAACTCAGAAATCAGCTACACTGGAGCCTAGAATAATGGTAGGTTTGATACGATTCTGATTCGTAACCTGAAAGGATTTCCCTAATCAAGACCTTGTGGGATATTGGAAATATCTAACTCGGGTGCAGCAACCTATATCCACTAACCTCATTCTCTGTGAAACAGACAAACAGTCTGAAAACATTGTGCTCAAGGACAGGTTTGCTTGGCTGAATACATCTCAGCAGCCCTCTCTCAATCCACAGCACAACAATGTATTGGTAACAGTAATATTAATAGTCAAATGTTACTCGTACAAACTCAAAGGACTTTTGCCACCAAATATCTCCAACACACACGATAAGGTTTCTTCCATCACGGATGATTTATCAGTGTAACAGACAAATATGATCAAAATTGGATACTTAATTTTTTGTTACTTATGGATCTTATTAATGGATAAGAGGAAACAGATTCAGGAAACATCACATACAACTAAATAACTGAACACATGAGCCAGGTTTATGAAGGATTTATTAGGATTTCCCAGTGCATACGATACATGAGCACTGGGATGGATTATAGTGAATGCAACACAGAACTCAAATGTGAAATGCTCTAGCACCTCATTAACAACAGAGAGAAAAAACACATTGTTTATAGCCTGGGTAGAAGTTCCAGGTCAGCGTTCATGACTCTGATGAATCATTGTTTTGATTCATAAGAGGAGTAGACTATCACATTTTTGAGGGATGGTTTTAACATATTCATAAAGGTTACATCTGGGATGGGTGAACGCCAATTTAGTCAGATCACCATTCTTCTTCAAGTGGAGACACATTGTGCATGAGACCAAATAACCCCAAGTTTCTTTTGCTTTTTGAAAAATAAGGGAAGCCAGTGACTTACCAGGTGTTTTGTATGATTGTTGGTGGCGGTTTAGTAACTCGAATGGCATTGTAACAAGGGGGGTAGGGGGTAGAACTTTCCATATTTACCTTCCCAAACTTCCTGAACTACATACTCAGACTGTTTGTGTTGGTAAACGGTCATTGAGAGAGAAGGAAGGTTACCATGCAAGGCTGCTTTTAAAGAAGGCGTGTAAGCAGGTAAGCAAAGTAAACAACGGGTGAGGGAGGTGTGAACTTTGATTGGATATGGTTTGGAGGAGGTTGTCTTAACTCACAGCAACATTCTACCATGTTAACAATTACATTATTTGATTAAATGATTCATGGAACAAATTACACAAGTTTTATTTTGCAAAACATACTTCATTTAAAAGGTTGGTATCTACAATGTCTCCATTAAAGTGTTATCCAGTCAAATAAAGACTTCCCAACATTAGGTATACAAACACTTGATAAAATATATATATTAATCAGAATTTGTGTCGGCTAATTCAAACAGTGCTGGTGTTATTTCCGAATAACGCTCTTTATTTGTCATCGGGTTCAAGCGTCCAGTAAATATTTCTACTACAAAACGGATCCGGATTGTACAAACATTTATTTTCCGTGAATTTCCCTTGAATTAAAATGTGATGCAAGATGTGCAACAAATTACGGTCATTTTCAAGACATATTCTGCTCACCTCCGCCTGTTGCTTCAGCTGTACTATTGTATCAGATGACCGTTGGGACTTTACTCTATGATGAACGGTGAGTGTTCATTTCAATTACACAGGTCATCAGTAGTTTACCATCAATTCAGCACTCCCCATTGGTTTGACACAGGAATTCCTCCACTACTGCCTTTGGACCGTAGAGTGCAGGAAGGACAAATTAACCTTCCTGAATGGGTTCATGTTGTGTTTACACTCGACAGTGTCTAGAAGTTGCATTTTCCTTGAGTGTTTGTCAGGCAGACGATTTGACTGCCATGAGTAAAACGTCAATGTGTGGATTTGTGTACACCTCCTCTTGAGTTTGTCCATTGGTCCGTCCGTCCATTCATCCATGCATGCGTCCCTCCACCATATGGATTTATCAGATATGTTTTGAATTCCAAGATAATCCACTGTGGGAACATAGTTGAATTTTAACATACTGTATTGCTATCTCCACTCAACATGCCTTATAATGCAGCCATGATTACACAGTGAAACAAACAGATGCACACACACACACACACACACACACACACACACACACACACACACACACACACACACACACACACACACACACACACACACACACACACACACACACACACACACACACACACACACACACACACACACACACACACACACAGAAATACACATACTCAAACACTACATATAAACATACAGACACACACATACAACCACAAAGACTCTCTAACAAAGTTGACATGACAAAGATGCAAATGCGAAACTGTGCACTTTTCTTAACAATTCAAAGATTCACATCTGGGTAGCATCGACATTCAAAGGGAATGAATAAATGCAGTTTCATTGCAAGGTCATATTGGCACAAAATACATCATATGTTTGGCTGCCACTTAAGTGAGTTGAATAGCAATGGGCACAATAAAAGTGGAGCTGGCAGAAATCTAAAGTCTCAAGCCACACTCTTCCAGAATAAATGAATGAATGAATGAATGTGTCGAGAAACTAGCCTGTGTCATTGTTCTATTTTCAAGACTTGGTCTACATATGATTACACACTCCCAAAGCATAGCAACAAATCATACCCACTGGTAATGTCAGGAAAACTATTCTGGTGGGGAAACAATCTGAAACAAAATATTGATGGTCAGCTTGTTCCCACAATATACTCGAAGTCAAGCATATTTGTGTAGTGCACATAATGTGGGCCTGTGAAGTTCACATGAGTAACTGGCCATCCTGAAGATTGAATACACCCTTGCCTGCCGGAATATTTAGTGATGATGATTTATTGCAAATCTTGGGATTTATATAATCAAACGGATTTCATCAATCACCGACATAACCATCTTTATGACTTGGAGCAAAGCCACACTGTCAAACAATACATGCAGGAGATGTGTATGTATTTATGTGATTACCTTACGTTGCCAAACACTTAAACCCCAAGGATGGCAGCCGTATTGGGCTTATTGTTTCTTTTTGGCACAAATTAGCACCCGGGATGTCACTTGTAATACAAACTATGATCACTTGCAAACAATACTATCGCATTTGGGATAGGAGATGCCTGATGTTTTGTTTGACCGCGTTTGGTTCTTAATCTATATGACACCTTTTTGGATACATTTCTGGAACAGAAAGACAAAGGGAAACAATGGGAGCAACAACAACAACCAGAAAAAAAACAACCACTAGAACAAAAAACTACCAGAAGAACCACAACAACCAAAACAAAAATGTAATCATTCCAAACAGCAAAGAGTCCTAGGATGCATATGATGGCACCCTTTGGCTTCCTTCGACAAGGGCGTAGTCCTATGTCGGCAGTCATCCATTTTGAATCGATTTTCCTAATTAGCCTGGATCACCCCGTCGGTTGAGATATGCGTGTATCTGCATTATAAACACCAAAGAACATGAGCGTCTTATTAAACAAGCCAGAGCAATGTTAAAATAAACTTTTGAAGATTTTCCAATTTAAAGTAAAACCATGTGTTGTTATGTCCTGCAATGAACTGGTTCTCTCACTGCATCTCGGAGTACATAATTCATTGGTAATGTTCTATTGGAAATACCATTGTTCAAGGGGGTTAAAGTTTGAAATTGATTTAACTGGCAACATACAATTGATACACGGATTCAATGAGTTCTAATATGAGCATTCTATGCTTATTTCATTCCTTAAAAATTTTCACAAAAATGTGAAATCTTTTTCTCATTTATTTTTTTAATCGTCATAATGATACATTTTATGAATTGGTTAGTTTCAACATTTTGCAACCATAATCCATATTATTTGTCTTGTTTTAATTTGTCTACAGAAAAGTGTACTAAAATGAGTCTGCTCTGGAACTCAACTACGCAATGAATTTCACTCAGTTGTGTTGCCACTATCAAAGCAGATTAAATTGAGTCATTGACGTAATGATAACATTTAGCAAGAAGCAGTTGTAAGGTATAAACAATGACATCTTCAAGATGCTAAAAAGTATTAATAGATGAAGTAATGTTAATCCTGGTCAATTAAAACTTGCACGCACAAATCAAATTCAACAATTTAACATGAAATAAACCATCATCAATGCGTGCTTGTTTAGTCTAGGCTAGTCAACTAAATACCTGAAAACCAAAACCAGGCCACGTCTTCATGGAGTTTAGACTCTACTCCAAGGGTCTTGGAGTTATCCAAAACTCTGGGACTTTGCTCTATGATGAACGGTGAGTGTATGACCATATGCCAATTTTAATATTAACATAACGTCTGTTGGTAACAACCTATAATAATATATAGAAAAAAATACATTTTACAAAAAATACATATTTTTTCAATTAAACCTTTATTCGTTCAGAAAGTCCCATTGAGGTTTGACAGCCCTTTGCAAGAGAGATCTGTGTGTGTGTGATTATTAGATAGTCGTGAGATGTCTGAAGCTAATATTATGAATCAATGATGATCAATTTAGTAAAAATTAAAACATTTCAGAATATAGATGGACTTTAATCCCTCAACACTATGGGTTAAATTGTTTGCTTAAAAGTGAAATGATGTGCCATATTATAATCCCACTTAATGTTACAGTTAAAATCAAATCATATTACAGTTTTCTCCGTCGCTTTGGTACATTTCTCAGATCAGAATTGAAATTCTCAAAACTACCTGTTCAATCTTCACATCATTGTGTCACTTGTGCACATCAAAAAAGCAGTTTCTCATTTCTTTGAACAAGTTGCAAATGCTTTGGTACATTCATGCAAATGACTATGTACAATTCTCTGCTCTTTCCTACATTACCAATTGCTTATGTCATGTTGATCAAAATGTATTGTCATGGGTCTCTATTGAATAGTCTCACCCCCACAACATTTAGGCATGAGTTCATTGCATAAGTCTTTACTTGCAAAATGGTTGAAAAGGTTGTCATAATATGTCAAGCATATTTTTATACATTTCCATTAGACTTTTTTCTAATTCTGTCCTGAATCGGAAGATTGCTACCTGGTGAATCTTGAACTTCTCTAAGGAAGGGAAATGTGTGAAGCTTTAGATCAACCAACGATCAACCAATGATCAACCAGTTTACTGAAATAGCTCAAAGGTGCATCTTATGAACCATGAACTGGCAAGTATATAGCTGGAGGACAACACAATGTTACATTGTCTGACAATGGCAGGACAAGGAATTGGACGGTGTCAACAGCCAGAGAGAAAAAGAAGAAGAAGAGGAGTGAGGCTGCGTGAGAATGAGAATTTGTAGCCAAACAGACAGGAACGTCAGGAGGTGTAGGAAGACCGCAATGTAATTCCTACAGCAATGCATGCACAATTTACCGTAAGGAGATTGTCCTATGTTCACATTTCTAGCAATGACATGGTCTGTCAAAAAATTACAGTACAAACAGTCAAAGCGTAAATGTGAATCTTGTTCAGTCTCTTGCAATCAATCTCACACATACACTAAGGTGTAACTTACAATTTACAATACTTGTCTTCAATAGTTTACATCAGAACATCCCTCCAGAGTACACTGTTATATTGACAACATGACTAAGCAATTTGACTGTCTTATCCGTACACAATGACACAAGGACTTGTCATTCTGATGGCACTGACATGTTCTTTGACACAGATATTTACTTTTGAGAGATGAACTAAGGATTTTGAGCAAGAGATTGGCTTTTGCAGGTAATCCATGGTGTTTGGCTATTTGTCCGAATTGTTTTGAGAAATGTATTTACTGTTTTGCAAATGTTGAGGATGATTCGAGAAATGTACCAATGCGACTGAGAAAAACTGTAATTCAGGATGATGCTTTGGCCTGCATTAAGAATTTGAAAAATATATAGTCGATAAAACCGTCACAAGGACACCCCACCAATGTGTCAAAACGAAAGGGACTATTCCCTCAACGATGCCCACCGCTGGATGAGCTTGGCGGAGCCATCTGTCTGCTATTTGACGGAGGAATGTAAACGTCAGGCCTGACGTAGGCAAACATGATGCAGGTCTGGCCTGTGCATAATCAAATTCCTCTGGCCTCAAAAGCAGCAGGCCATGTCATTTTTCATCCACACCTTTTGACACCACCGTCTGAGTATCCAGGGAGAAGCGTGCAATGCTTCGGCGGTCGAGACACAAAGGTTAGACAAGCATGTCACACCGGAGCCAGAACACAGGAATCCTGTACTCCCCAGACCCATATTCTGTCGAATAACAGTTCTGGCAACAGTTGCCAGAAGAAGTGAGAAGAAGGTCTGAGGAGAAGAATGTGTCTCTATGTGCACTCCCCAAAATAAAAGATTGCATTGGTATTACATGGTGTGCCATTATTATTCAATGAATCATATTATATGATAATTATTATCATGACTTTCATTATTATTATCATTAGTAGTAGTAGTAGTAGAAGTAGTAGTAGTAGTAGTAGTAGTAGTAGTAGTAGTAGTGGTATTACTATTATTAAGCTATTTCCATTGGTAGACTGCACATTGAGATTGTGACGATGATGTCATTTATCTTTGAGTTTATGCCTTGTATTCTTAGGATCATGACAGGACTATATTACACTGCAACTATAACTTCCAAACTCTTAGTCTTTATTATTTTGTAGATAAAATGTATGCACATGAATGCTTCCATGCAGGGAATTTCTAAAAAAAATAAAAATAAAAGGTTACCGAGTTATTGTTGAATATTATTTTTGCAACCATTGTGCATGATAAAAATTGAGTATACAAAACAAGTTGTCATGTCCCGAAAATGTTCTCACAATTTCTACTGCATTTATCAAAGAACAGATAAAAGAAAGGCATAGTCAATTATGGATCCAAAGCTAACAAGGAGGGAGGAGAGGATTGTTTTCTACCCTGGAAGAGATGTGTCGAGATGTGTCATTTTTTTGTTCAGTTTAGCTAGTTGATACATTGGGTTACAAATTGGCTTTTTGTCCAATGGTATGTTGTTATTGGGATTTTTTTTTTCACCTTCAGACATTCAGAGAGAGAGAGAGAGAGAGAGAGAGAGAGAGAGAGAGAGAGAGAGAGAGAGAGAGAGAGAGAGAGAGAGAGAGAGAGAGAGAGAGAGAGAGAGAGAGAGAGAGAGAGAGAGAGAGAGAGAGATGGATTAAGAGAGAGAGCGACAGAGAGTAAGACAGACACACAAACAGACTGGTTTCATGTGAGACAGAATGAGAGCTACAGAGGCAGAATGTGAGACACAGAGACAGAGGCAGAAAGAGAGAGTCAGAAACACAGACAACTACGGACAGAGGCCAAAGGATAATGATAAAAATCTGTCTCAAGTGCAATCTTAAATATTTTCTTTTGAAGCACGCAAAAAGTATCCTTGTGTAGACCTACCTTTTGATTGATTTCATTAAATGTTACAGCAAACCTGTCCAACTGTTTGATTTAATCCAAGAATGGCAGGCATTCCTTATAGGACCACGGATTGACTGGCTCCACTTTGCGTATTTTATATTATAAATCAGTTCTTCTGAATTCCTTCATACAGCAACCTTTTATCTTTCCATATAGGGCAAAATGCCATTGCAACAGTTCTGCTCTTTATTTGGTAAAAATAAAATAAAAAACATAACAAATAAGAATGCACTCATGTCGAGTGCTTTAATAATATGGATGAATCTAGATATGTTTCACTGCATTACCTCTTAGACACTAACGACGATTCCAAAATAGTTTATGAATTAATGGAATTGTATTAAATTAGGTGAATTAGGCCTTCCTAAAAAGTCTCTGATGATGAAAATATGTGTTTTCAGCACCAGGCATCGCACCCCAAACCACTCCAACCAAGCATGGCGGACTACCGCCCCCCTGTGGATAGCAGAGGGAGCGACTTTCTTCACTTACAGCTGGAAGATGGCGACCCGAGTCCTTCAGAGAATAAGCAATGGCCTATATCTGGCCAATAACATGGCCAACTCCGCAGGGCATGCCGTCATTTTGAGCAGGTTGGACCATTATCGCTTTGTATGTATGTTGTGCTTGACGTTGGCATTGTGTAAGTCTCCGGACGTTATTAAAGTGCTACCGTGTCCCGCTAACCCTCCTGTACAGGGGAAGGCACTGAAGCTAGCCTACTAGCCACTATGCTTCTGACGAGAAGCTAGCCCTTCTAGCCACTGTGCTTCTGGCAAGATCAAACCAAGCTTAAACTATTATGTGTCTCTTCAGTGAGTTGTAGAAGAAATGACAACTCGTAACTTTGCTATAAAAGACAGGTCCGATCATTTGAGATGCATGTTGGTCTCTAATGTTGAAGCTTCGTAAGCTCAAGGTCATGTTGTTGATTTCTTATGATTTTGCCATGTAAAAATTAGATGTTTATGAAACATATTAGATGGCATTGACCTGTCTAACCTTTGTCCAGAAAAAAAACGAAGCAATGATATACGTCATAGTAAATACTAATATGTAATGAAGTTCTTATGAACATGTCCATGATGTACAATGGGCAACATTATGACACTAATAAGGATTATGGCTGCACTTGACATGGTTCAAGGCCTTAATAATCAGGCTACTAAAAAACAAATATATAACTATTATAGGAACATTATACAACTTTTTGATAGGATATTGTTCATAGTTCTTTTTGTAGTGGTTTGATTTGATTTAATTTGCAGAGGCCTGGCCGTATCGAGCACCAGATACAAAGAGGACAGCTGGTTCAAATCTCTCTTTGTAAGGAAAGTTGATCCCAGGAAAGATGCACATGCAAACCTGCTGACCAAGAATGAGGAAAGCAACTTGTACAAAATCCAGTGTAAGTCACTATAATGAGTGTTATTTAATATCAATATTAATATCATCAACACACATTTGTTTTTTATAACCTAATTTTATTTGCAGTTCACAATGTCAAGCCTGAGTGCCTTGATGCATACAATAAAATATGGTAAGTGTTTGTATGTTTTATTTAGAAGTTTCTACTATTTATTTATAATCATAATAGTATTAGCTTGCGGCAGCAGCAGAAGTTAAAGCATTGTATTATGAGACCTGGTCAAATAATAGCAATAGTAATAGTCTAGTATTTGTCTGTGTTGAAAATGTCAACAGAGCTATTCCTGTGAGTTGATTGGCATGCCAGCTTGGCTTCAGCCAATCAAAGAATACCCTGGCTGTTACTTAAGATGACCCAGAGGAACTCTGCTTCTAATCCACATATACACCTCTTTTAAACTACTACTTGATGGAAAAATACATGAACCGACTACCTTATTTATTATCTGAATGAATACTTACATTCACCTAAGATGTATAATAACCTAACATATATCAATGCAAGTCTCCAATAGTTTAACTACATTATGGATGTCCTTCAATTTGTCAGTGGCTCTTTAAATCACACTTTAAAGAGATGACGTTACAAATGTAGTGCTGTTGTTCATTGCCCTCAGTGAGGAGATCCTGCCAGCCATCCATGCTGATAAGTACTACCCCTGTGAGCTCGTGGGGACTTGGAACACCTGGTATGGAGAGCAGGATCAGGCTGGTAGGACTGTGTTCAATCACCAGCACAAATTCATGTTTATAGATCTGCTATTGTACTCCTTTTCTGGTCTTCATTTCTTATTAATGACTCCTATAGAGAAACCTGACACGAATCACAGTACAAAAAAACGATGTAGATTTTCGGGAAACTCCTCATCTGGGCGCTTTCAGCATTCTCTGTCAACACTCGGCTTCGTCCTTCTCCGCCCCCGCGCCCACCTCCTGCCAACCCCACTCTTTTGTGATTGGTTACCTTCTGGAAGAGCATGTTGCAGCATTACCACACATGGAAACTCTGGATTGACCTATGTAGATAAATCCCGGAAATTTGAACAAGTTAATGGCGACCGGTGTCCCTAGTGTTAAGCGCTCTGCACAGCCGCCCCAGACGGTTAGCCGTGAATACGTCTAAATGCATGTACGTCATTATTTGACACTTTAGTATGGTTAAACATGACTATAAATCATTATAACAACGTTTATAGGTCATAAAAGTCGAAAAAGCATAATAGGTGCTCTTTCATGTTATTTTGCTTGCATGTTACACACATTATTTCATTGCAGCATAGTTTAAGTTGATCTCGAGTGGTTTCCTTCGGGGCTTCTTTGGTGTATTCTGAGACGGCTATTCTTGGACTTTGTTGACTTTACTGACCTCTATTGGTGTGTTGGGCACGGAGGAGCCGCTGTAGAAATGACCATGGAGCGGACCCTTGTTGTGTATAATAACATTGCTCGATATATACGTGCACATTTATTAGTTACATCCATCTCGCGTGAGTGTTCATTTTAAACAAGCATTCCCTGTTTCATTTTAACCGGTGTCAAAATGGCTTTGTGCTGCTAAATGAGAATGTAAATGGTAAAGAAGTTCGGATTGTGAGACCCGAATCTTAATCTTGATGTAATAAAAACATGTACGGATAACTTCAGTATGCTTTGTATACTGAAGCCCTCCGACCTTAACTCTTTAAATGCATTCATCCATTCCACGTCTGTTAAATGCTGCTTCTGTTTTGCTTCAGTCCACCTGTGGCGCTACAGAGGAGGCTACCCAGCTCTTACAGAAGTGATGACCAAGCTCAGGGAAAACAAGGTACGGCCTCACATGTCACTTGTGTTTTACTATCAATGTTATTGAGTCCACCAGCAATGGCTGACCAACAATGTGTTGCAGAATTCTATCTATGGATTTACCTGTTTTATTTTTTGTTCCAGGAGTTTGTAGAGTACCGCAAGGAGCGGGGTAAGATGTTGCTGTCTCGTAGGAACCAGCTCCTCCTCGAGTTCAGCTTCTGGAACGAGCCAGTTCCCCGGGAAGGCCCAAACATCTATGAGCTCAGGTCCTACCAGCTCAGGGTGAGCAGCTGACAGGGGGGGGGGGGGGGGGGGGGGCATTGTATTCAATGTCTGGAAAGGCCTAGTGAGTGTTGTGAATAAATACTGTAGCCTAATAGATCTGGTCTGACGAAACATTTACTTATGTGATACTGACATACACTTGATTGGTTAAGCAAATATAAAAGAAGGTCCTAGTTACACCACAAGTTATACATTGATTTTATTTTTTATGTATTCAGCGGATGCTGTGTATGATAATGAGAATTGGGGCCAGGCATGTAGGTAAGGCATGTAACTGAACCTTTATTGACCTTTTCACTGTGATGCCCTTTAATTTCAGTCTGGACCTGTGTTTGGAGATTTCAACCGTATCCATTGTTTGTTTTTTCTCCAAAGAACGATTTAATTTCAAAGTCTTCCCCAAGTTCCCCTCTTGCATGCCTTTTTGACTTAAATTATAATTCCTCATACATTAGATTGTTATGTCCCTGAATCATTATCACAGACTGAGAAACGTATGTTGAGGAACTTGTTGCACACATTTGTTGCAGAAAATAATTGTAGCGATCCTAAAGGTGAAGTTATGCAACACATCATTGAAGCCTTTTTATTAAGGTACAACATTCATCAGGACTGGTGATCCTCTGCTTAAAGATTCTTTTCATTTTTTCTCCCTAGCCTGGAACCATGATTGAGTGGGGTAATTACTGGTAAGACAGCCTGATTTCTTTCTCTATTTCACTGTACTTACAGAACACTTGGATCACATGAAACCAGTTCTCCCTCATTAATAGGAACCACTCCCCAGACGGAGCCTATTTTGATATGTTTCTATTTGGCTCCCGGCCTAGTGGTGGTGGTGGATAGGGTGGTCCAGAGACTAGGGATGGAGAGGCTAGGGTGGTGCAGAGGCCAGGGTGCTCCACTCCCCGCATCCCGGTTCTGTTCCCTTCCTTTTCGTTGTGGTGCTCTGTGTGACATGGCCACCTACCTGATGGCTTCCTTGAGTCGAAGCATCACTATCACAAGTCCTTTTCACGAAAGATAAATCATTAGCTAAATTACTCAAATAAGATTGTTATGGTTAAAATTCATACAATTGAAACCCACATATTGGCTCGTCTAAAATAAATAAATTAGCTGCTAAGTAAAGAGTTATGGTGATGAACTGACTTCCAACTAAGATAAGATGTATGTGTCATTATAGCCTTTTATTTGTCTGCAATGTAAACACAATTTGAGCTATTCAATTTAACTTGCTTTTAACCTTGCTTTTAATAATGTTTTCCTTTTTATTTTTATTTTAGATAGAAACCATTATTATATAATGGTTTCAAATACAACCCTGAAATGAAACAAGAGGTTTGAGCATTTCAAACGTTGACTCAATTAATCATTAAAGTAATTTATGGCAACGAAAAAAGGGAATATACTAATGGAGAAACATTGAATGCTGTTTCTGCTAAATCACTTGTCAAAGCATGTTATAATTGTCTTTTTGGTATAATTTCAATTACTTTCTCTTATTTTCTTTGGGTAATAAATATTTAAACAATATATAAAACATTCGGGTCTAATGCACACTTTCTCCCAATGCAAGACAGTCAGAAGAAATAATAATAATAATAATAATAATAACAATACATTATGATTGTTAAGGTCTCAATGTGTAACATCAACAAATTCGTAGCTTAAAATAATTTGGACCCATCTGTAGTCAATGCTAATCAATGGTGAGTTCAATAATTACATCAATAAAATGACATCCTATAACCCATAATCAAAAAAATAAAAAATGCTGGCTGTACCTCCATTGTTTCAAATAATCGTACTATCAACACTCCCAAACCCCTCCCACTCACGCCACAGAGCTTAACCGGTTGGCTTCACACTGTTACACAGCCAGTTAGACCTGACGGAACACCTTCATTAAGTTTGCTTAAGTCTGACAGTCTTCCACCTACTATCTGGGAGGGGCCCAATCTCAGACAATGCAACCTTAATTCTCTGTGGTCTCCAATAATAACAAATTCTGCGAAGTGGAAAGACCTAATTGGGTCTGTGATGCAACCGGTTTTTCTCTGCAGGGCCAGAGCCATCGGCTATCGCCAGCACAATAGTGAGGCGGTAGGCGGCTTCTTCTCCCAGATCGGAAACCTCTACATGGTGCATCATCTTTGGGGTAAGATGCATGCAGTGATGCATATAAATTCAAGTTAATTAATAGGGGTGATGTGATAAGCCCTTACAAGCTGTTTCACAAACTGTCTGATGTCACCAAGGCACAGGGAAGGGCAGTTTTAGAAACTGCATGTAATGGCTAATCACACTCGCACCTGGTTGTATAATAGGGGTTCTTCAACCTCTGTGTGCAAAACACAATTCTAAAGTGTAATATTTATTTTATATCCAAATGTAATTAACATGGCCTCCACTACAGCTTATATTTTGGTATTGGACAATATTTGGACAATATTATCCCTTTCCAGTTGTATGAAGCCTGTAATGTGCTTATCCGTGATCTACTCAAATCCTTAAAATATATCCCAATGCTTTGTTGGCATGTTAAATATATGTTTAACTTTGAGATATGTCACACGATATTGGCGGACAGCTCTTAGAATATTGAATCAATGCGTACAGCATTGGTGTGATTGGGTGTTTGTCATTGCAGCTTACAAAGACCTCCAATCCAGGGAAAACACAAGGAACGCTGCATGGCAGCACGAAGGCTGGGACGAGGTGGTGTATTACACAGGTGAGGACAATGCCACCACAAACAATGAAGGAAGGAAAAACATTGCGTAAAGGGCTGATTATGGTTCCAACGCAATGACCCAGCACACTTCGACGCAGTCTTGAACCTTTATGGTTCTGCGTCGGTTTTAGTAAGCAGACCAATCTCAGCCCTTGCTGCCGAGTCACCTCGACGGAAGGTTACAATTTGGGAGGCGCACGTCAGGCCCTTGCGGTGGACGCAAGGAGGGTCTGCAACGACGTAAGGGGTCCGTAACCCCCTTGGGTTGCGGGAAAGTGGGACCATAATCAGCCCTTAACTCTCCACTCTGGACTACACAACACGATTTCTGGGGCGTGAGAAATCTGTAGTCCTCCATTTTTTCAACCTTTTTCCATTTTCTCCAGTTCCTCTTATTCAGCACATGGACTCCAGGATCATGATCCCGACTAAGGCGTCCCCGCTGAAGTAAACTGAAGCCGTCTGAAACCCAATGAGAACTTCCGGAATGCTTTATCCGTTATGAACATCACTGCCATCACAGGTTTCAAACTCCTCGCTGTTGCCAAGCAACACATCCTCCCTTCAAAGTTAGTGGTTTTTGGTTCTTAGGAGGGCCAACTCTTGTTACTTATTCAAAACATAGCATCAAAGACAGAACGCAGATAAACACCAGAAATACTACTTTCATTGTCAGTGAAATGGCAACCGTGGCCCTAAAGTGTTTTGTCGGATTATATTGTGAGCCAAAAACAGAAAGAAGTACCATAAAGCTGTCCTTTTGGGTCCTATTATTACAACAAATGAATCCCCTTTATAGCGTGATGAATGGGAAGTTACCGTTGTAAGTTATGAAAAAGCTACGTACACTCATTTTATAATGCAGTGGCTATTTATTATGTTATGTAAATATTAACATTGCATAATGTATGTACATTGCGAAGTGGCACATATACTAACATGGCAATCATCAGTGTATATTAAACATTAAATTCTCCATTGTATATTCCTTTGAGCATACAGATTTAGGTCAAATCATTTTAATTGCAGCATGTTGCGATAGGCACTGAATATGTATCTGGCTTTTCTTATCAGTAAAAAAAAAAACAAGCTTTGATTTCATTTGGTGAAAAAGGATTTATTTATTTTTCACTTTGTCAAGATTGCATGTTACGTTTGAAAAATGTGTTATTGGTTATAACATGCTTAAAGCATGGCGATAAAACGGTTTTAAGTTTTGTGTCACCTACTGAATAAACATGGAAAAAAAGTGTAAGCAACGTGTTCTTGTCACTAATTAACTAACACTAGCCCTAACTAATAGTTAATACTGTTCCCTTGCTGGTAAACACACACCACCTTACTTGACAGATAAATATGCAGTTGTCTTTTATACTCCTTAGGTTTCATACAGATGTTCAACATTTCTTGCTCGTTGCACATTTTTCTTCATGACTTTTACTAAAGTGTTGATGCAAAAAGTGCTCAAAATACTGAACTCCTTAAATATATAGTTTGTGGTTTATTGTAATTAGTTACATTCTGTAGTATAAAAATTAATAGGGGGGGAACAACCCCCTAAAATATCTAAATTAACTCACTATTGTAGTGCAAACATTTATCGATAAAAAAATCTTGACAGAAAACACACTGGATAAAACAAACAAAGGCACACCATAAGGTGCATAAACCATAGTAAAGAAAGTACCAGTGCAGCTGTTCCTTCTAGATCTTCTCCAGTTCCTTAAGTAGTTCTCCAAAACTTGTGACATACCACAAACTCCTTTCTTTGACCTGTGGTCTAACGACATTCCCACCAAATCCAATGAAGGCACTCTGAAAAGCAAAGACAGCAAACGTGTTTCTCAATTGATTATAAGAGAAACATAAGAGTGCATCAAAGCGCAGTCCGACAGGACACTCACAGCAGGGGGGCAGGCCTCCAGGTCAGTGGCCCCATCTCCGATCATCACCACCGTCTTGAAGCCATACTGTTCCTTCAGCATGTTGATCACACGACCTTTCCCACCACTTTCTGCTGTGGGCTGGCTGTCGTCAAACCCTGCGTATTCACCTGAAATAACAAACCATGTGCATGTTTCTTTAAAGGGACCCAGTATGGCTAGCATTATTGTTTGGTAATAATGTAGTTATAAATTATTTGTATTATTAGTGTTATTAGTTTCAAAGATATAGCGTGGGGAATAAAATGTTGAAAAATTACAAAGCATGACCTGGCTTTGAGTTCTTCAATAAGTTTCATATAATTAATCATAACTGATAAAAGGAAAAACCCACATGCAAATGAAAGCGTTTCTCCTGCTCGCCTTTGAGTTCAACATTTCCTTGGCAGGATTAAAGGTGCAGTGTGTAGAATTGAGTGGAATCTAGCGGGTGTTTAAGAGTATAAACCAATGAAAATAAGAATGCGTTTACGTTAGCATGAGCCCTTTATTTCTACATATGAAGCACCTGTTGCACCACCATATTTCTACAGTAGCCCAGAACGTACAAACGACTCTAGAGAGGAAGTGTTTTAAATTTGTAATCATAATTGCCATATCACGTTAAGTGACATATCAGACTAAATTACAAAATAAAATACCAATCTATCAAGGAACCTCCTCCCTTGACACTTTGCTACTTCCTTTTGTTGTAGACGACAGTTTGGTAGTACCTACTGGCAACTTACAGGCCACCGTAGCTTCTCCTATGTCGTTGGAAAGGGAGGGTGGGGGTATTCTGTTGGTTAATCTGCAACCTCACTGAAAGACGTCACTAAATAGTACAAACTTTAAGTAGGCCTAGTCTTCTCTGTTTCCTTAAACCTGTAGTCCGCTACATTGAGGCAGCTGCTGCACATGTTCAGTGTCCACCATTTTAATAAAGTCTTGCAAACTTTTATTTGGGTCCCATCTACCATTTCCCAGACAAACGATACAACAAAAAACATTGCTTGCTTTTGGTTGTTGCATAGAAGTACACCATCAAACCATCATACACCAGCTGTTCTACACAGGTGGCTTAAATAAGTTAGAAGTTATTGATTCCATAAATCCTATGGGAACCAGTGATTGATAAAGCTTGATATGACTAAATACCGAGTGATCATTTACCATTGAAGTAGAACTTGAGCCTGTTTGCATAGACGTGGTCGAGAGGAATATCGAGTTGAGTCGCTACATGTTCAACGATGCAGCGGAACCCCCCAGATATGAGGAAGACCTTGACATTGCGCTCGTGAAGCCGGTCCACAAGTTCCCTGGAGAGACAAAAGCTCAATGAGAACCCCCAGTTTGATAAGGAGAAAACAGGGTATGGTATAATCTAATGTTGAATTTTCCTTATCTTACCAGATCTCACATAATACGTACATTATATAAAGTCATTCTAATATGTGTTGTGATTCATAATTTACAATGACATTCACAACTTTTTAGGATAGGATATATAAATGAAACCAATTGTGATCTACACACACTTACTTAATACCTGCAGTCAACTGAGGGGGGTGGTCTGTTATCAGTTTGTTCACTTGTTCTCTAGAGCAGCGTATGATGGACAATCGTTCAGAAAGGGCTTTCTTGAATGTGACCGATCCACCCATGGCATTACGTGTCCTTCAGGGGTTACAGAAGCAAAATACAATATTAACATGGTGTAAACCTGACTGAATAGAACAATGGCTGAGAAATGTGATGGTGAATGACAAAATCCACCAATTTAGGGCAAAGCATCAGACATACATTTCAGTGACTGCATCCCCGACACCACAGAATTTGGCCAGTTCATCAATGCCCTCTTCTTTGATAACTGTGCTGTCTACATCAAAGCAGACAGCTTCTGCTCTCCTGAACATCTCCTGTGTCTGGGATTGAGTCGTCATCGTTCTAGAAAAAGGAAAAAAAAAAGAGGAAAGCATCCATCATTAGTCGACACTATAATTCGAATAGCTTGCATGTATAGCGTTTCATTTGAGCTTTAAACTGGGTCACAGAGAGTCAGAAACGACCATTATCCATGGAGTAATTTGATAATGGTCGGTCACGAGTTGAAAACGTAGTTACAGCAGGTCTTTCATTCTCAACCGGAGATCTACTTGTCGTTTTGTGCAAGTAGGTCTGCGGCTATTTTCCAAACGGCAGTCGGAAATCTGCATTTTCGCCATAGCCCCTTTTAATCTTGATAACGAATTGCGATAGAGTATTTGAAGAATGCATGACAAAAACAGTCCGCTCTGACTGACTGATGGGCCTGGGTAGACATTGTCTGGCGATGTTGCGTCACCCGGTTAGAGAGAAAAGAAAATAGATGGAGCAGAAACATTAAACACTGCCACTTGATAATCAGCACGCCATTTTACACTCCCTGCAACTCCAAACGAACGATGCATCAATCCGTGTAAGAGACATTTTAATTTGAACATAAACTTTTAGTGGAATCTGCGTTAGCTTTATGAATGGCATACCTGAATGGAAATAAGCACAACCTTTTTATTTGATTCACATGCAGCCACTTCGCAAATGCAAAAACGAAAATCGGACTGCAATACGGTCGATCCACAAAGTAAGTTAACGTATTCAGCAACTTCTTGTTGGAACTTACTGGTTACAGCGACGATGATATAACAGGCAGGGACTTCTAAGGCAGAACCTTTTCACAAGTCATTGAGTTTAGTGGCGAGGGA
This sequence comes from Gadus chalcogrammus, assembly GCF_026213295.1. NCBI lineage: Eukaryota > Metazoa > Chordata > Actinopteri > Gadiformes > Gadidae > Gadus > Gadus chalcogrammus. The sequence continues at coordinate 15,878,119 of NC_079427.1, forward strand.
GAGAAAGCATAGAGGCTGAGCTCAGAGCCAATCAAAAGAGAACCGGCGAGTGATCCCGCCCACAACGCCTGAGATTAACTAATCACTGACTTTTGAAAGTACTCTGTGTAATAAAAAATATATTTATTACCGGCCGCATTGGATATTTATTATGTGCCGACCGCATAGGGCCGCGCTTGCATACAAAAAGCTCCCTTACGTTATAATATTTAAGTACGTCGCTATTAAGACAGAGTTGTGAATATGTATATTCTTACTCTACAAACTTCATCTCCCTATTTTCGCAAAATATGGAATGTGCTGTGCCAGGCCCACAATCATACGCCCCGCCCATCTGGTCCCGGAAGTCTAAAATCAATCCCAGCACAGTGCACACCAGAGCTGATGACCAAAGAGGGGGGAAATCTAAGGATTGAGCTGATATTATTACTGACATCCTAACTGTATTTTTTTTAATTGGCTTTAGATCTAACATCACCTTTTGCTCGGTTCCGGGACACGCTGGGATTTGGGGGAATGAGCGGGTGGATCAGATTGAAAAACAGAGTTTGACTAGAGAGGTAGATGTTCATATATCCTGGGGGAGAGGAGCTGAGAGAAATAATTAAAGAAGGCTTAATGATGGAATGGCAGAGAGGGTGGGAAAAGAAAGAAGGTGTAGACACTTTCTCTTAACAATCTCAAGTTAAAAAAGATGTACCTGCACTTTTCAGTCCTGTAGGGATTCAGTTAAACTAGATTAAGGCTGGGTCACTGTGGGCCAAATCACTTTTTATTCATTGTAGGAAAATATGTGTCTGGTTTATGTGAATGTGGGAGTTCTGAGACAGTAAAACATGTTTTTCTGGAGTGTAGAAAATACAGGACAGAAAGACATGCATTATTCGGTAGACTGTTGGGACTTGGAGTTCTCACAGTGTCCCGTTTGGACACTGTGAGAACCATAAACTAATCTCCAGGGCAGTTTTGCAGTTCCTGCACAGTACAGGACTGTTTGTAGAAATCTAGTTCATCATCGGACCTGTGGAGGGCAGTAGTACGCTAGACAGCTTCCAAACTGCCGGAATCTGACAACAAGAAGAAGAGCGGACGACCCTCGAGCTGCGTACACACGTGGTTAAAACAAGCATAGAAGTCCTACAAAAAGTAACCAGCTCCGATATGCTCACCCATTTTAAGGGTCCTGGGGGCCCTCCAGAAGCTGAAGCAGCCCCAGACGGTGATAGGTGGGCATCTTGGAAAAACGCATGTCTCTCTACAAAGATCGGCAGAAAGGTAAATATAACTTTATATTGCATGGTAGAACGCTGTGTTGCTGATGTCCACGGCAACCATAGTCAGACACCAAGATCAAGTAATCTCGCTCACCATTCGCTGTATGGCTGAGTAATCTCAAAGCGAATAACCTTACAAAATTATTTAGCCATGCACATTTATAAGAATAGTGTGCATGTCGATTTGATCCATGTTATAATATATCGATCCATAGTGCAGTACCACGTGTGCTGAATACAAGGCCTTACTGGGAACGCAGCCTTTTTAATACTGCATTCTAATCGTTTCTTTCAGTGCCGTGATGGTGGCTCTGGACGGGTCGAAATGAGTGGATGAAGGTAATCTTGTATTTGATTATAACTTAAAGTTCAAGTAAATGATGCGTGGACGAATTCTGTGTTAGCCTCTCCGTGGTCAATGCAGCCAGACACCATGCTAGAGAACCTTTCACACCTGACCTCTACAAGGATGGGAGTACTGATCCGTATTTGTATCCTAGTGTCAACGTGAATACAAATGTCATCAGCTTTTTTGACTAAGAATTATTTTGTTCTGTAACGTTAATGTGTCTTCTCTACCTACCTTGACACGTTTAACTTACTTGTAGCGAGTATTCTTGGGACAACGTGGGCTCATTCTGTCATTCGACACCATGAAACTGATCAACATTATCTCCCCTTTTGCAGCTTCAACTTCAGAACCCGGCAGAAACCCCAACTTGTCAATGGTATAACTCAGAATTGAGCACTACCATTTGGAGTGGAAGTGAGTGGTAAAACCCTAATACATCTTCAATGGGAACTACAGCTGTAGTATTTAGTGGCAGTGTATATATAATATGCCTTCAATAATACAATTATGGCTGCATTGAGGCAGATTGGTAGCTCTTGGCTGGCCCCAATTGAGTGGTGGATTTGAATGTAAATTAAAGTTCAAGTTATTGATGCGTGGATGAATTCTGTGTTAGCCTCTCAGTGGTCAATGCAGCCAGACACCATGCAAGAGAATCGTTCACACATGACCTCTACAAGGATAGGAGTACTGCTCAGTATTTGTATCCTAGTGTCAACGTGAATACAAATGTAACCATCTTTCTTATTCAGTTTGTTCTGTAACGTTATTGTGTCTCCCCTGCTCTTTGACACGGGTTGACTAACTCAGACTGAGTATTCTTGGGACAACATGGGTGCAATCGGGCATTCTTGGGTAGAAAATATTTGGGTTTTGAGCATTAAGGGTCCCTCAAGGATTTTGAAATCATGAATTAAGACATGCATTTGATTGAAATATCTCCCCTTTTCCAGGGTCAAGTTAAGGCCCAGGCAGAAACGCCAAACTGTCAATGGTACATAGCCGAATTGAGCACTATCCAAGGGACCATTTGGCGTGGACGTCGGAGGTAATGTCCTTCTAATTATTTGAATGGAATCTACAGCTGTAGTATTTAGTGCAAGTGTATGTATGCAAAATGATGTCTCCTGGCCAGCCAAATGAGTGGTGGGTTAAGGTAACTCATATTTTAATGTAAATCAAAGTTCAAGTTAATGATGCGTGGACGAATTCTGTGTTAGCCCCTCAATGGTCAATGCAGCCAGACACCATGCTAGATAACCTTTCACACATGACCTCTACAAGGATAGGAGTACTGCTCTGTATTTTTATCCTAGTGTCACTGTGAATACAAATGTAATCAGCCCGTTTGGCCAAGAGTCCGTTTTTTCTGTGCTGTGTCTTACCTGCTACTTCTGAGTATTCTTGGTACAATGTGGGCTCAATCTGCCATTGTTAGGTTGTAAATGTTCGCTTTTTGAGTATGGGTTTTGTACACTAAGGAATTTAACCTTTAATTCTTAATTGCCTCTCCGTTTCCAGGTTTAGGTTCAGAAACAGACAGGAACCCCTACTTGTCAATGGCACAACTCCGAATTGAACACTATTCAAGGAACCATTTGTAGTGGACTTCAGTGGTAAAGCCCTTTATAAATCATTAATGGAAACGACACCTGCAGTCTTGAGTGCCTAGATGCATCTATATTTATTTGATTTGCTCACAGAAAAAAGACATCAAGTTGTTGGCATGTCCTATATATTAAGTAAATTATATTTGTCTGCTTAGCACTACACATGGATAGCACGCACTACCGTTTTAATCAAGCTTTCTGCTCTAACACCCAAACATGCAGACTGTTCAACATGTGTTAAATTTTTTACATATTCTCATTTGTAGCAAGAAAAGTCCAGTGCCGTGAAGTGGGATGGTGTCTCGTGAGTTGCCAAATGAGTGGCGGATAAAGGTAACTCATATTTTAATGTAAATGAAGTTCCAAGTTATTGATGCGTGGATGAATTCTGTGTTGGCCTCTCAATGGTCAATGCAGCCAGACACCATGCTAGAGAACCTTTCACACCTGACCTCTACAAGGATAGGAGTACTGCTCCGTATTTGTATCCTAGTGTCAACGTGAATACAAATGTCGTCAGCCTGGTTGACTTAAGATGCATTGTTCTTTACTTTGCCTTACCTGCTGTCTTTGTATAGAAGTGCTTCAGTGTGTGTGTGTGAATAAAATATGGCACATGTGGTCTTTTTAATCAAGCTTTCTGCTATTACGAACACTTTAACATGCAGATGGTTCAACCTGTTTAACAAATTCTCATTTGTAACCACAAGATTACTTGCCAATGCAAAACTGTACACGTCATTTCATTCACCATAATTGACTACAGTGTACTCCTTATACCCACAGACCCTTAGAAACCATCCAGCTTGGAGATCACATTTAAGCATGCCGACGTGTAACTCATCACTGAAGTCAGCAGTGAGTGACTAGAGCTCTGAGTACTGGAGAATCCACATGGGTTCTGGCTCGAGGAAACCCATGGCTTTGAATGTCGTTGGCTAAGCCTTTCCTTGTTTTGATCTTGTCCAGCAAAGTTTGACTATTATTGGATTAAATACATTTCTAAAGACCATTGATGTGTTTGTAATTTTTTTAATGGTAAAAAGATTGAGATGGATCCATCAAAAATAGTCATGTTTATTGAATTGTCAACTTATATAATGTAAAGTTTGACATTGTACATACCCAAATGTATACATATGGGTGGCCTCTAAACATGATTTCAAGTATGCAGGTGGGATCATTGAAAATAAAACTCCTGTACTTAACCGTCGAAAGGAAAGACTGAACATCTTCGCTAAACCCTTGATACTAGCAGACTGATAATTGCCATTAACTAGTGTGGTATGTGCCCTCATACACTGAGTATATCCATGCATTTTACTTAAAATTTTTGGTTAACTTCCAACTGCATTACCTTGTATTCTGCTCCGTACTTGAATATCAAGAGCACGCCCTCTTTACCGAGCTAGCCACTGGTAACACCTAGTGTTCCTGAGTGGGGATGTGTCCCCACATAATCCCCTCAAAGCAGTTCCTGAGTAACAGCCGTACTTCACTACCAGGTGCGGAGGGTTGAGTCATCGGCTTCTGCAGCGAGGGAAAGCAGGATGACCTTGGGACTGTTTTCAAAAAGAGCGGCTCTGTTCTGAGCCTGGCCCTTCTTAACCCAATGACCGTAGATCTTGAAAGCACAAGCATCGATGAGCTTGCGGATGGGCTTGACTGCGTACGGGTCACTCTTGATAACCTCCTTGGTAACGGGCTTGGCGCGGCGGTAATTGCAGTAGATCCGCATTGTGGCTAGGACAGTCATGCAAATGACCTGGGGAACAAAGGGGAATGTAAGCCAATAGCTCCTGCAATAAGGCTAAATATCCCATAGAAAGCAGATAGTCATGTGCCATCAGATGTGGTCGATTTTCATAGCCTTTAGCCTCAAAAACGCCTAAGGTGATGGCCCAATCAGAAATCCACATTCTTTTTTATAGCCTATATCATTTTTCCATAACAAAAATGTCAATGTAATTTACTCGTTTGCTGTGGTGTAATGTCCAGCAAACATTCGGCCATCTCACCTTGAACCGTCTGTAAGGGGTAAACTGTCGTACTTCGGCCACCACGTATTGGGAGAAGAAAGGGTGGTTGAGGGCATCTCTGGCTGTGTATCTCTGCTTTGGATCGACCACCAGCATGCGGGAGATCTGAAAATGTAATGATTTAATAAATGTCCAGCACAATGTGATGCATACAATGTCGATGCAAGTTTTATAACACCTAGTTAACAAGGGGCAAGGAGGGGGGGGGGGGGGACGCTAAAGCAGGCCGCCTCAGCTGCAAAATGACGTTAAAAAAAAAATAGGTCTTCCTTCCGAGTGAACAGCGTACCAAGTCCTTGACGGTGTCCGAGCGATCCTCCCATTCGGGAGAGGAGAAGTCATACTTCCCACCCAGGATCATGCGCAGCATCAGCATCTGTTTCCGGTGCCAGAAAGGAGGAGAGCCCGCCAGCAGAGTGTACATAATGACACCTGAACTCCATCTGCAAGGACAACCCATGAGCCAGACATGGTCTCTTTAGTGGGTGCTGGAGTTCACCAATCCCCCCGGGGAACGTTTGCAGGGTTACAAGCTGCAATAAATTGTGTACTGCGTGGCTACAGAAAAGGCCTTGAAGTGTCAAGGGCCTAGTGAAGACGATAAAACACGTAACACTTGTTTTTAGCCAGTGGATGCGGAATAGGAAAGGTCTCTGGAAACTCACATGTCCACAGCTGTATCATATCCCACAGGAGTGGCGTTCATGGAGCACTCGATGATCTCGGGGGCCAGGTACCCGGGGGTCCCACACACCTCTGGATTTAAAGGCAGATCCACAAAGAAGCGATGAACATACTGGGAAGTCTGAAGTTGTAGCAAAGTTACATGCTAGTTTATACAGTAAAAACACTAAGAATAATATTTATAAATGTATATTACATAATTATACCTTTGTCTAATTAAAAGCCTTGCAAGTTTCCAGTCCACTTCTGTTGTTCCCTTTAAAAGATGCATGCATCGCGCTCTGAACATTTCAGTAACAGAGCAGTAAACACATGTTATGTGAGAAGGTTACATTTGACCTTTGTTGGGCCGGCGAACCGCATGTGAGAAGGTCTGGAAACTCAACACTAAAGAGCTTTACCTTTAAGAACTTGGCTGACCTCTTTCAGAGAGCTTAAACACATTTATTTTGTGCCTTTATATTTTAGAACACATTTATTTTTGTCCACCAATTTTTTGTTGTGGTTGTCATTGGCCCACTAAAAAACTTTTTAAAGTGCACATCAGCTGTGTGTTGGGAGTGAATTTTCTCAAACCGGAAAGCTTCTGTCCTGGCTCGGTCTGTATAGAAAAACCGAAGTCGGTGAGTTTGATTTTCATCTGGTCATCGAGCAGGATGTTCTCAGGCTTCAGATCCCTATGGACAATATTCTGGGAGTGGAGAAACTGGACCACTTCCAGCAGAGCACGCATGATATTCCTGTGGAGGACACACCATCCTCATCAGACTGCTTCAGCAAGCGTTTATTCAATTGTATGATAATGAATGAAAGGAAGTCATTGAAGAATAACATTGACTCAAGAAGCATCAAAGATCGAACTCCCACAGAAGGTTAGATTATGATACCTATTAGAGATCATCGTGAAACAGTAGAATTCATAATGATAAGATTATGAAGGTTCTGACCTGGTTTCCTTCTCACTGAGGGTAACCTTTTCAGTGAGGTAGTCAAAAAGTTCACCCCTCTTCATCCTTCAAAAAAGGAAAAACAATTAAGATAAGATTCCATTAAATATTTGGAACCAGGGAATCAGTTCTGTTTCACTTACAGGTCAAACACCAGGAAGAAGAAGGCGTTGGACTCATAGCAATCTTTGAGCTGAACTGGAGAGAAGCAATAAGAATCAACGTTGGAAAATATTCAGGTAATGCAATAATATATAGTGACACAAATGTTTTGTTTTGTTTTATCACTGTATTAAAGACCAAAGAGTGGTTCTACAACTGTGCTTCGATCCCTTGACAGAACAAAGAAATCGACTGACAACTTTCATGTGTGAACGATGGAACCATGGATTAACCAAAGTGCTCACTGATGTTCTCCTGCCCGCAGACCATCTTCAAGATGGCGATCTCTTTCTCAGTGGCAGACCGGATCTCCTCGATCTCCTGCCCGGTCAGCTGGTCCGAAGGGGTGATGTCGATGATCTTCACGGCGTACTCCTGAGCGCTGAGTTTGTCGACACACCGGCGCACCACACTGCTCACCCCCCTGATGGGATGGGGAGAGACAGACGACACACACCAAGCGTGCTAGTTATATATTAGATCTAATAGTTAGATCTACTTAAGAGTGACATATTATACCACCAGGTGTGAGGGAGATTAGCCTTTACAAGCATTTTTGAAAATCTGCCTCTTCTGACATCACAAGTGGTCGTGTCCACCTAGATGGTGCTTGATAGATGAGCAACGTTTGATACACTCCACTGGGTCCGCTGGTAGACTGATCTATCCAGCACACATCTAGGTGGACACTCCCACTTGTCATGTCAGAAGAGGCAGATTTTCAAAACCAAGATCCATTGAGTATATGTGCGACTCTGTTCACTGGAATCTCCTTTGTAATGGTCACTGTCACATGCACTGCTTCAAACCGTCATTTTAACCGTCATTTATCCAGAGGCACTTAGAACTGAGTATGGGAACATTGATAGTATAAATATAATGGATAAAGGATACAGTAGCTCTACTGACTCTTGGTCCCCCTACTAGCTGTTAACTCTTATCACGTGTGGAATGCCAGCAGCGCACACATTGGCCTTCATAGGGTGACAAAATGTCCTCATAGGGTGACCCAATGACTTGCTCGTGGGAATCCAAGCCAACTTTTACATAATGAATCAGCGTAAGCAACCATTCATTCTAAACCTTTGTCCAAACCAAGTCTAGTTCGTTGAATGCCCACCCTCTCAGAGGGGGGCCCTTTGATTACGTAACAGCACCCCAATCTGAAAGTGGTTGGGAATGACAATGAGCCTGATATATCAATCGCAAACGTTTATGGTGTGACTGAAATCCTAAATACCTAAAAGAATTGATTTCATAATTAGAATTTATATATTTTTTGTGTAAAAGAAAGAATAAAAATGTACTGTACATTTTTAATCCTTTTTTTTATTTTTTATAAATACTTAACAGACAGCTCCGATATACTGTTGATTACATTTGTATTCTTCCAGTCCAGCAGTCCCCCAGACAGATTTGGGGCTGATCAAATTAGGTAGGCTATACATGCACTGGTTTATCTTTTCTTAATTAACTTAACATGTGACTCAACTTAAAAGAGGGGTATTTGGCATAGAGAAGAGTACACTGGTTACTGACCCCACAGCATGCTTCCATTTATTACAATTAGAAACAGCTGCTACTCTTAAGGGACACCGTGTTCTATTAACACTGCCCCAGCCAATTATGCTCATTAAACCTTCTGCTGTGAATTACCTTAACACAATTTTCAAAAGCACAGTAAGTTAAACAAAAAGGAAGGCTTTAAAGGGTGACCACAACACAACTATAACCAATCATAGGTTTGGAATACTATATATTCTTTATGCAATATATGTGTATGTATATTTGTACACACATTCCTAAACGATGTCAAGACGCTTTTAAACTAAAGATATTGTCCATCGAACAGGTGTCCCGGGATGTTGAGCCGTATTTCCGAGAGCATACCTTCCCAGAATCTCCTTGGGATCATATTTGTCGTAGAACTCCTGGGCTCCCACCCAGTCTGGGATGTCCTCCTCTTTGGTCATCTCGGTGTGACACAGCTAGTCAACAATGTGCCTTGACTTCACAGCTGACCAATGACAAGCAACACAGAATACAAATGGGTTATAGTAGTCTTGACTGTTTAATTACAAATCAAATACACAACCAACTTTATCTACTCATAACAGCTCGAAAACGATTCTCTGAACCTAGAAGAATGTTAGGAAATGCACTGCATGATGGAATATTATACAGTCCAACTTCATGTATGTTTTAATGTTCCTATGATCTTCATGCGAGTAAACTAGGCGTACTGGATACAGTGTACGTGGACGACACGATAAATGAATCGCGTTGCAAAGCTAAATCTATTTAACCATTACAATACGTGATTAATAAACGAGGCTGACGTACATTACACAGCAGATTGTTCCGTTTTCGCCTTCATACGTTTGACCTTTTATAAATCAATGACGATTCAATCCAATGAGAAGACGACAGTGACATACCTCAGCGTGCTGGCAAGCGTCCGACGCACTCTTACGAACAGCGGGAATTCTTCATTATTGAACTCTTAATAGCGTAAGAAACGTAAAAACATTAGACGCGTAAACATAGGGTTGTTCGGCTGCACGTTAGAGCGGCCGATTATCCGCAGTCCCAAAGGGCGAGCTGTAATGTCAGATGCCGATTGCTAAAAATAAATGTCCAAACAGCCGACTTCCAAACAGCACGACCCTGAGCGCATTTTCATAGAAGGTTCATTCAAATAACAAAAGACACGTTCTTTCATGATCATTGTTTCAAGGGTCATGGCATTTATTAATTCATGAAGTACACAAATACAAGCGATCATCAACAAGCTTTATTGAGTTCTACATGAAATGTGGAATGTGAAATGTGCAGTGATGCTCATTAAATCACACCGATGTTTAAGTGAAAACAAACCACATTATAATCAACACTATTTATAAGACCAAGTCATAGAATATATGCTGTGGCATAAATTATAAATGATCACTTATTAATTATCTAATGAACTGCCTAGTGTATGCTATGGCATACAGAGCGTTTTCAGTCTTGTAGACATCTCAACATCAGGACATACCTGTAGAGTAAAAAAACATTTTTATAGACAGTGTCATTTCTGGGTCATGTATAAAAACAAACTCTCAAAACAAAACACATTTTGTATTTACAATAATCTGCGAAAGGGATTATGGTATTGTATGCAAACGATTTTGCAACATTTGTTAGTTAGAACTAAAATGTGAATGCTAAACTTTTGACTTTCCATCTATACAAACGAATAGGTACATTATCTTGAGGCTTAGGTTGCAATTAAAGGTGAGAACCCGAAATGTTTTACATTTGTGTATAATTCTATCTCGACCAGCCAATCCTCAATGGATGGGGACACTTCTTGTACACGTCTGTCTGTGTGTGTATGTGTACACATGCATCGCAGCAGGTTCTCAATAAAGTTAAGAATAGATGTATAAGTCTTAGCCAACTCATTAAAACACAGGCAACTCATAGTTTCGACTTACCATTTGCAAACTTGCACTGTTTCAGCACCTCACTGAAGCCCTCGCACATACTGAAATCCCTCTGGTTCTGGGCACAGTCTATGAACTGCTTGAGCTCATAGGAGCATGCCTGCTGCTGTGGGGCCTCCTGCTGGTACATGGACTGTGGCTGCTGTGGGTACATAGACTGTGGCTGCTGCTGGTATTGTGGCTGCGCCGCGTTAGGCTCCTGGGGAACACCAAGCTCATTGTTATGATAGTGTCCAAACAATCAAAGAATTTTAAAAAAGGGACTGAACTAGCCTCCTACCACTGTCCCTAGAGGAACAGCAATCACTTCTTAGACACACTATTGCCATCAATTTGCAAATGTATATATCTGTGCAGAAAGTCTATGAGACCAATACCAAATCAATTAAAACATAATCTCTTTGCCGTGTCTGATCACAACCATCTCTAGCATAAAGCTCATGATTCATGTTGTGAAAGTAGATGGAAACATGATTTCCAGTTTCCACCCATTTCGATTCTTGTCCCCATGGGGTTCTGCCGGATAGTGGATCGCTTGATCACATATCCTAGCATTATGTTTGGCTTTCATTTATTTTTTTTGTGAGGTAAGTCAGCCTACCTCCCTCAAAAGGGATACAGACAAATCTTCTGCTACTGTGCCCGGCCCAAATGGTATCCGAAATCTCTTAAGAGGCTTGCTTAATTTACCTGATACGTGACGTCAGGTTTAGCCTCTGAATTTCCTCCACCGAAGCCTCCGGTCATGGCATGGCCGATGGTGTGTCCTACTGCAGAGCCCACTGCTACCCCGGCAGCTGTGGTAGCCATCTGGGCAAACATACCAGGTTGCCTGGGTGCTGCTGCTGCTGCTGGAGCAGCCATGGCAGATGGAGCCGCTTGGGTGGGGACTGGGGCATATGAGCGAGGAGGAGCTGCCCTCATGGGTGGTGGGGACCGGCTGCAACAACAATGAACATGTCCTTAATACATTGTATACAGTCACTAAAGATCCCTCACATAGTGATCACACAAGCTTCTTCCAAGCGGTCAATGATGCTCTTTTGGTTCAGTTATATTCCGTGTTATTTCAGTGCTTTACAATTCAGTTGTCCTAACGTCTCATGTTGTAAAGTTAGGGGCGCATGAAAAACGTTTCAGGCATCCCATGCTTCACACCTTGTGACGTAAGGACATCTTAATTATGAAGTTCAATTGGGCATTTTTTCAATAAGGTTTTCAAATCTGCCAGGTAATATACAATAGTTTCATTTGATATCTAATCATTGTGTTTACGACAGCCTGTTATCTAAGGATGCTCTTCCATTGACAAAACGTCTAGAAGCTGTCAACCGCCACCGCCACATTACATCAGCTACGTAACGTCTACTGCCAGAAATCCTCAGTCTTGTATGCTTACCTGGCTGGAGGGGCCATCCGTGAGCCCCGACTTCTGCTTCCTCTTGGCATGGTTGTTTTTAATATGAATGTTTCCGAAGATTGAATTGAGAAGCACAAAGGTTGAGTTTACTGCGAAGCAGGAGTTGACCTTCTGATAAACCGGAACTTCCTGACTGAGTGTTACATCATCTATTACACGGGCAACATCCGGTTTGAACATGGAAATACAGTACTGAATAAATAAACATAAATAGGACATAAAAGACAAGGGCCATCCAAGGAGGTAGAATAATAGTAACGCAACATTTTATATAGAGAAGCTATTTCCTTGACATTTTGTAGGTGAATAATTTCGTAGCATTTAAGTGTCTTAGCATTCATGAAATAAAAGGGAGAAAAACTATTCAAAAGTTTTAGCTACATTTTTAAAGAATGCTTTCGTACAAAAGCTTATGATTTGTACAAATCAAATGAGTCTTCTTTCAACTAAACTGATGCATCCATAATGAAATCATGCAGTGCCACCCTTGCCAGACCAAATGTGACTTTGTGTTATATATATTATTATTTTTGTCATAATACATTATCTATCCGATTCCCATTGCTAACCAGCCATTTATCCCTAATAATTGTCCAGTTTTTTTTGTGAAAAAAAAACTGGAGGATATTTGTATTATTCCTCATTAGTAATGGAGTGGAATCATATACAACACGGTTATAAATAATCTCTAGTTGACACTATTTAAGAAGGGACATTTTACAATAAATCGTACAAAAATTCTGCATCATACATTGGCAAGTCTTTATTCATTTTGTAATGTCTACAAAATATATTAAAAATAAGTCTGGTCGCAAAAGTATTAATATTGCATATTTAACCTTCATAAGCATGTTTATTTAAATCTATTTTTTGGCTCTTTATATATGAAGTACAAATCTTTCATTTTAGAGGATTACAAAATCATAAAATACCCATAGAAAAAATAAATTCAAAAGAATACATGATTTTTTTTAATTTTTGTTGCAATTGCCAAAAAATAGTTCCTTTACTCCCTTTTCCCTTTCTTTTTTCCTGAGAATTTGCTTCGTTGAGGATGCCCCCCCCCTCCTCCTCCTCCTCTTCCCCCTCCTCCCCTTCCCTTCTCTCGTCTCCCCTCCCAGCGCGGCATGGGGGGCTCGATCTCCCCAGGCCGCCCGCCTCTGTCGGGGACACTGCCCATCAGTACCTGAAAACAAAAAGCCAATGGTTGTAGGAGTCTAAAATAAATTAAATCCTACCTTTGTTATAGATCAAAATATTTAAAAATCATGACATAATATATTGCAATGTTGAAACATTATATCCTTGAAGAGGCAAGAGCAAGGTATTATCTGGATCTTATCTGCACTGTTCGGTCTGATTATACTGCTGAAACACCTACATTTCCCTTTGGGGATTAATAAAGTGTTATCCTCCGATCCATCCACCCGAGTAGCTGTAGTTGATTATTTTCTTTATTTTTTTCAGGAATTAAAAAACATTATCACTCTAAACCACGGAAACAGTTGTATGTTGCATTGCGCCTTACCTTGTAGATGGCCGTACTTGGTCCAGCCTTAACTGGCAGGATGCAAGACTGATCCATTCTTGCAGCAAGCAGAAGAGGCATGGACACTTGAGATGATGGTGCAAGAGAAGATAGTGGGGGCACTGAGGAGAGTATTTGATCATACCCCTGTAGACAAATAACAATACACAGGATACACTAAAATATCAAAAGAAGCCAAAGGATTCATTTGAATAATTAGGACAGCACAGTCATCTATGCCAGCCATTTAAGTATGCTTACCTTTCCTTTATCTCCCCATGCAAAAGACTGCAGCGTGACCTCAAAGCGTTTGACAATCATTTGCTGTCGACATGCATACTCTTTCAGCAAGACTTGGTTTATCCTTTCAACCTGCCTCTGAAGGTGGAAAAGCAAAGGATTGTTTTATTGCTAGGAACTGAATAACTTGTATGCTGGGTTTGAAGAAAGTAATCTATGCCAACATACCCATTGCTCTGAGTTGAGACTGGAATTAAGAAGTGGATCACTCATATCTTTTAATGATAACTGAGCAATCCTCGTCTCCACCTTGAACAAACAGTAAATTGTAGTGAGCTTTAAAAAATAACAATTGAATTGAATTGAATTAAAAAAAAAAATTAACTGAAGCCCATTTAGCATCAGTCTCACCTCCTGCAACACATCTGGATACTGAGAGGAGGCATCCATGTCAAGTGCTTGGAGCAGCAAGGCAAATTCTGTGGACATCTCTTCCCGTCTCATGCCCATGTCCACCTTGCAGTCTTCCAGTGACTGACAGAGCTCTGTGTTTTGATGGGTGGGCTCCTCGACCCTCTGCTCTAATTCAGTTTTACCTGCACTGGTTTGGTCATCAGGGTGTGCTGCCTTGTACTTAAGTATACGAGCTGCTTCTAGTTCAGATACAAGGAACGCTGAAACAGAAAATATACAAGCTTTTTTTAGAGGGTAGGGTGAATCAAAGCACCAAAGCAAGAACGGTGCAAGAACCTCAGATCTTTTCTCACCAGTGATCTTGTTGAGAAGAGCAGGACTTAGCGTGTCTGATGACAGCATAGTGATTGGACAGTGCATGGTTTCCAATAATTCTCTCAGTTCTCCTACCAGCAGGATGGACCTTTTATTATCTGAAATGTTTACGTTTGCAGCTTTTATTGCAATATTGTGCAACCAGCTCCTGCCTTGACACTATGAACACAAAAATCTCAGTTGTTGTTTACCTTGTAACTCTGGGTGGATCACCAACAGCTCTGCCACCAACCAGGAGAGCAGAGGACAGGGCAGCTCATCACAACAGCAGTGTCTTACGCATGCGGTATCTGGGTAACTGGAGAATACAAGTGAATAGCTATTAAATAACTGGGTTTACGCGTTAGCTTAATCACTAATATAGTTCTACCAGCTGAATAGTTAACGAAACTATGGCCAGACAAAACATAGTTCAAACAGAGTATCGTATGTTGACCCACCCAAGAGACTTGATGGCAGATATCGTTGTTATAAACCTCTCCATTGAAGAACCTACAGCAGGAAACAATGTACCTATATAGGTTCAGGGTTCATGCAGCTATCCATTTCCTTGTTTACAACGTGAAGATTCGTCACTACAGCGAGTTGGTTTATTAGCATATTGCTACTTCCGGGGTTCGTGACGCAGAATATGGATATCAATTTTTAATTCTGCAAGTAAGTAATTATTCAGATTAGAAGCAACAATCTACCATCTCATTGCACACATAAATGCACACTCATCCCCATTGGTACCAAACCAGTCAAAGTCCGAAAATTGGACCTCTGACATTCTTTATTTAACAAATAAAGGATGCATAAATTAGTAAAAACAATCATTATAAAAAAGAGCGTCTTTATTAAAGAGCGGCAGATCTATATAACATCATAAGATGTTACCTGGGAGGGAATTTATTTTCAAGTACAGCTGCGTTTGTGTCGTAGTAGGCATAATTTGCCCCAAGATGTCACTGTCGCTCCTTGGTCTGCAAACTTGGGGTATATCAAATACTATTCACATTTGTATAACCTATAGTTTAAGCATATGAAAAAAAAGTAACACTCAGTCAGTTATGCAAGCAGCGTGTCAAACGTCCATCATGGCGTGATTCTAGGCAGTGTGGGCGGGTCTTAACAGGAACGGCTAACATGGGTCAGAGCTAAGGTTGAATAGAAATGGGGCGTGATAATCTTTTCAGGAAGGTTTGTCGGGTAACTTTGACATGCCTTTTGGGGTTGATCTGATTTTGCATTGGTAGGTGTGCAGTGGATGCATGTGATATTATATATGTTCAGGGTATTGTAGGTTTTTTGACAATCACTGTAACTAACAGAAAACAACTAGGCTACTGCATTCCATCAACGAAACTTTTTGCATAGCGCAAGATGGCTGCAACAGGGGGGTAAGAAAAACTATAATTAATCATGAATAAGTGCCCAATAAAGTTCGTTAACTTTATTTTTGGGCTATCTGCATACAATAGCTACATTTATTATAAGATTAGACCTACTACAAAACTTAAAAACCAAACATGTTTTTATTTAGAATTTATATAAATATAAAATATCTAAGTTTTGTAGTGGGGGTCTCCAATGTTAGACAATAAAAGTGATACGTCGAAGCTAGAAAGGAACAGTAGAAGGAACAGAAAAAGTGTATAATGGAAAATATAGTGATGCAGGCCAGCCCCTGTGGCACAGGCGGGGCGAATGCCTATAAAACAATTAATAAAAATGTAATACTATTTCAAAATGTAGAATGTAGCCAAAGGTTGTGCATTCATCTCTAATTAACTTAATTACTTATTTATTGTCAACATTAATCACACAACACTACTATTCCACAACCAATGGCAGGTTTTATAATGTATACTATTTTTACAATAATAAAATAATATCGGTACAGTCAACAATGGTGTAGTAAAGTAAGACATGCATTTTTCTTTAAATATTCAATATATTTTGAAACACATTTTAACCACTTTTTTTAATTAAAGGCACCCAGTGCAACTTTCGAGGCTTAAAAATAAACATTCAATTTCTAGTCTTTTTTACACGTAGTAAGTTTCAATAACTCCATACCATTACATACCGACATTCAAGCAGCAAAGATGAGACGTCGTTGTGTGGTGAGAACTGATAGAAAATCGATAACAACAACAATGCCGCCATTTTCTTTATTTTTTGTAACCTACAATAAATAAAGCAGGCTTCCAGTCAATGGAAAAATGGCTTCTCCCCACCGGCGATTGTTGTTGTTTACGATTTTCTATCAGTTCTCACCACACAACGACGTCTCATCTTTGCTCCTTGAATGTCGATATGTAATGGTATGGAGTTATTGAAACTTACTACGTGTAAAAAAGACTAGAAATTGAATGTTTATTTTTCATTTAATGTTTACATAAAGTTGCACTGGGTGCCTTTAACTGATTCAATCCGAAAAAGTGCAACGGTAATTCTGGGACAGAAACATATTCATACAAACAAACTGTCTGAAGGGCCTGAAAAAAGAAACAACAGAGAAATATATATATATTTGTATTGTATATCTTATTTATATTTTCACCAGTTCTGTTTGAATGTCTAGGGGAACATACATAACTTCATCCCAATTAGCACCCTGCCCTTACAAAGTTAATTATGACTCATCATTTTCTCTTTTACCAGTTCAATTGAGAAATGCTTCAAGGAAACCGCCACACACCTGAAAGTCAAAGTATGTGCTCTCTTCTTAATTCTTATTTAAAGTATATAACTGTATTGTGTGTGAATATTTTAAAACCTGCTGTGGGGACTTTATGAAAAAAAAAAAATGAAACTGCGGTCAGTGAATGTAATATTCTACAGCTCTGTTGCTGATATGTGCTTTTCATGTTTTGTGTTACAATGGCAATCTTTTGTCCAATCTTAGGAGTTCTATGGTAAGGTTTTGAAGAAAACCACGGATTTGAAGACCGATGCCTGTGTGGCCTCCTCCGGGCCTGTCCCTGCCCACATCCGCCATGCTCTTAATATGGTGCACCCTGAAGTCATTGCCAAGTAAGTACCCTTACTATAATAATAGCCCAAACACTATAACACAATTGAACTATTCTTCCTTGATAAATAAGGGAGTTCGCCCTTTGGGGGGCTAGGGTTAAGGGGTGTCATGTAAGGTGGCCTGTTCAGCCCTTTGGGACTTTGTGATTAACTGTGATTAAGGACAACTGTGATTAAGCCATAAGTTATGGTTTAGTTATGGTTCCACGTTGACGCAATGCAATGACCATGCAGTAGGTTTGACGCAGTCGTGAACCTGTTTTGGTTCTGCGTTGGGTTTTAGTTAGCGGACCAATCACAGCCCTTGCTGCTGTGTCGCTGCGACACAAGGTTAACATTTTTGGGAGGCGCACGTCAGGCCCTTGCAGTGGGTGCAAGGATGGTCCGCAAGGATGTAATGGGTCGGTAAACCACCTTGCGTTGGGTCAACGTTCAACCACAATTAAGTCTTTACCGGCTAACAGCGTGCCAACATTGATGCATTGTTTCATAAGCTTTCTCCAATTCCTTCAACACCAAGAGCTCTTACAACGGTTGGGGAACTCCCACTCCACTCCTTTTGTTTTGTACCTTGTCATGGTTTATTACCCTTTGGTATTGGGTCCTGCTTCCTCTTTTTGGTTTATGCCGACTTTTAATCATACATAGCGCTACCTTTTCTGTTGGTTTTGTTACAGTTGTTAACCAACTGTAACAAAACATTCAAATATCTTTCTATTGATATAGAATTTTTCATTATTCTTTCAGTGTCATTGACACTTAAAACGAAGTTAAACCACAGTAGCCACGTGTAATGGGTGTAGTGTCAATTGAACGACACTCACACTCAGAGATGAGTCTTGACAAATATGAAGCTGATTCACCTCATCCCATTCTAACTGTTATTCCAACAGGTACTATGGCTGTGGCCTGGTGGTGCCAGAGTGCATGGAGGCCTGCCAGGTACTTGACCTGGGCAGTGGGAGTGGGAGGGACTGCTACATGCTGAGTAAGCTGGTGGGAGAGAAGGGCAATGTCACCGGCATTGACATGACTGAGAAGCTGGTGAGTTAATACTGTTCATACCGCACTATCTATATTATTCCATGTACATGCTCTGCACCTTGCTGCTTTTTGCACTTCTGGTCAGACGCTAACTGCATTCCGTTGCCTCTGTACTTGTACGCTGCACAATGACAATCACGTTTAATCTAATCTAATCTTATTACAACACGATTGAAACCAGACCAAAGACCAACTAGTTATTAGTTAGTTAGTACTGTGACATACGTTTTACAAAACAAAATATTTTTCAAGAAAATTAAAAAAGAAATATGCTGTCTGCTAAAGTATTCAACACCTTTCGCTTTGCATAATCTGAATTCACTTCGATACACAATGTTACCTTAAGGAGCAACATAATTTGTTTTGTTTGCCTAGATGAATGAAATAAGTGTGGAAAAGCACAGAGTCAACTTTACTGACTTTGACCCCTCAAAGCTGTAAACCTCTCTGTATCTGGCTCACCCCATCCAAAACGGAGAGGGCTTTTTGACGGCCACAAAGAAGAAAGGATCCCCCATTGAACATGGCTACTTTACTCAAGATTGTGTTTGTTAAACATGTAAACTACCTCAAGTCAGGGATTGTAGACATCCCATCTCATGAGCACATTTATTTATTTATTTATTAAGGTTTATTATGTCTGCACATACATACTTTACATCTGATATAAATGTACAATTTAAGATGTCAACTCCTTATGTTGTAATCTACTGAGGATCCGGAGACGGAGGATAAGTGCATGTTCAGTTAATGTGGATCTGGGGACGGGACACGGGAGGCATTGGGACACATTTATTGGCCCCATGCATAGGGTGTTGTGTTTGGTCAATATAACCTGAAGCCTGATCCAAAACCAGAGTTCTTTGCAGACCAACTCAGGTTTTGAGGTTACTTGTTCACTAGTGATCATTAAGTCTTTATCTCTGAAATTTGGCTCTCTCGACCTCTCTCATTTAGTCAAAGTGTTGTGTTTATCCACAACACGAGTCACAATAATGACACGACCAATTTGATCCAATATATGAGTGATATATTTGTAATCAAAATGACCTTTTTTTTATTTTAGGTCAAAGAGGGATGCTTCCTAAACATGTGACCCTAATATCTGTATGATTTTGTTCTTGCTCATGTTTGGCTAGCTGGAGGTTGCCAGAACCTACACCGACTACCACACACAAGCGTTTGGCTATAAAGCACCGAACATCCGGTTTGTCCAGGGATACCTCGAGGCCTTGAATGAAGCTGGGATTGAGGGAAGCACATATGATATCTGCATGTAAGCTTGGCTATCCTCTTTTCTTTCAAAATTTTCTTCATTGTAACATATTTCTTTATATAGTTGGTACATATTCATATGAATTTAATTGAAGTGCCATCATTTTTTTTTTTTTATTTCCCTAGTTCCAATGGTGCGGTGAATCTGTGTCCAGACAAGAAGCCAGTTTTGCAGGAAGCTTACCGTGTTCTCAAGGTATACTGTGTTATTTCACTACCCCTTTGAATATTCTCTTTCTGCGACCACCTTACAACATGGGATGGTGAAAAGATCTGAGCATTTAGAAAATCTAGTTTTAAAACTCTTAGTGTATTTGTATAAATATCAGAACTCGTATTTGGAAATGTGTAGACGCAGATTTCCAAATGGCTTGTACTGCTAATCACACTCACACCAGGTGGTATAATATGTCCCCCTTAACTATGCATTATATACCAAACTGTATCACCCACAATTAAACAAACTAGTGTGCTACAGAAAATCCCAGTGTAGCTATCTGGCCTTCAATGGCAAAGGATTACTTAACTTCCACCAGAACATTTCTGATCTTAACCAACAGTGTACAACCTTACACTCACATTACTAATGTCTACTGTTGGCAAAACCTGCCTTTCCAAATGAATATCATGTTGCTGGCTGTTCTGTTCTCCTCTCTGCGGCCTGAAAGGTTTTTTCGTTGTTGTTTTTGACACTTTGTAATCAGGAAGGTGGCGAGCTCTACTTCAGCGACGTCTACAGCAGTGGAAGATTAACAGAGGAAATAAGAAACAGCAATGTTCTCTGGGGTATTTATGGCTTGTTTTTAAAAATGGTAGCCAATCTTCTACGCAAAATGATCGAATGGCAGGTGGGTTCTGGGAAACACTGAGAACTTGTTCATGTTGACAGGCGAGTGCCTCAGTGGAGCCCTCTGGTGGGAGGATCTGATGCAGCTGGCGGAGGAGGTGGGCTTCAGCCCTCCGCGCTTTGTCAGCGGAGCCGCCATCAAAGTGTTCAACAAAGAGATGCAGGACATTCTGGGTTCGTTTTTCTATTCATGTACCGTTATAGTCCTCCTGCTTGGGTATCAATGTTGTGGCAATTTAGCACGTTCAATATATTTTCTTTCTACCCCTTTCGGAACAAAGGCGACTTCAAATTCCTCTCAGCCACTTACCGCCTGTTCAAAGTTCCCCGGGGCGCTGGTAAACCCCGTGAGGTGGTGTACCAGGGCGGCATCACTGGGATGGAGGAGAGCTTTAGCTTGGACTCTCAGTACACCTTCAAGGTCAGTTGGACTGCTGGTCAAGCGGCTTGGGGTCGATTGAGAAAATAGAGGACATAAAGCAAACTATCAATGAAAAAAGGTTATTGTTGATATGATGATATGGGGACTTAACGGGATAATGGGAGTATATTTGTTGTGTATTTCAGGTGAACGAGGTAGTGGGGGTGGACGGGGATGTGGCTGAGATCCTGACCCGTTCCAGGTTCTCTGATAAGTTCACCATGCTGCCGCCCGGGGGGCCGTCTCAAACCTGTGGTGCGAGCCCTAAAGTAAGTAGCACAGTTTGACCCAAAATAAAGACATGTGGAACTAGAGGTGCTTTTTGTTTTTGAGCACACGAGGTAACGATTGTATGATCCACCCTGATTGTGTGACAGGCCAAAGAGAGCTCTGCTGGTATTGTGTTACATTTCATCCAACAAGCTGGTTATATGCTAAGATTGCTCACACTTGAGATTGCTCACACTCAAACCGTTATCAATATATGTACAGAATATATGCAAACGGATGATACAAAGGCTGCTGGTGATAATAATAATCATAAAATCATGAGGCCTTGTTCACAGAGAGCAGATGAACCTACTTTGACATGCTGATATAATGAGTTACGCATTTCCTCTGATACACAGAATGCTGAGCCACAAATCTGCATGGCCATAAATCATTTCAATGATATATCCAAGTTCCCCATACACCTTGTACTGGTGCATTGACACCATTTATTGGATTATATATCCTACAATCGTTATATATAAATCAACGGTTTCAACTAAATGCTGTGAGTAACAGTATTGTGAGTAAAATAGTATTTTCTGAAAATGTAAGAGGATGATGTTAATGTAGAACTATTCCTACAGGCGGGCGCTGTGAATCCATTTGAGCTGATCCATCACAGGAGTGATGTTCCAGGATCTACCACAGGGGGGTGCTGTGGCACACAACCAACTGGGTGCTGCAACTAAATTCAACTTATTTTCCCCCAACAACCCATGTATCACTTGGGTGATTCCACTTAAACAACCTAATACAACCCAATACAACCCAATACATTAACTGAACCATCTGTAAGATAAACTTAACATATCAAACCTAACAATGAAACATATCAATCTCTAGAGAGATATGCATGGTGTGTGTTGTTCCTGTTATTTGTCTATGGATTCCAGTAGGAACTTGCATCGCTGTTAGCAAATATTTTTTTGTAATATTAACTATGTCATGAATAACATAGTATGTTCTGTGAGGGGCTTGCAGTTTAATTGGATGGAAGGAGTATTTCTCTATCATTAGAGGTCACTGTTTCGATCAGTGTTCGCTCAAGGCATCCTCCTTTTTACAACCAGGTCCCAAGGACAAAGGATAACGACTCTGGTTTAAAGCCTACAATCTCAAATGTCCTTCCATAACCAGAAAAGGATCAAATGACTATCCATAACCAGAAAATTGTTTTTGGGCTAACTTTGAAATGCCATTGTGTTTACTAAAAGGTCCCTGTTACTGCTGTGATAATTCATTATTATTTACTAATACGACTTTTTGTATGCCTGATGACTGAAAATCCCAAGAGTAGAACATTAGAAAGCAGTAACAATTTGAAAACGAAAAGGACATTTACCTTACATTTATTCGACTTTGGTGATTGGAGGCTCGTATGCAGGATGCACAACCTCTCTGATCTGAAGACACAGGATTGTAGTGGAAGGCTTTATTCTGATGCAAATTGTCAAATAAAAGAAAGGACAGTCTTTATGATGATTTATGTGTGTGAGTTTTTTTTAAATACTGTAGGCCTTTAATTGTTCATACAAGTTATGTCGATATATAGGCTACAGCATTACTGTTATACATCTAATTGTTCACAAAAGTAACCTACAAATAGCATAACTTCCCAGGTAGGCCTATCGGAAAAAGCAAGAGGAATATCCCGATCTACCAACAATTTAGCAACCATCTGGTTATCAGTCGAACGCAGTAGGCCTACTGCTTTAATTATATAATCCATGTAGGTCGACAATTCCATGAGATAGTAGATTAAGCATGTGAAATTGTTTGCGTTGGATTATCAAACCTGGTGGCAAAATCGGGAACATTTTAATATTATTCGGTCATGAGAGAAGTCCTGTGTATTTGAACGGCTGTACATGTTGCGTATGCCCCGCCCCCCTGTTTGATACAACGTCGCTTCTGTCCCGATATCGCGGAGCCGGAGCTCGGTTCGTACCGTAGATCTCGGCCGTGTTAGAAAGAGAGAAAGAGATATTTATCTTGAATTCAGTTTTGTACCATTATTATATGCAGTAGTATGAAACATACTTTTACCTGGAAGCCCCATTGATACATAATTGTATTATTCACCATTAGCCTACTTTTGTTTTTCTTTTTTTTCTGTAGGCTATGTTTTCCTTTTTTCATTTGACCTGGAATATGTTTCCCTTGATAATGAAGCTAATTTAATTAGCTTCATTATCAAAAATATAAATTTGTATTGCTGTTTCTTATGTCGACATTTTAAAACTAGGCATAGCCTACTTCCAAACATCAGCCGTGTTATTTGTGCTGTGTTGTGGTTATCAGGCTTACTCAGAATGGCATATCTATGTCTTAAATTGGCCAGCATATTTGAGTTGGCATTGAACAGGTGTGAACTGGACGTAAATAATCAACGGTTCCTTAG
The DNA here is from genome assembly GCF_026213295.1 of Gadus chalcogrammus. NCBI lineage: Eukaryota > Metazoa > Chordata > Actinopteri > Gadiformes > Gadidae > Gadus > Gadus chalcogrammus. The sequence continues at coordinate 15,901,934 of NC_079427.1, forward strand.
CGACATACTGTTTTAGTGACGTGATCTACCTTTGGAGGGCATCACCTGCAAGTGACAGAAGGTCCGCCCCTTTTCGCTAGAGCCCGTCTTGAACCCTGATGGTATCTCAGAGGCAGTGAGGTAGACCTACAACAAGGTGCTCATTGTTGTGAGGAAACCTTATCCTTTTCGATTAAATTAATTGGCCTATCGCTAGGGCTGCTACACGACTCCATTTAAGTCAATATTTAATATTATATATTTATTAAAGTCTGTAAAATATATTGGAAATATTGGATATTTAAACGACTGATTAGGATACATCATGGATCGAATGGATCAATTGGGGTTGAAATCCATGAACATGGAGTTTGAGGACGGCTTCTTTGATTATGGGACGGAGGAAATAACAGATGATCAAGACCCGAGTGAACTTCTCGCCGCTTTGAAACAAAAGGAGGAAGAGGTTATTTTGGCAGCGCAGCTGGGAAACGCATTGCTGCTGGAAAACCGTCAGTTGAAAGATCGGAGCGAAAAGCTTCAGGAGCAATGCACAGACAAACTTGAGGTAGGTTTTTCTTTAAATACCTCTTTCAATTGAGTTTTGACTACATATAGCAATGTAAGAAGGCTATATATGACTTCCGTGACGTGGAACAGATCTTCGCACCATCACCAAGATAAAGAAATATTCATCTACTCAGGAAATGTCGAAGTAGTATTGTATTCTTTGCTTACAAAGTGCTTAATATTCTCCCGAGTAAAGTTTTCCTTGACTGGTCTTTACTTGTTGTAGTGTGCGTTGTGTGCGCGCAAGTTTGTCTCGTTTTGGATGCAATGCCACAAGTTAGTCCGTGGAAAACCTCCATGCAGTCTGCAGGTGACACTGGGCGGACGCTGAACCAATAGCAGACTAGCCGTTTTTACATTTTGGGTTTGCACAAACATTTAAGGTTTGCACAAATATTTATGTTTGGCAATATGTTGCCACAAATATGACATCCAATAGGAATTGTGGCCGTCTCATTGGAATAGTTTTAGATAAACAAAACGTAAGTGGCGTTTGGGCCTGATGCACCACAATCTCCCTCAGGGCTTAAATGTTAGAGGTTTGTGAATGTTTAAAAGTGTTTGTGGTTAACAAAATAGCTAAACGTTATCTCACACAACTGCATATTTCTACCTCATCACATAACTAATAAAATAGTTGAATTGCCAAGTGGACAACCATCTCCCATCTCAATCTCCCATCACATCATGGCTTGGGTAGAAACATGGGTTTTTAATTTTACTCTTCTATATCAACAAAATATATTACATTTTTTCTAAGGCCAGGGCTCCTCAAGACAACTCCATGCATTTTCTTATCACACAAAAACTTTAAAGTTTACGTTGTCACTATAAGTTGCACCAGTCTACCCCATGTCTTGTGTACTAGAAAGCCGTGTTGTGTTCTCTGATCTTCTCTACCTCCCGCCCCGCCAGTTGCTGGAGCAGGGCAGGCATGAGCTGCGTCTGAAGCTGACCAGCTGCCAGTCGCAGTGGGAGAGCCAGGTGGGGGAGCTGGAGCGTGATGTGAGTGAGCTGAGGGCCCAGGTGGAGAGGCTGACTCAGGCCGTTGACGAGGCCGAGAGGGAGAAGGGCCAGGCCCAGCAGCACCACGCCGAACACGCCCAGCGACTGCGAGAGCAGCTCCGTACCGTGAGTACTCCATCGCGACGCCACGTTGGTTGATGAACGGCAGTAGGGTTAGGTGCGGCGGAGGTTTTTGTTAAGCGACGACTCAGGGGACCGATGCCATTGTAGAATTCTTGTCTTTTCTCTGTTTTTGTGTGTCGTATGTCTCACATCATCCCGTTTGGATTATAACAAAAGATAACAAAATCATGTCCTATGAAACAAGAATGGATAGAAGTGTGGTGGTGAAACAGGTAGCTGAAACAGAAAACAGCTTTTCAAGTAACTGAGAAACAAAGCCTCATAAAAGAGGCCTGTTACCCAATCTGTGCAGTGTAACTCTGTGTTCATTCAACCTCAGAGGTATCAGTTCAACAGTTTATCTGTCCTCCAGCAAGGCCACCATTTTGTGTGTGTGTGTGTGTGTGTGTGTGTGTGTGTGTGTGTGTGTGTGTGTGTGTGTGTGTGTGTGTGTGTGTGTGTGTGTGTGTGTGTGTGTGTGTGTGTGTGTGTGTGTGTGTGTGTGTGTGTGTGGGAAATGTCTAATATCTGCATATGAAATCAAATGTAGATGCAATATGATCAACCAAAGAAAAAAATCCTCAAACCATGTACTAGGAGGTTGAATTGAACTCAGTTGGTAATCTAATGCCAGGTTCCTGGACTGGATGGACACTGTATGTATATAAACAGAGTCAGGGATCATGAGCCTTGTTTGAATGTAGCTCTAGGCTTAGAAGGAAACCACCATACACTATGGTCAAGAACCTTTTTGCTTTTATTAAATATGACACAAATAAAATGGTACCCATCAATATGTAACCTTTAACCTATGTAACATTTTTAATCTTCTTAAACCTTACAAATAATTAAACCTTAATCAGTTATATAAAAATGTGTTGTGTAACCAAATCGGGCACTGAACGCTTCATGGTTTCTTATCAATTAGGAACAACAAGGTTCTGATTAGAACGGGAGGACAGACAGACAGGCAGGCCGACAGGGATAGCTTTGCGCCACATTATTATGGTGTAACGTCAACAGCAACAGAGGATTGACAGGCTTTTCAGCTATGCAGGGTGGTTGAAAGAATAACTATGTAATGGCTAACTTGCTAGTATGACATCAAATATTTAAAACCAAGCATTCCCCCAGGGTGTCAAAGTCCTGAAAATAAGGAACTATGCATAAGGTGACCAGAGCAGACCAAAGTCTGTCAGGAGCAATGCCAGGAAATAACTTAGTAGCAGAAGCATTTTTCTGTTCAAGGAGAAGGTTGTATTGAAGAGAAGGAGAATGTCATAGAAAGGGCTGTTTTTGGCTGAGTGGAATCAGCTACCATTCGCATAGAATAGATCTTCGGTTTCTGGAAAACCCCAAAGGGAGAAAGGAAACCTGTGTTGAGGAACATGAAGCGTGTGAAGTCTGCTGGCTCCTTCTGTGATGACTCCAGTCCATCTCCTCTGGAGGTGGATTTGAGTTCCCCTCCTGCAAAGTTAGCAGCAGTGGCTTACACGGTGAGTGAGTCAGATCCCCCCTTACACTCACCTGTGGAGGGGATTATCTGCATGGTAAGAGTAGGGGGGTTTATTTACAGTTTATTTATAGAAAAGGAGGTTGAGATTGCGTGTAAAAGAATAAATGTTAAGGTATATTATTTTGGCAACTGGAAATCGTTGAATTTGCCACAGATAAGGAAAGTTTCCCGGCTTAAAGGCTGGGATAAGATTGGTTTTAATGGAACTCGGTATCTCTGAGAATCTGCCATTTTAACCAGTGCTTTGCAAGAATGTAGGGGAGGGAGTAGGTATCATCATGGAAAACTAGATAGGAGTGAAGACAACGCTTACCACAGACCTCTAACTAGCAACCTCAGACTGGTAGTGTCTGGAGTTATGCTTGATTAGAGTTTCCTATTTAATCATGTGGTACTACTGAAAAGGAAATTGTGGTGTGAGTGAAAAAGCACAAAGCTAGTGTATACAAGACATATAGCAAAGAAAGGACCAAATGTGATGTTCAGATAGTAAATAAGTAAATGTTTTGGGGGATTTGATAGAAAGATATTTTTGTTGATATATTCTGCAATCCCAATAGATAAGAGTCTGGCATAAACTGTATTTTTACCCATCACTGTTTATTTGGTGTGGGGAGGTGACCCCATGGAGTTGCTGGCACATTGCTGAGAGGGGCTCAATCCTGATTCATCTAAACATGTACCGCCTCAAGGTTATGTGATTTATATACCATCTGAGGCATCAAAAAGAATGTGGATAGACTTTGAAACACTTCCATTTCTACTTCGTTTGAACACATGTCTTTGGCTTCATAACAAATCACTTCTCAGAAATGCTGATATTGAGGTCTTGTTGGGACAAAGTGTTGGCCTGTAATGGAAGTATTGAGTAGTTTCATAAGAAAATACTCAAGTTTGCTTGGAATATGTGGTCATGTAGTCAAACACTGTCAGAGACAGATAAGACTATCTACAGTAGCAACAATAAGAATAAATTAGTTCGAAAATAAACAATGCATATAAGGCTTAAATAATGGCCAATGAATAAACCTGTTTCATTCAATGTATTGGTCCCAGTGAGTCATAGTTGAATCTATTTTAATCCTAGTACGCTTACCAACAGCTTAAATAAAGCTACTGTTAAGACCTGTCACATGGTCACTTCCTGCAGGCATGAGTGGTGGGCAGAGGAGGCAAAAGTACACACAGTCTTACCCCAAGTAGAAGTACAGATACTTGGGCAAAAAATGACTGAACCTCACGTCATAGTTATATAATTGGAAGACTGTTAAAGTCAAACCGTTCCAAATATCTCAAAATAAAACACAATATACTGAGGACACCAGACACCTGTAACATGCTTCACGCCGGGCTTCCGTTATTTTTCAAAAGAGTGGCCAGGTTTGAGGCAGCCCCTGACCTTTTGGCTTCTAGTGCAGAGCGTCCTGGGGGCTCGCTAACATGAAGCAGAACACAATATAGATTTCCTCCCCCCCCAAACACCTCTCTATCCTGGGGGAAATGGCTTGTTTGGGTCACACCCTCAGAGTGATCCCCGCCGTGCTGCACCAATCGCTGGGGTACTCAGCTGTCGTCGGACAACCCGGCATACTGCTTCGGCTGGAGGCTGACGTTTTGGGGAAGGGGGGGGGAGGGGGTGGATGGGGGAGCGGCAAAGGGGCCCTTTGAGGGGACATCCCCCTGGCGGGTCCTTTGTGCTCCCAGCAAACGGAGCGTCCTCCTTCCAGCCGGGGGACTCTGTTAATTCCCAGTGGGTCGCTGCCTCTATTGTGAGGACGCGGCGTGCCTCTGTGCTAAATGGTCCCCATGGGGGATAATGGAGGCTGGCGCGCGTTCCCCACCTACGCACCAAGCGTCTCCAAGCGGGCCCCTCAAGATGTCTTTCGGTTTCCCTTTTTGCTGTCCCGCTATCGGCGCTCAGCACACCCACATAAACCTGCGGCCTATCCCACAACACCCTCCAGCCCCCCCACCCCACAGGCTTATCCTTTGTACCCATTTACGCTGATAGTAATACAGATGTTCTCTTTCCCCTCCCAATACCCCCGCCCGGCCACTTGGTTGTCTAATGTGGCACTGCCATGTCAATGCCATGGCCAAGATGCCCGTCCCCTGGCTCCATCTGCCACACAGTCTGGCCTTTCATCCTCTATTGTGTGGCATTGATGGGATCTGACAGGGGCCCGCCGAAACGCTGAGTAAGGGGTACTAGGAGTTCCCGGGTGGGGCGGAGTGGGGATTGGGACAAAGATACTAGTCTTTCATCGTTTGGGAGCAAATTGTTACTGTTGGAACAGTCGTGTGGTTGTAGAGTCCACGTTTGATGCCATTTTATGATATTCAAAGGAAGCCGTCCCTATTGTGTTGGTCCCTTCATGCTTCAGAAAATGGGGACAGGGGGCTGAACCAGCAGAAGTTTGTCAACAGGCAGAGTTGAGTTTGGCCCATGGAGCAGAAGAACACAACATGACCCCTTTAATTCCAACATTGAAAGGCCAACTCTCAATTTACTGCAAAGTATTTTTATTTCTGTGGTAGGCTAACTGATGGTTACACTGCATCATAATTAAAAGGCTTCAATGATTTCCCTTTTTTTTTAACTGCGCCAGTGTTAATTGCCTTGGGTAAATGCTGTGTTGGCAGGCCATGGAGGTGGAGAGAGCCATGTCCAGTGAGCTGCAAGCTCTAAAGGAACAGCTCAACCAAGCGGGAACCCATAGCAGTACCCAGGACGACGAGCTGATCAGTGCCATGAGGGAGCAGGTAGGAGCGGCATTACCCACCAACAACTAAAGTCACTTTAAATTACACATGGCCTGAATTGCTTTATTTAAAATAGGATATAATCATTTATAATTGTATTACATTTTTTATTATGAATAAAGCGGATACTATAAAACCATAGCCTAACTCAATCCTAGCCCGGGCTGGGTATCGCCATTGATTTCCTAAAGCTATTCGATATCGATTCGACCGCTCCCATTGTCATTGGGACTGTTTTCAATGGCACTTGCCATTGAAAACCATTGATTTTATAAGTGGTAGTCATCACTGGGCTAAACATTGCAGTGTAACATATGGGCTAATCTGGCATGCCTGGGCCCATCTAGGTGATGCGTCTGACCCAGAGGGAGCAGGCTTTGGAGGAGCGTCTGGCGAGTATGTGTCAGGAGAACGCAGAGCTGAGGGAGAGCCTAGCCTCCATACAAACTCAGCTGGCCCTGCAGGACCAGCACAACCAGCAGCAGAGCCAACAGGTAGGTAGGTAGGTAGACAGACAGACAGACAGACAGACAGACAGACAGACAGACAGACAGACAGACAGACAGACAGACAGACAGACAGACAGACAGACAGACAGACAGACAGACAGACAGACAGACAGACAGACAGACAGACAGACAGACAGACAGACAGACAGACAGACAGACAGACAGACAGACAGACAGACAGACAGACAGACAGACAGACAGACAGACAGACAGACAGACAGACAGACAGACAGACAGACAGACAGACAGACAGACAGACAGACAGACAGACAGACAGACAGACAGACAGACAGACAGACAGACAGACAGACAGACAGACAGACAGACAGACAGACAGACAGACAGACAGACAGACAGACAGACAGACAGACAGACAGACAGACAGACAGACAGACAGACAGACAGACAGACAGACAGACAGACAGACAGACAGACAGACAGACAGACAGACAGACAGACAGACAGACAGACAGACAGACAGACAGACAGACAGACAGACAGACAGACAGACAGACAGACAGACAGACAGACAGACAGACAGACAGACAGACAGACAGACAGACAGACAGACAGACAGACAGACAGACAGACAGACAGACAGACAGACAGACAGACAGACAGACAGACAGACAGACAGACAGACAGACAGACAGACAGACAGACAGACAGACAGACAGACAGACAGACAGACAGACAGACAGACAGACAGACAGACAGACAGACAGACAGACAGACAGACAGACAGACAGACAGACAGACAGACGACAGACAGACAGACAGACAGACAGACAGACAGACAGACAGACAGACAGACAGACAGACAGACAGACAGACAGACAGACAGACAGACAGACAGACAGACAGACAGACAGACAGACAGACAGACAGACAGACAGACAGACAGACAGACAGACAGACAGACAGACAGACAGACAGACAGACAGACAGACAGACAGACAGACAGACAGACAGACAGACAGACAGACAGACAGACAGACAGACAGACAGACAGACAGACAGACAGACAGACAGACAGACAGACAGACAGACAGACAGACAGACAGACAGACAGACAGACAGACAGACAGACAGACAGACAGACAGACAGACAGACAGACAGACAGACAGACAGACAGACAGACAGACAGACAGACAGACAGACAGACAGACAGACAGACAGACAGACAGACAGACAGACAGACAGACAGACAGACAGACAGACAGACAGACAGACAGACAGACAGACAGACAGACAGACAGACAGACAGACAGACAGACAGACAGACAGACAGACAGACAGACAGACAGACAGACAGACAGACAGACGCACTCGCACACGCTGAAATGATACACAGGTATACTCAAACACAATACAAATACTCTCAAATGCTACGAAGAAGAAGAAGGTACGTTCATTATACAGAGATACGCAAACACTTCCAAACCCACACGGTGTAAGTGGACTGAAAATGGCCAGGGCAAGAACTCTCTGTGATTTACTTGGGTTTCGGTCAAATTTTGGAAGCACTACCAGGTTATCACCTCATCTCTGCAATTGTTTCACTTATTACTTGTAATTCTGGATTCCAGCACTATGCTGCAAAATTTGCAACGTCATTCGTTTGGCATTAGATTGGAATCTAGTGTATCAGGATTTTCTTCTGGCCGTCTTTGAAGGATTTTATAGAAACATCTAGTAAACAAGTAATCTGTGCCCAGTCTATTGCACATGTAGGTTTTGTTTAGTAATCCCTGATTTATTATATGTAGGCACCCTAGTATATATAATTTCAACTGTATATAATAAGCATTTAAAATATTATACTTTGAATAGTTCATTATTGTGTGTGTGTGTGTGTGTGTGTGTGTGTGTGTGTGTGTGTGTGTGTGTGTGTGTGTGTGTGTGTGTGTGTGTGTGTGTGTGTGTGTGTGTGTGTGTGTGTGTGTGTGTGTGTGTGTGTGTGCAGCTGAGCGAGGCGCGGGGGGAGGTAGAGAAGGAGCATGGCCGATCCCGGGAGCTGCAGACCCAGCTGGATGAGCTGCAGGAGGAGGTGTCCTTCCAGGAGGCCAGGAGCCACGGGGACTCCTCCCTGCTGTCAGAGCTGGAGAGCAGCCTGGCTACAGCAGAGATGGGCCTCAGCACAGAACAGGTATGGAGCCAGAAACTCATACTTTGAAAGGGTGCATTTGAACAAAAACACAAAATAGTGACCTGCTTTTGGTGCTGCTGAGCTGACTGCAGTGTAGCTGAATGGTATTCAAGAGAATACAAAAACGAAATGGCATTGCTAGAGGGTAGACAGAGATCATAATCTGTGACTCTGTATATAGACGCATAACTAAATGACCTCCCCAGAACCGATCATTCCTGCTCAGCAAGTTGCTTATCTCAAGTCAGGGAAAGTGGAGTTCAAATGTTTTTTTTTTTTTTTATAAACTCGTTACTATTCCCACATGTAGAGATTTTCCTAAAGAGGGAAATTGTATCGATTAATTTGAAACACAATTTAAGGAGCTAACCAAATGCACCTTGCAGTTCTGCTGATGGAATCAAATGCACACGAATGACGTGTGCCTTTTGATCGACCACAGTTCAGGAAGTCTTGCTTCACAGACATTGAGGGCAGGTTTTATTCTTCATAGTCATTGTTATGTTGCTACCAAATCAATGACAACATACAGCAATAAAAAAACAATAATTGAAAGACTAAACATGACATCACACAAGCACTAGTTGTTAAAGGAATGATTGATGGTGCAAAGGTGTGATTGATTACGTCTATATTTTCCATGTACTTTTCCATCATTTTTTTTGTTATTTTATTTTCCACGTAATACACAGTTGGGTAGAGCTATCAAACTAATGTTCAGGGATTTAGTTATAGACTTACAGGCGTATTAACCTACCCTCTATTAAAGAAAATGAAGATCCTGTCTATAAAGTCTTTAAAGCTTTCCTGCACAATATATTCTTGTGTTACCAAAATAATAAGGCTCGGCTTGAGGCTGCTACTGTTGGTGAGGCCATGTGATTTGATATAACAACAAAACAGTGATACCTGAGGTATGGCAGGTAGGAGGTGCAACACTGGCTTTACCTTGGTACAGTTTAGTTTGCAACAGTGGGCCAATTCTGTGTTGAGTTGTCAACAAAGACTACAATGTACTTTAACAAGTTACTGAGTTCTCATGGTCAAAAAGTTACAAAGTGTTTATTTGTGTTGGCATTCATGCCCATTTGAGAGCCAGAGTAAAATGGTACGGAGACACCTAATCTCTTAATATCCTTTGATTTTTGTTTTGATTTCCAGATTTCACTTCTCCCACTGGCATTAAAATGTCTCAATAACTGTATTTTATCTCCATACTGGAACATAATGGAATTACATCCTGTAATTCTCACTTTGCAATGGTATATACATAAACATCCTGACTTTTAATGTAAAAAAGATATATAAACGACACAAGAACATGGGATTTCAGCCTAGGGGATCAGGATAAAGCTCATTGCAATAATAACTGTAAAAGACAAGAAGATTTGTCTAGTTCTTACTCTCTGATTGGCTACTGTGATGTTGTGTTTTCGTATCGGGATGATGTGATTTATAACTACACCCATGAGCCATTCACCACACATCCTGTTCCCTACAGTTCCTGTCCTAACAATGTAGGAATGTTTCCTTATTGGAAGACTACACGTTTGCGTGTCTATTGTACATTCACCGTTAGAACAGAGCCGTGACAATAGAAAATCTTTGAGAGGTCTATAATCGGATTTCAAACACTAACGGTTGTAGCGTGTAGTGTGTCAATTCCTTTGTTTCATTATGGTACTATAACGCTGTAAGCTAGGAGTAAGGTAGACTACCACGGTGGTGAGTGTAGTATGAGGTCACTGTGGATGATATGCGATTGAGGACATGCTGATTCTTTTTTTTAATGAAGGAGGGACCAGCACTTGGTTTGGAGTGGATAGTTTCGGTCCGCCTCTTTCGCATGCTTCCAACGGCCTTACAATCATCCCACAGTATCTGTGATCAGTCGGGGTCATGTAGGGCAACCTCCAGCTTCCAAGAAGGATTTTGATCTTATTTTTCAGCATGTATCAATGAAGCTTTAGCCACCTATTTACCGCCAACTACAACCCAAAAGCTTAAAAACGAGGTCCTGCTTTTATTGTCTTAGGTGAGGCAAGAAGTGTCTTCGGCAATCCAGTTGCTTCTTCCGTTGACCCGGGGCACGGATGCACCAGGGTGCCTTCCTGTTGGGGGGGACATGAACGCCTTGCTCTGCCAGCTGACGAACACGGCAAGAAGCCTGGCCGACTCCGGCTGCCCACAGGTGAGTGCGGTAGATTCAGTTGCCAGAAGCTAGCTGTAAATGATGCTGTTGCTATTTGACATCAATGTTGCTTGACAATAGCAGAGGAGTTGTATATTATGTAGGTCAGCCTCTGAACGGTGCCATAGAAAATGTGTAATACATTCTTCTAGGTAGACATAGATTTATATTATATATATTATATTGACATTTTATTTGGCAAGTGTTTTTTCCGATAGACCATAAACAACTTGAATATACGAACACAGAGAAAGCCTCCCCCAGGGCAGACAATGAATGCAAATAGGTCAACGTTACAAAACTCGCTATTTTTTTGGTCAATCTGTGTGGAATGCACTGCCTGATACCAGATCCTCAACTCACTCTCTGGCTCTCTCTCTGTCTCGTTCTCCCTGCCTCTCCTTCTCTTTCTCTCTGTTAACGTCTGTCTTCTAGGAGATGAATTCAGCCTTTGTGGATTGGAGGAGTGATCTGTGTGGGAACCCGAGCGCTTCAGAGCTCCGGGATCAGGTAACGCAGAGACAAGAGGAACAGCTTTGTGGAGGGTAGCGCCCGGGGCGTGCTTTATTAGTTGGGCTCTCCGGGTTTCAGTCAATGCTACCGTGCTACTGGGACAGTAGTCTTTCCTGTTGAGTTATATATATATATATTTTTATGTATATATTATATCTTTCCTGTTGAGTTATTTATTTATATATATATATATATATATATATATATATATATATATATATATATGGATGGATGGATGGATGGATGGATAGCATTATTGGTTGAGCCTCTTCCAAAAAGTACTTTCATTTTCTAAGTGTAAGCTTCTAGTTGATTCTATAGTGATTAAATAATAGTAATGCAACGACATCTTCACAACTCAATTATTTACAACTCAATTATTTACATATTCATATCCGAAAGCACTGTGGAAGTATGGAAATGCTAGTATATGTCTACTACAGCTTTCCTTTGGCAAATGAGGAGCAAAAAGGACACTTGTTAATTAAAGATCAAATAAAGCAGTTGAATGAACAATTGATACTCGTAAAATAATTGAAAATAGGTGAAAGTCAGTGAAAGTCATTTAAGTCACTTTCAGCCAGAACATTGTTCAAACCAAAATCCAGATATACAGGAAATGATTGCTCTTTACATTGTCTGCACTCTCACCCATAATTAGGATGTGTGCTCTTATCAAACCTAGAGCTAAAAGGTTAGCAGTGGTGTGACTTTATTCTTTGGTGTTTCTACCTTTCCAGAACACTGATTTACAGCAGAAGAATGCAGAGTTGCGGACAGAACTGGAACACCAACAGGAGCAGAAAGAGGTCGTACAACAGGCCATCAAAGATCGAGATGAAGCCATAGCCAAGTAAGCTGCTACACAGTGTTGTTTCTTATGCATGGCCATTTTTACGTTACAAAATACATGAATTGATTAATTTTATGTTTTTTCATAGTAATCAAAACTACAGCTTTATATGGTGGAACCAAAGCTATGTTTAATTTAGCGCTTAATAACACAGCTCAATGCTTTCAGAATTGATCATGAGCTTAACGATGATGGCAGCTATACAAGATGGCTTTTGCATGTTCGCGTAATACTTTTACTATAGAAATGTTTGATGGCTGATGTATTTAGCATTGTGGGTTAATGACTCATTGCTTTTATCACAATAGGAAGAACCTAATGGAGATGGAGCTTGTGAGGAGTAAAAATGAGATGATGTCTCTGAACAACCAGCTGCTGGAAGCCATCCAGCGCAAACTGGTGCTGTCACAGGAGCTAGAGGCCTGGCAGGTAGGGTCTTTATGAAGGCTGAACATGTTACTATGCTGTGTGAGTGCTTCAAGGTCCTGTGCAGCTAAAGTGGTCGATCATGACATTAACACAACCAGCCAGAGCTAGGAGTTCAATTCCCATTGGCTTTACCCATGCTCAAAATGTGCACAACTGTGACATTGAAATTTGCTTCTGATGAGACTTTCGACCAAATGGTAAAGATATATATTTTGTTTTACTAGAAGACCATTATCAATGTCTTGGATCTGGAAAAAAAACACCTTGTTAATCTCAAATAGGCCTACTATCTCCTCAATGGCTGATCCCTGACATGTCCAACCCCCTTACAGCCCTGTCAGATGCATGACTAATTGCAACAGGTGTTCACAGACTTTTGCCTGAGCCATGACTAATCCATTTGCTTAGCGACTGGGGACCTCTAGTGGCAAGAGTACTTTTTGTCTGATACGAATGGGGAACATTGTTATAACTTGTATATAACTCTTGTATGATTAAACAAGCAAATTATTGAAAATACTGTATCCAATTCTCACCCTAATTCCTTCTTGTACACGTATCAAACCTAGGAGGACATCCAGATCATCATCAACCAGCAGCTGAAAGCACAGCAACAGTCAGAGCAACTGCAGAGAAATCCTCCGCACTCCAATGGCATGTCCTTCTTCAGAAAGCCCAACACCACACCAGCAACCTCCCCTCGGACCGGCCAGCCCACCCCGCCCACCTCCTGGGGGTTGGAAGTGGACCAGGAGAAAGCCCAGTCCCCCTGGAAGCAGTGGCTCAGGCTGGGCAAGCGGGCGCAGCACAGCAAATGATGTAGAGCAGCACTCACTGGAACACCGTGTCACACACACACACACACACACACACACTGGTGTGGAGAGCCAGGCCAGTCAGAGAGACTGCCTGGCGGACCATGGGGCCCAGATGTAGCCGGGACATCCTACAGGGATAGAGGAACCAAGCAGACTCAGGACCAGCAGCCAGGACCATGTGTTTATGAGTAAATGAGTTTACAATGCAACTCCTTCAGCTCCACTGTTGGAAGTCCGGAGCACCTGTGAACAAACCAATGGGCAAATGTACATTTGTCTACATTTCATTAAGAAGCTAAGCCCTCCTTGAAATAGGGAATGTGACAAATGGAGACTTTTTTTTAATTTTTTTGTAAGACTATTACACCTGTCACTGTAAACATATAAAAGCTTTTTTGTAAAACAACAAAACTATCACCAAACTGTACATGTAGAAGTTTGTTGGTATTTTTGGTAAGCAAAGTTACATTATTTAATAGAAGATTATTGCAATTATGAAAGGAAAATGGATGGGATGACTTCTTAGTTTATACGATAGCTGTTATCTATAAGATTGTATTTAGTACTTTCGTGTGCAAAACCCCCTACTCTTATATATTATTTGCCAAGCAATATGACTGAATATTATGATGATGATGATGATGATGAGGATGATAGTATATATCGGTTAATCATAAATAACCTAGTCATTGTTTTTCTTTTTTTACATTTTATACTATGTATAATATCAAAGTTAAAATGGTATGTTGGTCCACACTTCACTTTAGTCGCTATTTTTGTGTCTTATGTGTTGAAATTTACATTTCAAATGGTATGAATCCAGATTCCTACAATATCACAATGCAAACCTAAGAGGTTTGATTCTTCGCAACACTCAGAAACAGGTTGTTTCAACTGTTTACACTAAAGTGTTAAAATAATAGAAGGAATGTTGAATATATTACTCTGTTGTAATGTACATTGATGTAGCCTGAAACCGCTACACACTCACCTTTATATCCATCATCACATTTTAAATAAAGTATTGACAGAGAATGACTACATTGTGTGTAGAAAGTGTTTATGCAATCAGAGCAGAGATTATTGCAACAATTGTTTGTTGATAATTTGTTTGACAACAATTTTACAATTGTTTCATACAAAAAGTACATCTGTTGCTAATTTTTGTTTTTATTGTTTGTTGATTTTTACCTTTGCTATTGTTCCACACAATTAAAGTAACAACCAAACTATTACATTTTTTTATTTGCCTTAAGGTGTTTCATGATTTAGTATATCCTAATCTGGCGGGCCACTACTCCCCGCAGCTGCTGCCTCTAAAGTGCGCTCTACAAAGGCTTTCAAGAACGATGAAGCAGAACCTATGAATTGGGCAAGGACCTTTGCTGCCCCCTGTTGGATACAAATATATATTTTTACATACACCTTATCCTTGCAACAGTATTTTGTATGTCATGGAGAAACGCCACACAAATGTAATGTTTTTATAACGATAAAGATGTCGCCTTCAAAATATATTCAGTGCATTCAGGTAATTTAGAAGGAACATCAATAGTGTTTCAGAATCCAATGTTTTTTTGGTTAGCCGTTAAATGTATTATTTTCTTATTAATATTACTTATAGTTTAGTGGGTGAAGATACATTTTAATGTTAAATTAAATTGGTGTTAAATGTGGTGTATATTTCAGTTTATTCAGTATTTAGGCTGGAGAAGCTTTGTCGCACTCTGATGACGTGTACAAGAAGTGAGCGCTGAGGAGCCGCAAGGTTTGGCAGTAGCGTATTTCCTTCACAATACACCGTTCTACTCTTCTACCAGGTACGAAAGCATTTGGTCGATGACACGTTTATAACATACTCCGATAACCAGTGATGACAGTGTAGTCGTCTGTGGGGATGGTTGCAAAACCCAGTGGTGTTGACCCTACAGGAGGCTAGCTAGTGCGGCTACAGGCTACATAAGGACTACTATGTTTGACAGGTGAACCTTTATTTATGAGGGCAGTGGCTCCTAGCCTCTCGGGACGCCAGGTTTACCTGTCTGCAACTGAAATGCGATTGGAAGGTACTGTTTGTAATGTTGATACGGGCTATTGCGACCTATTAGTCGCAATTACCTCAATGGAGAGTCATATGCAGGGGCATAAACGTCTTATCTGATTGTATTTACGGCGATCACCCCACAAATACTGCTCCTCTACAGACAGGTAGGGTCACCCTCTTTGAATCTTCAAGCCATTGGTTTCCAAAGAAAATGCTTGTCATGTAGGAGCAACTCTCTTTCTTAAAGTCTGTGAAGCGTCCAGTTACTTCAGAACGCTTTGAAATATTGTATTATTGACAGAAAGCTGTTCATACATGTCAAAAGTTGTATTTTTGTAAAAACCATAAGCATTCATATATAAAGAGCACGATACAAGTTATCCGTAGAAGTGCAATATTGGTGAGTTTATTGCTATAAAATACGATCATATTAGAGTAATATTTTCCTAAATAGGTATCTCCATGGTTGTAATTGCAACGTCCTCTTAGAAACTTGCGGTTAGATAAGGACATGCTGCAGTTGCAGACCTCATTTGGTAGCCCGCAATGCATAATGAATTTTAAGTTTAAGTTAAGTATGTTTGGGACAAATCCGATTTATGTTATTTACGGTCAACCATCTATTTTGATAACCTTTGCATCAATAATATTGTTCACATTTCTAAATGTTGTTGTCCTTTTTTTACCCAGGTCTTCTACAATATCTTCTTAGTTTCCACCTTTCTTCCAAGGCCAGTCTTTTGGCCTCCAGAAGCTTCTGTTGACTATCCTTGGATGGATTGAAGCGTGTGGAGCCCTAGTGAGATGACTGACCAGGGCAACAACAACCAGAACATATCTTGCAACCCCTTTGCTGCCCTCTTTAGCTCCCTGGCTGATGCCAAGCAGTTTGCATCCGGTCAGCAACCGCCGCTTTCAGCAGAACCACCATGTGAGTGCAGTTCGACTTTCAGCATTGAACTTTGGTTTTCTAGGATTTCTAGTTTGGCTAATACTCTTCTACTATTGTTAATCTTATTAATTGTATACATTAGCATAGCATAAAAAATACTTGCTCACAAATTATAGCAGACAAGCTCAACTCTGAGTGAACAGGGCTTTTCCCTTTCTTTTCCTACATATTTGTTGTTGACATACAAGCCTATTTTCTAGTTCATCAAGTGCAACAATGCATACCTGCCTTTTTATTTCCGCTCTTTAAACAAAACAGTGGAAGACTCGGGGGAGAGTCATTCAGAGTCGGAGAACTCTGTGTCAGACAGCATCGATGACAACGATGATTCGGTGGCGGAGATCAGCCGCTCGTTTCGGTCGCGGCAGGAGCTTTGCGAGCAGCTTAACGTCAACCACATGATTCAGAGGATATTCCTCGTCACCCTGGACAACAGTGAGTCTAACACACTCTACAACGTGTAACATACAATCTGCTTTTTTCCTGCTATATTTTTAGGTTGCGGCAAATGATTCAATTAGAATGATGTCTTATTGAGCTTCGTTTGACTTCTCTTAGGCCCAATCCCATTTCTACCCCTTACCCCTTCCCCTTACCCCTTCAAAACAAAGGGGAGGGGTAAGGGGAAGGGGTAAGGGGCAGAAATGGGATTGGGCCTTATTATTCCGTATCAGATTTAGTGAAAGACCCTGCTTCTGGTTAAACAGTCGTTTTGATTGTAACTGTGTGGCATGTTTTCCTGAGGCAGTCCTCATGACATCATGTCATGTCATGACATCATTAGGAAGTCACACAATTCCCTAAACCCCTTCATGTTCTGGCTTTATTAACCGTAAATCTGTCTGAGGAATCGGGCAAGCTAATTTCATCAAAGTGTGGTCTTTGTTCGTGGCTAGTATCCTGTGTGCTCAGGTGTGTTGCTGACTGCTTCTGTGCCTCATGCAAGTCTAATTTGATGTTTCCAGTAAGCAAGACATGACTCACCCTGCTCTGAGAGGCTGCAGGGATGTAAGGGAGTGTAAGATGACTCTGGTGGCGTCTTCTGGGACAGCTTAGTGATGAGTCAGGACGGTCCGGTAACAAGGAATAAAAGGCCTCAGTTATTGTCTTTGGTATCCCAAGTCTGGCTGGAGTAAATATGAGCAAAGTAAACAAGGATGAGGTTAGAAGCTCATTAGGTGAGTTCCGCAATGTTAACTTTTAACTTAATTTTTAGTGTTTTAATAAAAAAAAAAATTAATACCATTATACAAATATGATTCGAAATGAACATTTTCAGTTTTTATAATTTTGGGTTATTTAGTTACCACTAGTATGTGCTCAATATACCTTTTGTCCTCCTAGGTGACCCAAGTTTGAGAGCGGGAAACGGCATCCCTGCTCGCTGTGTGTTCCTGGAGGAGATGGCGGCCGACCTGGACGGTCAAGACTGGCTTGACATGGACAACATCGGACAGGTTGGTAGTGCTGAAAATTCTCTCTTGAATGCTGGTCTGTGAAGTCTTTCAAGACAGACGTTCACATTAGCCAAGGACGATGGTCACCCATGACTCATTCGTTCAACCACTCTCCATGCAGAGGGGCGTCACCTTGTCTTAAAGTAGATTAAAAGATGATTAATTCTTTCAATGCATTTTCGTCTTAGTGTCTTATAACTACATCTAATAAAGTCCCATATTTCACTGTAATTGTTTAATGCTGTGGTATGTTTAATGATTATCAAAGGGGCAATGAATCAAGGTATATTTAAAACAGACATCAAGCTAATAATTTCAGTATTTCAACAGGGAAGGGTGATAGCCTATTCCAAAATGCATAGTCTTAATTTCTACCTCTGGCACTTTGGTTTAACTGATTGATAAAGCTTATTAAAATACAAATATCTAGAAACTTCCCATATAATCATTTTGCGCTATCATTTTGTTGGCTTGTAGCAGCGATAAACAATCTGTGTGT
This sequence comes from Gadus chalcogrammus, assembly GCF_026213295.1. Classification (NCBI taxonomy): domain Eukaryota; kingdom Metazoa; phylum Chordata; class Actinopteri; order Gadiformes; family Gadidae; genus Gadus; species Gadus chalcogrammus. Next base: position 15,920,305 of record NC_079427.1, read on the forward strand.
TTGGGTCCATCCCCCGCTAGGCTCTGTTCACCCGCCTGCTGATGCCTGAACCGGGACACTACCTCATCTACATGACCTCCTGCAGTGCCGTCAACATGTCGGCGGACCGGGACGCAGGGGACAAGTGTGCCATCCCCTATCTGTTTGCCTGTTACCAAAGGGCCAAGGAAGAGGTGCCTCAGCACTAGCAGTTTATTTTACTATTGGGACTAGTGGAACTAAACGATGAGATGTTTTGTATTGCTCTGATTATTTGTATTATTATAATAATTAATATTACTTGATTGATGATGGATGATTTAAAAAGGAATACCGGCTAGCAACTTAGACACTCAATCATTCCACATCATTGTAACAATGTAAATAAACGGCACCAGGTGACGAAGGTCCCAGAGAAGTTGCTGCCCTTCGCTGTCAGCTGTAAGGATCTGACCGTGGCCAACACCAGGACGGTCCTGCTCACCCCCGAGATCTACACCAGCCAGAACGTCTACGAACAACTCCTGGACCTGCTGCTGGAGGGACTCACAGGATCACGTAGGTTTCTAGTTCCAAGCGTCAACTCCTGCCTGGCTCTTTCTTAGGGTCCTTCTTCAGTCACTTGGAGGACCTTCTTCCCTGGTTTAATGTTCTTCCTCTCTCTTTTTGCCAGATTACATTTATGTGTACTCTAATCTCCTGTATATACCACTCCGTCTCGAATGTTCTCTAATCCTGTTACTAATCTCCTGATTACCCTACTGTTTGTTTTGGTTGTACTCTAATCTCTTGTAAATGCTACTGTATCTCTGTGTTGTACCCTAATCTCTGGTATATACTGCGGTTTGCCTCTGTTTTACTCTAATCTCCTGTGTAGCCTACCGTATGTCTCGGTTGTCCTCAAATCTCTAACAGGAGATGCTAAGGTCTCCTGTTTTAACATGTAGAGCCGGAGGAGATGGTAGAATTCGCGGAGGAGGTGATCGCTGGCCTTCTGGCTGAGCAGGAGGTGCGTACCTTCGGAGAGGTAATGGGACCTGTGCTGGACATCTTCCATGGGCGCGTCAAAGACATGGACCTCTGCCAGCCTCTGCTCTACTCCTACCTGGAGGTGCTCCTTTACTTCAGCCATCAGAAGGACATCGCTATGGTCTGTACCACGACATCGTCACCTCTATTGTGCATAGGATCTGCTTTATTATCTTGTACCCACACAAAGGAACAACCCAACGCATGACGCCATAGTCTTCCAACCTAACAATGTTCCCGTATGAGGTTTGACATCCCCTGCCCTCCGAGTCTTGACGTTTTGCTATCCATCGTGTGCAGGTTTTGGTGGAGCACATCCAGCCCAAAGACCCGTCGAATGGTTTGCAGTACCAGAAGAGCTTACTTGGTGCGGTGCTCAGTATCTCTTGCCTGCTGAAGACTCCGGGCGTGGTGGAGGGGCACCGGTACTTCACCAGCTCCTCCCGCTCCAGCGCCCAGGAGACCAAGATCCAGGAAGCCAACATACACCAGGTAAGGAGAGCATACCGTTTTAAGTCAGGGATAAGGCCATTGGAAATAAATGAGTCCTTAAAGTAAATAATCCAATACGTGGACAATCCAAATACTGCATTGATGTTTTTATTCATCCTCCAATGATTTTTTGCAGCTAGGAGATTCAATTAGTACAGGGAGTAATGCAGATGTCATTATCATACATAATCAATGCTAAGAAAAATTCTGCTGTTGATGGCGGATAACTGACTTACTCAAGACAATCGTTTTTCCCCATACATTCATTAACAATACAAATATATTGACTTATTTAAATGTGTGAAGACTTAATGTAGCGGGTATTGTGAACTCAATCAGTAAATCAAACTGTTTTCAAGACAAATTTAAGAATGCTTGATAAGAGTGTTTACAGACTCAAACAGTAGCGATTCAAAAAGCAAAACTACAATGGCACTAGTTATAATAGTAATATGATGATGAGGAGGAGGATGATGATTATTCTATCTTGGATTCATGAAGCGCCTTTCGAGGGACTCTAGGACGGTATGCACATAGGACTACCATACATTATTTATGGGACGATGATTCTGAATGACGTCCTGCGGTCTGTAGTTCATGGGCCAGTTCCACGCCAAGCTCCACCAGACGCTGAAGAACCTGATGCAGCGCTCCGGCGAGACGCGCCATATGCTGCTCTCCTGGCTGGGCGGCTGCCTGCAGGCCAACGCCGGCCGCACCAAGATATGGGCCAATCAGATGCCCGAGATCTTCGTCCAGATGTACGCCTCGGACGCCTTCTTCCTCAACCTGGGCGCGGCGCTGCTGAAGCTGTGCCAGCCCTTCTGCAGGCCGCGCTCGCCCAAACTGCTGACCTTTAACCCCTCCTACTGCGCACTCAAAGAGCTCAGTGAGGAGGAGCGGCGGAACCGCAACGTGCACGCTAGAGGTGAATACACGGCCGTGGAACAAGAACCCACAGCAACTTTATTCCCTTATTCACTAGATGCTTTTTCCATTTATTTTTCTTTGGGGAATAATTTTGTCGTAAATGTTTTTGTTTAGGATCATTTCTTGGTGCTCCAGTATTATAACACAAGCAGAGCTATTTCCGATTCCTTTTACACGTACAGCCATGGGGGGGTTGAGAGCGAGACTAGATGATTCCCTCTTTATGCCCACCAGGCCTGGACAAGGAGACGTGTCTGATCCCCTCCCCGCCGCAGCACCAGGCTGAGTTCTGCCAGTCCTACAGCCTGCTGACGGAGAACCTCATCCTCACACAGCTCACCCTGCACCTCGGCTTCCACAGGTACACGCACGCGCGTTCATACACACACGTGTACACACACACACGCACACGCACACACGCACACAAGTGTTCAAGCGCAAGATGCAACACATGGAACATTAAGTCAGCGAGCGTGTTCACCGCCCACACTGACGGCAGTTTCACCGCTCCCATCCCAGCTCGGCATATGTCCCTTATGTTCCCGCCATATGTCAGCAATAACCTCTCCATCCTTCTCCTCTTGTCTTCTCACGCACCTGTGTGGGGTACACATCCATCTCTATATATATTAGCTGTGCTTGTCCGTGCGTCCACCTTCCAGGCTCCACGAGCAGATGGTGAAGATGAACCAGAATCTGCATCGCCTCCAGGGCACGTGGCAGGAGGCCCAGCGTTCGGGCAGCCCCCTGTCGGAGCAGCTCCTGGAGCAGTTTGAGCGGCTCATGGTCCTGTACCTGTCCACCAAGGCGGTGGCCACGCAGCCCGCCATGCTGCAGTGCTGCCTCAACCTGCAGGCCTCCTCCGCCGCCCTGCTGGTGCAGCTGGCCGTGGGGAACCAGGGCTCGGGCTTGGAGCACGTACCCCTCACCTTCCCCCTGGCGCCCGTACACAACGGCACCGTGCTCTGCTACGTGCCAGGTGTGTGTGTGTGTGTGTGTGTGTGTGTGTGTATGTGTGTGTGTGTGTGTGTGCACCGTCCAGTTTTAACGTCGTTTTCATTGCCTTTTTGGATATGCACTATTTGATTTCAGTGCATTATTGTTGTTTTCAGTCAGGCCGACGATCAGTATTTCAGGTAGTGACGTACTGTTTTTTTTTTTTCATCTTTCAAGAGTTTTTTGCTGAGAACCTGGGAGATTTCTTCATCTTCCTGCGGCGATTTGCGGACGACGTTTTGGAGTCCTCTGCGGAAAGTCTCGAACATGTTCTCAACTTCATCACCGTCTTCATGGGCAATGTAGAGAGGTACATAATCAGTACATTTCAATGTTTCAGATTCAAATGGCAATCACAAGTTGAAGTGACCGCCTAGATGTATGCTGGATAGATAGCAGCCTACCCAGTGGACTGTAGTAACTGGTAGGCCCATCTATCCATCATACATCTTGTTGGGCAGGGCAGGTTCTAAAATGGCTTATAATGGCTAATGATGCCCCAATCTGATAGTAAAGTGGGGGCCCTTCAAGAAAAGGCATCAGATGTCATTGTCAACCTAACTCACCTACATGACAGGATGAAGAATCCCCACTTGCGGGCAAAGATGGCGGAGGTTCTGGAGGCAGTCATGCCCCACATGGAGCCTGTTACGCCAGGCGCTACTCAGACAATGTTTCAGCGCGAACGAGTCTTCTGCGCCTACAGACACGCAGCTCAGCTGGCTGAGGCGCTCATCGCTGTGTTCGTAGACATAGAGTTCACCGGTGAGTCATGGTAGGAAGTCCACAGTAGACACTATTACATAACTGGTCCCTTGAGGTTCTCATGACACAACGTTGACCAATACTTTAGGAAATAATGCATTAATGTTTATGTAAAATAATTCTTTCCCTCACTTAATCCCTCACACTCACCTAATCAGGTGACCCGCATCAGTTTGAGCAGAAGTTCAACTACAGAAGACCTATGTATCCCATCCTCAAGTATATGTGGACCAAGGAAAGCTACAGGGAGAGCATCAAGGTAGGACTCGCTTGCAACATTTCAGAGATAGACATTTGTTATTAGGAATATAATGTTAAGTTATGTGGAGGATCTGCCAACGGCATCAGTCAATGTTTTTGTTAATGCTCTTCTCCCGTCCTCAGAGTCTGGCTGCCTATGCTTCTGTCAACCTGGAGGCCATGAACCCTCCTCTGTTCCTGAGGTACCTCAACCTGTTGATGAACGATGCTATCTTCCTGCTGGACGAGGCTATTCAGGTGAAATGGGGCACGAAATGTTGCACAATTTCCATGGCTTACCATTGCATGATAAAGAGTGACTTTCTGAACACCCAATTAATATAAGATGCGTCTGTACTTTATGAGCCAAGATGAGAAAATATGTTAACGATGATGGGTCTCTCAACGCCCTTTCAAGTGTTACACCGCAATCATTATTTATTAATGTGTCACCCATTTTATTCACTTCATTAAACCCTCCCTCACTTACAGCAGTGACGGTGCCATTTTTTTTGGTCATCAGCTCATTCGATTTGTTGACAACAAACCTTCTTCTGCAGTACTTGAGTAAAATAAAAGTCCTGCAGCTGGAGCGTGACCGCGGAGAGTGGGAGGGGCTCGCACCCGACGCCCGCAGGGAGAAAGAGTCCAGCTTGCAGATGTTGGGGCAACTGGGACGCTTCCACAACATCATGTCCAATGAGACCATCGGCACGCTGGCCTTCCTCACCTCAGGTCAGACCAGACAGAGATTCTGGCTCTATGAGCGATGATGTCGTTATTCAGGTGCCTCTCACCATTACTAAGACCCGTGTTTCTGTTTCGTTGGCCCTGACTGACTCTTGCAGAGATCAAAGGCATCTTTGTGCACCCATTCCTGGCGGAGAGGATAATCTCCATGCTCAACTACTTCCTGCAGCATCTCGTAGGGCCCAAGATGGGCGCCCTCAAAGTCAAGGACTTCAGTGAGTTTGACTTCAAGCCTCAGCAACTGGTCTCAGACATCTGCACCATCTACCTGAACCTTGGGTATGTTTCAAATATATTTGTTTGTTTCTTCATCCCCTAAATGAATGCCAGATGTAAACTTGCAAGACCTTTGGTACGTCTCTGTTCATCAGATCTGTTCTGCGTCAGAAGTCCATAGGGATCATAGCAGGTGGCTGAACTGTATTAACATTTATATTTTTGCCAGACCGATGACGCATACTTTATCTGTGTTTTTCCAAATCACAAACGCACATTCAAACATAACAAGCCCTGTGTTGATTCTGCTGTTAATTTTCATATTTCATATCATATTCATATCATCACAAGTTAACGCCCGAGAAGACTTCCAAACGCTACTTAAACAGGAAGTGTTCTTTATGCTCTTGTCGTTGACAGCGATGAAGAGAACTTCTGCGCCACGGTGCCCAAAGACGGGCGTTCTTACTCCTCCATCCTCTTCTCCCAGACGGCCAGGGTGCTGAGGAAGATCAACAAGCCTGGAGACATGATCATCGCCTTTGTCCTTCTCGCGGACAAAATCAAGGTGAGGGAGGCTCTTCACGGTGCCGTTCGTATTGAGGGTTTCCTTTTTATACATAAATTCAGGTATCAGACGCGCCATCAATATCTCCACGTCAAACAAACATGTTGGACTACCACCCTGTTCAGGCAAAAATTACGTGGCAAGGATGGCATGCTTTAATGTTATAGACTCTCAAAATCTTGTGGAAACTGTGACACAACTAAAGCCATCCACCTGTTGCCTTGATACTATACCTACCAACCTCTTTAAGAATGTTTTCGACTGCCTAGCAGTAGACATATTGCAGATAGTTAACAACTCTCTCCAGTCAGGCAAGTTCCCAAAAGCTTTGAAAACTGCAGTTATTAAACCCCTTTTAAAAAAGTGGAGCCTAGATGCCTCTATTATTAACAACTACAGACCAATATCAAATCTACCCTTCATAAGTAAAATCATTGAGAAAGTTGTCCTCCAGCAACTAAATCACTTCCTGGCATCAACTGGTTGCTATGACACCTTCCAATCAGGATTTCGACCCCTGCACAGCACTGAGACCGCCCTTATTAAAGTTGTAAACGACATCCGTCTTAACACAGACTCTGGCAAAACCTCAATACTAATGCTACTTGACCTCAGTGCTCCATTCGACACTGTAGACCATACATTACTTCTGGAAAGGTTAGAAAACTGGGTGGGGCTTTCAGGCACTGTCTTAAATTGGTTCAGGTCCTACCTACAAAATAGGAACTACTTTGTTTCCATTGGCGACTTTGTATCAGAATCAACCAACGTGACATGTGGAGTCCCACAAGGTTCGATCTTAGGACCCTCTTTATTCAACATCTACATGCTCCCACTAGGGCAAATCATGCAAAATAACAATATTGACCATCATTGCTATGCTGATGATACGCAAATCTATGTATCGCTATCACCAAATGACTATCGGCCCATAGATCTGCTGTGCCAGTGCATTGAGCAAGTGAAGGAATGGATGTGCCGAAATTTCCTTAAACTAAATGAGGACAAAACAGAGATAATTGTATTTGGTTCTAAAACGGAAAGGCTTAAAGTAACCCAACACCTTCACTCTGTCCCTGAAAACCTCAATCAAAGCCAGAAATCTAGGGGTTATCATGGATTCAGATTTACATTTTGACAGTCACATCAAATCAGTTACAAAATCGGCAAGACTTAGAGGGCTCATGTCCACCGAAGACTTACAAAAACTTGTACATGCCTTTATCACTAGTAAGCTTGATTACTGCAATGGTCTCCTTACAGGTCTCCCAAAACAAACTCTGAGGAAGCTTCAGCTTGTTCAGAATGCTGCTGCTAGAGTTCTAACAAAGACCAAAAAATTTGATCATATTACACCAATTCTGAAATCGTTACATTGGCTTCCTGTAGGTCAGAGAATTGATTTTAAAATCATGTTGCTAACCTATAAATCCCTACATGGTTTAGGCCCAAAATATTTAACTGATATGCTTCCACTACATCAGCCTTCTAGACCACTAAGATCCTCCGAGACCAATCTGTTAATTATCCCCAGAGTAAACACAAAACATGGGAAAGCAGGATTTAGTTACTATGCAACAAATAGCTGGAATAAACTCCCAGAGGATTTAAGACTCGCCCCAACTCTGAGCACCTTTAAAACAAGACTGAAGACTTTTATGTTTGCTATAGCTTTCTGCTAAAATCTTAAATACATTGCACTTTCTAAAAAGCTTTTTTAACTTTGCCTTTATTTTCTATTTTAATACTAAAATGTCTTTTTCTATTTTACCCATTTCTTTGCATATGTTTTTCTTTTACTTATCTATTATTTTATTTTATTGTATGACAATGTTTATATGTGAAGCACTTTGAGTCTGCCTTGTGTAAGAAAAGTGCTATATAAATAAAGTTGCCTTGCCTTGCCTTGCCTTATATTTGGTTACGTACATTTTATATATGTACTGAAAGAAAGATTTGTTCTGCAGTCTCATGCAGACAGGCATCAGCAGGAAGAGGAGACGTATGCAGATGCCCCAGATGAGTTTCTGGACCCCATCATGTCCACCATGATGCTGGACCCCGTTCTGCTGCCCTCGTCTAACGTGACCGTCGACCGCTCCACCATAGCGAGACATCTACTCAGGTCCGTTGCTTCTGCCTGGCTTGTTTGAATGATGAAATTCTACTATATAATGACAGACTTCGGGACATGATTTATGCATGAAATCATTCTGATTCTTTTGCTACTCTCTGTGTCACTAAATGTATCGCTTCTCTTTCACAGTGACCAGACAGACCCTTTCAATCGTAGTCCTCTCACCATGGACCAGATCAGGCCGAACGAGGAGCTCAAACAGCAGATTCTACAGTGGTTGGCCAAGCATAAACAGGAGAGCTTGCAGATGGGCCAGAGTGGCTAAATTTGGTCACTCCATGAGAAGATCAATGACTGTAATTCTGTTATTCCCCCCCCCCCCCAACCTCTACTAGTCTAGCCCGCTCTTCTGTCCCTCGGCTTGATCCATGACGTGCTTAGCTCTGTGGAATGGCTCGCTCTCTCCCCGTTCAGAGTGACTTTCCACCAGTCTCACACGCAGCCTTTAAGTTCAACTGACTTGCCCAGGTTGTGATGACGGTCGAGAACAAACTCTGGCCCCGTGCTGTGAGGAGAAGGTCGTCGTACCTCCATCATTCACGACGATGAAAAATATCATCATGGTGAAACAGCACAGTATAGGCTCTCCTGCCTGTCCGCTAATATCAGCTAACTACCAGTTCGTTGTCATTCTAAACTGTGACTTTAACAGGATTTGATCAATGTACTGTTTTAACCTCTGCCTGTCTCGTTGGTCTGCCAAAACATGCTTTTTTTACTGAAGAGTTAAGTATTTTTGGAAACTTTGGAACTTTTGGAAGACGGCTTAACACAGGATCTTGTCTTTTGTCCATACTTGCAGCATAATATAAACGTGTTCAGATACCAAATCAATTAATATAACATAGAGAACCCCTTATAAACAATAGTTTGTGGTATTACAATAACATTGTGCGGCAAACCGTTCTCAACCTTCGGAGCTGTTGCCTCAAAACAAAGAGCCTTGCATTAAGGTTAATTATTCAAAAAACGTATTTCATACTGTAAGAGACAACATTACCTTTGGCATACAAATATGTGTCGAAATGTATCATTCTTTCGATGTATCGAAAGAATGAGAAGTACAATACATATATAGATATATATGAGAAGCTTGACTAGTTTTGGGATATAAGGTTTAAGATGGAAGGAAGTGAAAGGTGTGTAAAAGAATATGATGTGAGAAAGATTATGTTTTTGGTGGCATGCATTCATGTTGAATATCTACCAATTGAATAATCACTTGGTTCAAATATAATGAAGTTTTCATTGTGATTATGACATTCTTAATTTGGGTGTACAGTATGATTCAGAAATAAAAGAACTGTTATTATTTAAGATATGGTTATTTGTTATAGTTTCACTCAAAAATATCACCAGATTTAACCTTTTTTGTTTCACATATTATAATTTGTATTTGATGGCATTTTCTGTTTAATATCCTGCAAGACTATGATCATGTCTTCCACAATATCCCTCTCACCTACCTCCGTTGTGTATCAGAATGCAGTGCTTCCAAAGGGTGAGAATGGTTCAGAAATCAGGACACAGAATCGGGAGAGAATACATGCTGATTTGTGTCGAGAGTGTTATGTCTCCAGTCTGCACAATGGAAAGCATTAAGCAAGGTTCCTAACCGCCAACCGCTCCTAATGACCTGTATCTTTAGTCATTCACTTTGGAAAACAATTGCCTGCTAAATGACTAAATATTAGGCCTAAATTACTCCTTTTTTAAAAAATAACACAGAATTTGTTGCACCAGCGACTACACTCATGATTTAGAATAAATTAAGAAGTGTGTGTGTGTGTGTGTGTGTGTGTGTGTGTGTGTGTGTGTGTGTGTGTGTGTGTGTGTGTGTGTGTGTCCATTTAAGAACCCTTGGACTTCTTGCTGTTTAGCTGTGGATCTTCATAGAATACCTTTCTGGACCACATGCTATTCAGTTATTCATGATATTCATAAGTTTAACCGAATAACATCAGGGAAATGATGTCTAAGCAGTGATGTGTTATCTCTTATTCATCAGCAGTGTTGATGAATATATCATCTCTATAATCAGAGATAATACATTTGAATTTGATACCTGTGATACATCATTCTGGTATTCATTTCACATTTCAAACTTCCTTTTGCTGATTTATTATTTAGATTTGTTAACTTTAATTAGTCTTTGATGTGCAGTACTTCGTCCAGTAACAAATATTACATATGAAATGTGGTTTTATATCTGTGAGCCTGCATCAAGTAGGCAAAACAAATTAACATCAGTAATAGCTAGACATGATTTGCAATGCTTTGTTTATTCAGTTAAGGACCATTGTACTCTATAGTCTAGGTCATCAATATTAGGCTGAATGCAGCAGCAGACGGGCAGACTAGAATATAAATCTGTGTTGTCAGAGGAATCTGTCCTTCTTGGGTTTGTTGTCCGACTCCAAAAGGATACCCCACAGGGTTCTCAGCACACTCTTAATTGAATGGTTGTGTTAAGCATCTTTCATGTATGTACTGTATGTATGTATGTATGGATGGATGTATGGATGGATGGATGGATGGATGGATGGATGGATGGATGGATGGATGGATGGATTTCGTAGTAGGCGTGTGTTCTCAGTGTGTGTTAGATAAGCATCGGTATTTTGGCTAACTACCTTCGCGGAATTATATCTAAAATATAACATTGCTTTAAATATATAATTCTCAAATATCTTCATACAAAGGATTTGGAAAGCTCATGGCCAGTTTCGAAAACACAGTGGCATGCTTTGCATTAATTATCCATTCCAGACACTATATATTATTATATACAATATGTTTGTAGCATTATAAAATGTTGTCCAATTAATCCCCATTACAATTCATAGTCATCTCTGCCAAGCACATGGAAACTTTTTTTTCTAAGAAAAAAATAGTAATTAAATAATAATATGATAATAATGTTATAATTATACAATAAAAACAAAATAAAGGAGTAAATAAATACAAGCATTGAACACCAATCATTTGAAAGGAAAATTAAAAGGAAAATCGATCAAAACATTAATTAACAAATTCTAAATGCAATGTGAATAAATTTGTGTTTCATATATTGTGAGTGGAGAGAGTAGACTGGAGAGAGCAGAACCCGACACATCTATTCTCTATGCTCTATTCCTCGGTCAGTGGTCGGTAACATAACGGTTTTGTTCTTGTGTTTCAACTAAGTTTCCTTTCCCGGGCAAAGCCCCTGAACGTGTTTTGGATTTAGCTACACAGAGTGTTAATGGGAGCTCTAAGGAAATGCATTGTCGGGGTTTCTTCGACTCAACCCCGCAACATGGATAATAATCTCTCGACCAGTGAGAGCAGAATGCTTTGGTGGAGCTTGTTTATGTGGAGTGCTGGTTTAGGGTTCCGCCCACCGACTTCTCTGATCGCAGGGCAGACAGGCAGAGTGTAAAATGGCGCACAGCTGTCGGTGGCGGTTCCCCGCTCGGCCCGGAGGGAGCAGCAACTCCGGTACCGGGAGGAGAGCGGGCCGGGTGAGGGTCACTGCATCCCTCAGGAGTGCCTCGGAGTCGCACCAGCCGACCACTGGGCTCGGACCCGGGTTTGATGCAGCGCTCCAGGTCTCCTCTGTGATCGGTACCAACCTGCAGACATTTCGGGATGTTTTGGGAGAATCGAGTGACACGAGCAGCGGGGAGGTAAGAACCGGACCCATCTGAGAACCACAACAGAACCTCTGAGATAAGAGCACAACGCGTAGTCTGGGACCTCCTTTGAGTAACTACCTTACACCTATTAGGAGGCTGTGCTGCTCCATCAAGTCCTGACTATCTGATCCTGGACCCAAGTGCGACTGATGGACTAACTTGGCATCTCAAAGATGCTCAGCAACTTTGAGTGGGTTGCTGGCCTTTTATCATTAAACCATCCAGGAGCCCGACGGGTCATACTGTGGTCCTGGATGTAGACCACTGTGTTGTTATCTAGCGATGGAGCTGTTTAATGTACAGACTTCTGTTCATGTGTGTAGAGATGCTGGCTAACACTACTCTTAGCATCACTGCCCTCTCTACGGTCAAACCACATCTTAATTTGGTTGGTTACCAAACCCATCCCGTACAATGAGAGTGCTTTTAAAAAAATCACATTTCACTATCTGTGAGTGTGGTGTATTCTGGTGCGTCTAGCACCAGTGTAACTACCCACCACTTATCTAGATGTGAGATCGAGACATGTGGAGATATCTGGACACACTTTAATAACCACAAGATCTTCCATATCATGTGCAACGATAACCTTAGTAAAGGGGTGCTGTCTCCCTAGACGTCTACCCCACTGAATATCCCAGTTAACGGAGACCAGTTTCAAATCACAACATGTCAACTTGATGTGCCAAGATGGTTGAATGGTGGTCCAGCTTTAGTTCTTAGGGCAACGGTGTATCCCCTTGCCAGAGGGAAGCCGTCCTAACCCGCACCAGAGCCCCGTCTCAATGCTTGTGTACAATAACCTCCCAGTGAGCTAGCTAAGGAGCTAAATAGCTAATCGTGTATTTGGGGGGGGGGGGGGGGGGGGGTCTGGGGCTGTCTGCTCTCAGCGAGGTGTCAACCTTACAGCGAGGCTTGGCTAGCCTAGCAGGCTGGCTAGCTAGCAAGCTAACATCTTGGGGTTCAACTAGGCTCTGCCTGAGAGAGTTACGAGTTACACATCGACCCGCTGTGTTTACACTCGTTCAGACGCCGCTATGCGGTGGGTGGCTTGGTTTAGCGCGTAGCTAGCCCGATTACACACTTCTACAAGCTATTGCAATGTTTAGCCAAAACAGCTACCATGCTACGCATTACGCCACGCTAGCCATTGGGGCTATTGCTGATGCATAGGAAAATGGGAGGTGGACATGTTCTCTCTCCCCCCCCCCCCCCTCCTCCTCCTCTACACACACGCACACACGCACACACACACACACACACACACACACACACACACACACACTGCGTAGCTGGTTGCAATATAATTTAATGTTTGTGGTCAATGCTGGCGATGACGTAAGATCTCATTCTTGAGACCTTTACGTTTATCCAAGTATCCACAACGCCTGTTTCCTATTTTGTGCTTGGTTCGGGTCGCTGTGATGCAGCAGCCTCCGCCGATGATCGGGCGCTACAATAACAACGAGCCTCTTCTCGGCGGACCTTGTGATGTGGGGGTGTGTTCGCTTTAGCGAACTACCATCTTCCTTTTTCATGATGAGGAGCACGCGTTCATTGCGGTGGGAGTGTACCGTGGGGCTGCACAACGCGATTCACTATTCATCCATATGGTTTTTAACACATTTGTATTTTAATCAAAGGTGCAAGGATTATTATCAAACAGTCAAAACGTCATTTGTTACCTTTATACTTTTGACGTTGCACTTTTTAAACATTTGAACAAGGAGAATTATTTTTATAATATGCATTATATTGTTATAACAATTATTGAGAGCCGTATAAGTGAAACAATAGCAGTAGCTTGGATGTATCTAGACAGGATGTTATGCCTGCCTGGCCAGACCGGGGCAGGTTTTGTCAGGTGCACTGCAGCGTTCTGAGCCCATGGGGCCAGCCCCAAAAGAGACACTTTACTCCCCCCGACCCTGCTCCCCCACTCCCTCCCTCCAGCCGGGCAGAATGAACCAAATGCACTTCTGAGAGAGACAATTTGAGAGGCAGGACACTTTTTCTTGTGACAGCTGCCACTTTGGAATAGATTACTGGAGCCCATTGCGGGTGTCTCAAAGAGCTCTGCTTCTTGGTTCTTCTTAAATAGGAGGTGGGGGTCTATTTGCTTTTACATGTACATGCTGGAAATTCAGTCCACCTAAATAGTTATTAAAAATATATTCACAGATATATTCACGGTTTACTATTTACTCATATTTAAAATGTAAAGCCTCTCCTTCAAACACTAAGCGCATACACTGATCCGTCCAGACGGCACATGTAAACATACTTTGGAAGAGTTTCAAAATAACGGTTTTTCTATTTGGTTGTTATTCCACTGACTCACAGATTGGGACCAATGTTTAATCTTCTGTACAAAAGTCTGGCTAAATAGAAGTATCAAAACAAAATGTCCTCTTTCTCCAATGGTTACTTTGTGGAAGGGGCTTGGGTCCAGCAGGTGTTTGGCCTATTTAAATGCCCCTTCCCCCATCCCCTCCTCTCCATCCCCAGCACAGAGTGTGGACTGGAGCAGGAAGCATTGTGTCTTTATTCTGGCTCTCACAAAGTGTGGGCGGCTGAAAGAGCACAGGCAAGGATATCAAAGGGTGCGAGGCGAGCCCTCCTCCCCACGGGGCAGCACTGGGAGGAGAATTAGTCACAGACCCTCCCATCAACGCCTTTATTCTGCTACAGCAGGCGGGCAAAGGATTTCACCTGTGTGTGTGTGTGTGTGTGTGTGTGTGTGTGTGTGTGTGTGTGTGTGTGTGTGTGTGTGTGTGTGTGTGTGTGTGTGTGTGTGTGTGTGTGTGTGTGTGTGTGTGTGTGTGTGTGTGTGTGTGTGTGTGTGTCCCCTCTATTGCAACTCGGTGGAGGCGTGTCTCCTCGTGTCTTTTGTTTTTACTTGGAACACCAACTTGGTGTTTGCTTGCTCTCCTGGTTGTGTGCGTGTGAACAACCACCACAGCTAGCCCTCCTGCTGGGGTCCACAACTATCCCAGACATTTGCTCAAGGTGTAGGAAGCAAGCCCTCTCTCGCTGTATGTTTGTTTTGTGTGCACACCTCCGAGCAAATGTTTAGTAGTTTGACACACACACACACCCCATTTGTTGATTGTTTATTGTGACAACAAAACCATACAATTTATTTGACATGGGAATCGTTTATTGCACTGTCAAGTTTTGTGCTTGGTTGTTGGCGGAAGTAATTCTTGGAATAGCTGCCTAGTCCTTTAAGCAGGGTTGTGTCATTGGAAGGGCACAGAACATGAGCTCATCACCAGTTAACATTCCAGGAAGGGCAGAAATCCTACATGTAGAGATCTTCAACAGCGTTCCTCCATGTACAGTGTTTCTTTCTTTGGATGTCTTGGTCATCCATTGGTTGTGAAACGGACAAGTTGTTTGTCGAGGCAATATGTCAGACCAATTCTGTGTTGACTTTTGACTTCAATCAAATTCCGTTTTGTTTATTTCTGGAGTCCCGTAGAGTTCCCACGGTTACAGCCTCAAAGGGCTTCAGACCCTCTTTATTTACTTCTTTTGATTTACTGGCAAAACACTAACAAGACCTGCTGGGAAAATGATCACAAAATTACAATAAAGTAAAAATGAATGACAAGTATAGCAGCCCTGATAATTTAAACTTGGAAACAAAATGAACTCTCATTTCCCCAAAATTTCACGGATGCCGCACTGGAGATGTTAATGTTAAGTGTCTGTGACGGTTTCAAATCGACACTGTAGACAGGCCACTGTTGAAATGCATTCAATAAAATCCACTTCTGAAAACTTCTTAAACTGGCGTGAAGGTGTTTTTCATCTGTACAATATCAGTAATGAAAAAAGGCGTAACTCTGCCCCTTGCAGTTTCTGGTTTCAGCCCCAGTCTCTGTGCCGTCTCCCAACCCAGATATTGCGCTATAACAGAGTATATCTGCTGGATCCAATATTATGTTTTGGGTTTCCGAGCATAGTCCCAAATTAATCATTTGTTAAATCGCACCATGACTGTAGTTTTTCTTCGGTTTGAACATCCAACAAAAAACGCATCCCTTTTCCTGTCAACGCCGTTGCCTATGCTGAATAATGATTAGCCGTTACACACTCAATTCCTGAATGAATGAATGTATGCAGAATAAGCCATACTGAGTTTTCTGATTCTGATTACAGGGAACATCGCGGTCTGTCTCGTACACATATGGATTCCTTGGATGTTTGAGCTTAACTTAATCATCCTGCTCTGTATCAACTATTCCAGTGACTGGAATAGTTGATACTGACTTGAAGTAATTATGGGTTGAACCACTTGAAGTGGTTGATGGTTGTTCTCTGATGGCACAGAGCCTCTTCGCTGCATGTGGTTCATGTAGCTATTAACTGGATTGCGCTCGTATTTCTTTCCCTACTGTTTGTTGAATTGGTATTGGTTAAGCTTTGGTGAGAAAGTTAATGGAAGTAGTCATCTATCTGTTTGAGTTGTACTTCAGGCCATGCTGGAGAACAAAGAAGTGATAATTATGTCAGCTTTCTCACCCAGTGCGTGGGCTCTCAGTGACATGCTGCAGAACCTTAACCATATCCGTTCAGCCTTGCTGGGGACAGGCCCTCTAAACTGCAAATAATACTGTAACTTCCCCAGAGGAATCAATTGCTTTCTGTGGTTCATCTAGTTTCAAGACTGGTCCCTTGTGATAGTTTAGATCTGTCTGTAACCTTTCTAGACATGAAAGAAATCAGTTTACCCGGAAGACGTGGGTATAATCTGACAATGGTACAATTATGTTAAGGTATATTATTTTCTCACCCATTGAAGAAAGAAAATTCACATGGACTAGTCTTTCAAAACCCACACTTATTTATTCTCCTCTTCCTCTACTCTGGCGTGACGATACTAATGACGTCACCATTGCTCATGACATCACGGTCCGTTACCTGCAGCCTTCACCCGAGTCTACTACAGTTTGTTTACTTACAAGCTGCCTTCCTATCAGCCCCGGCCGCCCTACCGTGGAACTCATGGCGTGCCTTGCCTTACACATGCTGCTTCTCCACGCTCCAGCAGCCAGTGGGCGGGCTGGCTGGCGGGCGGGCGGGCAGGGAGGAAGCTGAGGGAGAGACAGCGCGTGTTTATGTGTGCGTTTTAGCGCATGGCTGCACAAGGAGCAGGCGCTGGGGCCGATGAAAAGGAGAGCGAGAGCCCTTGTAGCGTGTGGGAGGCCTGTTTAGATTAGGATTTAGGCTAGCTTCTGTGTGAGCGTGTTGAATCCCCCTCTACCCCAACCCCACTCCCTCCCGCAAAAAGCCCCTTTCATCCCCGGCGGCTCCCAGGAGACACCGTATAGATCCGGCTCCTTCTGTTGTTTTGTGGAGCATGTGGTCAAGGCGCTGTTTCCATGTCCCCCTTCACCCGCAAGCCTTCCCTCCTCCTGCACGCCCAACCCTCCCCCACACACACACACACACTCCCCTGCCCTTCCCTCAGTTGTTTACATCCTTCTGCTCGGTTCACGTGAGGAGGGGCTCGATGGGCTGCCGGTGATTCTTCCGCCACAAGAGCCTGAATGTGTGGCTGACGCAGAGCAAAGAAGGAGGGGCAGGGGGTGTGTGTGTGTGTGTGTGTGTGTGTGTGTGTGTGTGTGTGTGTGTGTGTGTGTGTGTGTGTGTGTGTGTGTGTGTGTGTGTGTGTGTGTGTGTGTGTGTGTGTGTGTGTGTGTGTGTGTGTGTGTGTGCGCACATGGGTGTGTTTTGCGCATGGCACCAGCATGTGTTAATGTGCCGCAAGCCTGCCTGTGATGTCATTGAGCACTACTCGCACTTCCCAGCGAGTCAGAGCTGTCCATTTGTACACCGACACCCCCCCCCCCCCCCGAGTGCTCTGCATCAGCAGCCTGCACCCCTGTAGCCGTGGGGAGGGCAGAGGACTCTGAGGAGATCAGTAATATTCACACTGTGTCAAGTGTACTGTGTAATCATTCGTATGGCAATGTAGGAGATCCATGCCTCATGTTAAATAATCAAAACATGTCGGGCGTTATTGCTTGAGGAAATGGGAATGATTGAATGTCCCACTCTCCCAGTTAATAAACCCAAGTCTTGATATTGGCTATCAAACAGTGCTTATTTGACTAGGGATTGCCCCTATGTTTTGATTCAGGGTAAATTTTTGGATACATCATTTGTGTTCCTCTTTGGGAGGGATGAAGCTATCACTTCTGTGTATGTGCAATTGTGCACACGTTTATACACTCACAACTAATGTAAACCTTTGCTGGATAGGGACACCTACAACTGGGCCGTGCAGATCTTGACTGCAGCTCGAAATTGTGCTATAAATAAACCCCACACACACACACACACACACACACACACACACACACACACACACACACACACACACACACACACACACACACACACACACACACACACACACACACAGAGAGAGTTAATCAGCTTTCTCTGCTCAGAAGGTATGAGGCTGTAATGGATATGGGTCTATGCCTCATCCGAGGAGTGTTACTACAACCTCATGACTATTCAACTTAAAAAATGAAATGCAGATATAAGTGGGCAAGAGAATACTGCTAACTTGAAAACAGAGACCTCTCTCCTAGTATAAAGTGACTCTTGGATGAATGACATCACTGTTTGTGCGGACACCATAGCAACCGCTGCTGCCACGGCTACCTGGGGTGGTGAGCAAGTCAGGTGGTCAGGCCGCCCATATTGTGTGCTGCCAGCAGCACCTATGAGGTCCGGTGAAATGGAAGACCATTGATCACACAATGCTGTTCAGGCTGAGCTGAACTCTGTCGTTGTCCCTCTGAGAAAGGCTCTCCATGGTTTTGCACCTTGTGTCTTCGCGGTCGTCTTCGACAAGAGAATTTACATTCTTCGGTATGATTCACCAGCAGAGCATTTTACCTTCAGGGAACAGGAAAGCAATGGTTTTGGCATATCTATTAGTCATTTGGTGCGGCTTTTATGGGCTCCTATTCAAAATGGGGCTTTGGGTTGTGGTCTGAACTGTGTGTAACTGCGTGCACCTCATCCCAAAAGCACAGAGACACATGAGAGCACAGAAGTGAGTCAGCATGCCAAAGTGAGATTGAGTATGTTGGTATTTCCATGAAGCACTGAGGCTTGTCTGACTCAAATGTAGGCTAGATACCAGGTCAAGCAACAGTTCTGTGGCATTCTGGGTTCCTCCATTTCAATTTGAAGAATTACCCCTTGTTGTATTTGTTTTTTTATTTTAATCTATTTTATACATTTTAGCAATAAGTTATATGATAATTCCTAAATATTTATCTTCTCTATTCCTTGAAGGAAGAACCGTTTTGTGGATTTGGAACAGTCCCTGAACACACAAGAATACAGAGCCCTACAGGCACCTCAACAGGTAAATCCTTCTTAACGTCTCCTTGTTGTTATTCGTGCATTAATAACGTGGAAATGTAAAACACATGAAACACGGGTCACTACATCATTCTAGGGATTGCTTTTTCACCGGCTGCATGCCTTTTTTGAGTAAAATGCATTGTTGTGTTCAAACCACAGGTCCGACCTCATGCCTCCCTCTCTATTGTGTGGTCGACCCCTCAGGTGCGCTCCCGCAGGAGAAGAAGCCCAGAGGTCGCCCCCCACGGTCCCTGACTGCCCAGAAAACCACAGCATCTTTGAGCTCCCCCTCGTCCCCAAGCTCCCCGGCGCCGGGGAAGCCGGACCGGGCCCCCGAGCGGTCAGCTGACCGGGTCAAACGGCTCCCCGGGAGGCCCCCGGGATCCGGGTCGGGGGAGAAGAGGAGAGGCCGCCCCCCGTCCTCCAACAGCCAGAGGGCCTGGCACGCCGGCGGCCATGCGGCGGCGGGGGAGGACGGCGGGCCGGCGCCGGCCGCGGAGACGCAGGAGGAGAAGGACAGGAAGTCATCGGCCCGACGAGCGCTGTTGGGCAGCGCCCATCCGCGGGACCCTGAGACCAAGCTGCCCCCCAAAGTGGCCCGCGGCGAATCCAAAGTCACCAAGCTCAAGCGGCTGAGGGAAGTGAAGCTCAGCCCGCTCAAGTCGCGCCTCAAAGCGCTACCGGGCGTTCCCCGGCGCCGCCGCGGCCGCCCGCCCTCCGCCGAGCGGCTCAAGGCGGAGGCGGAGGCGGCGGCGGCCCGGCTCTCGGGCGGCGTGCCTCACCCCGGGGCCTTCCACGGCGGCCCGGACCAGCAGGCGGAGGGCTACCCCGAGCACAGAGACTCCTCCCCGCCGCCCTCCAAGCTGGGCAGACCCCTGGGGCTCAGACAAAGCCCCCGGCACGTCAAGCCAGTCAGGATGGCGTCGTCCAAGCGCACCGACGCCACCATCGCCAAGCAGCTGCTGCAGCGGGCCAAGAAAGGGGCGCAGAAGAAGAAGCTCCTGGAGAAGGAGGCCGTGGCCATCGGGGGCCCGGGTGCCGGCGCGGCGGACGCCGGCATCAGGAGGCGGAGGAGGACCCAGCTCAAGAACATCAGGCAGTTCATCATGCCCGTGGTGAGCACGGTCTCACTGCGCATCATCAAAACCCCAAAGCGCTTCATCGAAGACGAGGGCAGCTTCGGGACCCCTCCGCACCACATGAAGATGGCGCGGCTAGAGACGCCCCCTATGTCCGTCTCCACGCCCCCCCAGCTCACCTCGGCCTCTTCCTCGTCCCCCTCTCCTGTCCTGGTGTCCTCTACAGCCGCCGCCGCTGCCGCCGCTTCTGGTACCGGGCCCGCCGCCCCGGCGGACTCCCTGCCTCCCCCCCCTCCCCCGGCCCCAGACCCCGGCATCGCGTCCCCCGCCGGCGGCCTGCTCAACAACAGCGCCAACAGCACAGCCAACGGACGCTTCAGCAGCAGCGCGGCCTCCTGCGGCTCCAGTGCCCTGTCGCAGCACTCCTCCCAGCTCTCCTCCGCCGAGTCTTCCAGATCGAGCAGCCCTAGCCTGGACGACTCCTCCTGCGACTCCCAGGCTTCGGAAGCCACGCAGGCCCCGTCGGAGACGGATGAGCCCTTCCCATCCTCCCAGGGCGAGATGGAGGACAGTTTGCTGCACAGCTCAAGGCCGTCCTCCCCCTCTTCGGAGCGGGAACACGTGGTCGTTGAGCGGGACCGGGGCGTCCGCAGGGCTCAGGGAGTGAGCCGGCCAGGTCTGGGTCCGAGGGGGAGAGGGACGCTGACGACCGGGGCCAAGAAGCCCATTATAAGCCCAGCGACGGGGGTGTTGATGTCCTCCTCCGCCCTCGGTGGCCCTCAGCAAGCGTCCTCCACGGCCTCCTCCTCTTCCTCTCCCCCACCCCCTCCCCTTCTCATCCCCCCGCAGCCCCCCCAGTCGGCCTCCTCCGCCGCCTCGGCCATCAGCGACCACCACGCCCAGTCCCCCTGGGTGATGCCTCACCCCGTCACCCCCTTCCTGCCCGGGCCCTCTGTGCTCTCCAGGTCGCAGGACAAACGCATCTGCTCCATCCTGAGGCAGCCCACCTTCCGTTGGACGTCGCAGCCCCGCAACGAGCAGCAGTGCTTCTCCTCCGCTAAGTACGCCAAGGAGGGCCTCATCCGCAAGCCCGTGTTCGACAACTTTCGCCCGGCCCCCCTCACGGCGCAAGACGTGGGGCTGATGCCCCAAGGTGGGGGCGGGGGAGCCGCCCAGGTGCAGTTCCAGGCGCCGAGCGGCGGCGCCCCGGCGGGAACCCGTCTGTTCACCCCCTTGCACCACCCCGCGTCGCACCAGCACCCGTCCTCGTCCCGTTTCGAAGCCCCGCTCCAGAAGCGCAGCCCGCTGCTGCGTGCCCCGCGCTTCACCCCGAGCGAGGCCCACTCGCGCATCTTCGAGTCGGTCACGCTGCAGCCCTCCTCCGGGAGCAGCCCCGGCTCCCTCTCCCCTCACCAGTCTTCTCATAGCTCCGGAAGAGCCTTACGACGCAAGAGGAGGCGGGCCTTGGGCATGCTCCACGCCCACGCCCGGTCTCCCTCCCATTCCATGACCAGGCGCAGCAGCCAAATGGGCCATGTCCCGCGGGGGAAGGGCTCCTCTGAGCGCTCCGCGTTGTCATGCTCGGTCTCCAGCAGTAACCCCGGCTCGTTGCCGGGGGCGTCGGCCGGTCCACTAGCCACTAGTGCCTTAACTCCTGCTTTCAGCCCCTTCTCCGCTCCGCCTCTGGCCATCGCCGCACAGGGGGCCCGAGATGGCAGAAGAGGAGTCACGGAGCAACCGGTCTCTTCGTCCTCCACGTCCTCCTCCGGCACTTCCCAACTCTTCCCCCTCTTCCCCTCCAGTGGCCAGGAGACGGGCCGGGGGGCCGGGAAGGGAGAGAGACGTGAGAGAAGCCTGCCGCCCTCTCAGGAATCCGCTCCGAAGGAGAAGGATTTGGACAGGAGCAGAGAAAGGGAGAAGGAGAACAAGAGGGAGGGGAAACGGGATTGGGGGGAGAAGAAGGGCGGGAAGGTTCCCACCCCCGACGCGTCCCCGAATGTAGCTTCCAGCCTCTTCATCGTCGATGGGAGGGAGACCGATGAGGGGGCGTCCCTGGTGCCTAAGAAGGCCCCCGGGAGGAAGAAGTCCACGCTGTCCGATGTGACTCCCGAGCCCGCTCCTTCGGAGAGGCCCATGCTACCCTCGGCCGCTACGCAGTATTTCGCCAAGGGACGCCTGCATAAGAAGGGCAGACCTTCAGACAGGGAGGCGGAGCCGGCGGAGGAGGAGAAGGA
The DNA here is from genome assembly GCF_026213295.1 of Gadus chalcogrammus. Taxonomy (NCBI): domain Eukaryota; kingdom Metazoa; phylum Chordata; class Actinopteri; order Gadiformes; family Gadidae; genus Gadus; species Gadus chalcogrammus. Next base: position 15,942,795 of record NC_079427.1, read on the forward strand.
GATGGAGAAACCAAGTGCCGTAAGCCAGCCGTCAGCAGGCCTTCCCGGGCAGCCGGGGCGCCCACAGCACCCAGCCCCCTCATTGGTCTCCATGCTGGCCCAGGCTGAGAAACAACCTGTGACGGACAAGCAGGTGGTGGGCCTGCTAAAGAAGGCCAAGGCCCAGCTCTTCAAGATAGAGAAGAGCAAGGCGCTCAAGGCTCCGGACCAGCCTAAGATCCAGGTCGGTTGGCATAACCCTTTTGCGCTCCTTTTTTTTTAATGAGTAATATTACCTTTTCAGTATGAACACAATATCAGTAAGTCATGGTCATTTGCTTCTGTTAAATTGGACCAACTGTCAAGATTTCATTTTGATATGCTTCAAACATAACCGCACGCATAAGTACTCATACTGAAACTTGATGGGTTAATTCCCTCAGATGTACATGAGGGGAATTCTGTATCTCTTGCATCCTGCAGAAAAGAGGAGCACCAATCGCATTGTTGCTGAAAAATATCTCCATTTTGTAGCAGCCAATATTTTTTTATGAAAAGTGAGGCTTTTAAGAGTTTTGAGATGCCATATTATCTTTATATAAACATAATATATTAGAGTATTCTCAGTGGAGACTTTGGCAGATACTGCTCTCCCTGCTGTAATCACTTGTATCTCTGGGCTTCAGTCGACACTTGTTCTCCAATTTGGCTCTTATTTCTTTATCTCCTCTGTAACGCAGAGCCAGGAGAGCGACTCGTCAGAGGCATCGGTCCGCGGCCCACGCATCAAGCACGTCTGTCGTCGGGCCGCCGTGGCCCTGGGTCGCAACCGGGCAGTGTTCCCTGACGACATGCCCACACTCAGTGCCTTGCCCTGGGAGGAGCGGGAAAAGATCTTGTCTTCCATGGGGAACGATGGTAAGAGCACAGTCCGTCCACAGGCACAGCGGCACAGTACTAGTGAGTCTGTAGTGTTGGGGGGGGTTGCTGTTCGGTGGCATTTACTTTGAGCCTCTTGTTGTAACAGGCACATAATAGAATGGGGTGTGTGTAAGCCGATTGGTAACGAGATAAATGATCCGACAGACAAGTCATCGGTGGCGGGCTCTGAGGAGGCGGAGCCTCAATCCCCTCCCCTGAAGCCCAGGGAGACGCGGGTGAAGACCCCCCAGGATGCCCCTCCGAAGAAGGGCCGGAGGTCGCGGCGCTGTGGCCAGTGCTCGGGCTGTCAGGTTCCGGAGGACTGTGGCGTCTGCACCAACTGTCTGGACAAGCCCAAGTTTGGAGGTCGAAACATTAAAAAGCAATGCTGCAAGTGAGTCACAGTCTGGGATAAAGTAAATAAAGCAAATAGAAATGTGAAAGATGTGAAAAGGCTTCTTGGTGTGTATGTTTAGCAGATTTACCTTGCATAGTTCAACTCTAACTCTATCTGTTTTTCCACAGGGTGCGGAAATGTCAGAACTTGCAGTGGATGCCCTCGAAAATGTTCATCCAGAAGCAGGGAAAGAGCAAGAAGGACAAGAAGAAGAACAGGCTGTCGGAGAAGAAGGAAGGCCTTAATCCCGTCAAGGGCGTGGGCTCGGAGCCCGGGCTCAAGCCTCCACAAGCTGCACAAACCAAGGAGGAGCCTCCACGCAGAAAGAGCGAAACTCCTCCCCCGAAGCCAGGCGAGGAGAAGTTGAGACCACTTCAGTTCTCCCCTGTGGCCACGTCGTCCAGCCCTTCAGAGGAAGCCCCTCCGCCCCCTAGCGCATCCCAGCCCCAATCTGTGGCCATCACCCCCACCCTGTCGCCCGACTCCAAGCAGTCCTCCAAGACCGGCAGTGTCACTAGCCGGAAGGGACACAAACAGCAGCAGTCGCTCTCCTCGTCGTCGTCGTCCTCCTCTTCCTCTTCGACTTCTTCGTCATCGTCTTCATCTTCCTCCTCCTCGTCCTCTTCGGCCCAAAACTCTCCCTCCCCGTCGACACAATCCCAGCAGCAGCAGGAGCTGCAGCAGCCGCCACAGGCCTCAGCCAATCAGGCGCCTCCAAAGAAAGATGCCCCGTCCAAAATTCCGCTGAGTGACTCAAAGAAGCCCCTGCAGCAGCAGCAGCCGTCACAACAGCAGTATTCATCTGCTGCAACTACTACAGGTAGTGCTTCTGTCTTATCTCCTCACATCTTCTTAAGATCATACACTTGACAATCCTGACTAAATGTTGTGTTTCTTTTGTGCACCTGTTCTTTTGTTTCATGTAGCCCATGAGTTGAAACAGCCAAAAAGGTTCACTCCTGTCTCTTTTCCACCACCCTGTAAACAAAGCCCAAAAGACAAGGTAAGTGCAGTTGGCAGGCTGCACTATCTAATTATCCGTAGCAAGGCTGTGTGTTTTTAAACTCTGGTGAATAATATGTACATCAAAATGACATCCTCTCTCCTGTTATTACTGCGTTGTGGCTATTAAGAAACTAAAAGGTTAATGTGTGCCAGTAAAGCTATTATGTGTGTGTGTGTGTGTGTGTGTGTGTGTGTGTGTGTGTGTGTGTGTGTGTGTGTGTGTGTGTGTGTGTGTGTGTGTGTGTGTGTGTGTGTGTGTGTGTGTGTGTGTGTGTGTGTGTGTGTGTGTGTGTGTGTGTGTTTACTTGGCTTAATCCTGCCTGCTTAAGGCTTTGTACACCTTTCATATATTTGACATTTTCATTAGTCAAACCTCACTTCTACCTGCTGTCCACTCATGGCCAATATCACTCCTCACTTTGCACATTCTGCTGCCCTTCTGTGTCCCCTAGGAGCAGCCGCTGGTCGCTAAACCCCCCAGTAGCAGTACTTTAAACTGGCTGAGCACTCCCTCGACCAGCGGCCAGGCCAAGTCTGTAGCGCCCTTCGACGGAGTGCATCGCATCAGAGTGGATTTCAAGAGGGACCATGACGTGGAGAAGGTGTGGGAGGCTGGCGGCCTCAGTCTGCTGACTTCTGTGCCTGTCACACCTAGGGTGCTTTGCTTCCTGTGTGCCAGCAGCGGCAATGTGGAGGTGAGAAGAGAAACACTTCTCTCCAATGTGTTCAATTTGCTTCATCAACCGGCTCCACAATTCCTTTGTGGAGTGTGTGTGTGTGTGTGTGTGTGTGTGTGTGTGTGTGTGTGTGGGGGGGGGGGGGGGGTTGATGGCTGGTTTAAGTAGCTTAACCTGGCCCGGGTCAGACTGAATAGACCCTGGTGCTGGGTGAGGCTGAACACCTTTTGGTGCTTTTGGCAATCAAAGGCTTACAAGATAAACAAGCCGTCCTAACTCACACTCGGGGAGATCTCTGACATGGCAGCATGCAACACCTGGTCTGCATATAATATCGCTCCAACTCTATAATAAACCGGATTACATCATCCACTGGTTTGCTTGTGTGGGAGGACCCCAGTAAGGCCACCTGTGCAGCATTTGACCTCTAGCTCATGCCACATAGTTGGCTGCCTCATGGCACTTATGTGGTGTGAGGCTGAGTTCAACTGCTGCACTCTGACTGTTGATATGTGATTGGTGGCTGTTGTGGGTCATTTTACGCCTTAATGGACAGGAGAGTGGTGGGAGACCGTCGGGAAGTAGGTTGAAATAGAAAGGGGATGACATGTAGCATAGGCCCTCAGGCAGGAGTCAAACCTGGGTCGTCTAATGTGGTCAGCGCAAAAGTGAGGTTGAACTGTTGGGCTGCTACCATCCTGACTGTGGTTCTTGTTCCCTTCCCAGTTTGTGTTCTGCCAGGTATGCTGCGAACCCTTCCATCTCTTTTGCCTGGGGGAGAAAGAGCGTCCCCTGAAGGAGCAGTGGGAGAACTGGTGCTGTCGGCGCTGCCGCTTCTGCCAGGTGTGCGGACGGCAGCCTCACAAGTCCAAGGTAAGGGGGTGTGTGTGTGTGTGTGTGTGTGTGTGTGTGTGTGTGTGTGTGTGTGTGTGTGTGTGTGTGTGTGTGTGTGTGTGTGTGTGTGTGTGTGTGTGTGTGTGTGTGTGTGTGTGTGTGTGTGTTCGCCCTGCACCGATCCCACCTCTCTTGCAAAAGATTAAAATGAAGGATTCCATTACATGTTTTATTCATGCACCCATGTGGGGAGGGATAATGTATAGAGGGACGGTGCCGGACTTTGTTGAAATTTCCGACCTCCAAATCGGAATAAAGCCGTTTTCAGTGGTAAACACTGCAACATTATTGACTTGGGGCTTACTAATCAGTTTAATGAGCTGTTGCTAAAGCTAGGGAAGACAAGCTAATAACTTCTTGTCAATAACGTTGAATAATTGCTATCTCTATTCATCAAGGGACGGACGTAAAACATTTTATTTGACCTCCTTTAATCAAGTTATTTTGTTCAGGGGTATATTAACTGGAAACCAATCACTTAGTTTTACTTGGCATTGCGTCGACTGAAAGACATCATATAAAATAAAGGCCTGCGTCTTGTTATTTCAACTCATAAAACGGTATTATGCTGTGCTCAAATATTTAATTTAAACGGTGCGTCTGCGGTGCCTCATATAGCGACTGCCCAAGACCACACTCAGGCATGCTCAGTCTGTCGCCGCATAGTAATGCAGTGGACTCAGAAGTGTTTGAACCCCTCGTCCCATCTCACTTCCTCAGCAGCAGCTGCTGGAGTGCGACGAGTGCCGTAACAGCTATCACCCCGACTGCCTGGACCCCCGGCACCCCACCAAGCCCACCAAGAAGAAGAGAGTCTGGGTACGGACTTGCTTATCTTCAGCTGGCGGCCTCACAGATGGATGTGGTCCAGTGTGGGCTGTAGCCTGATGTCTTGTTACTCGACTTGTATTTTCTGTTCTGATATAAACCACGGTGCTACAAAGGGGTTTCCTTGACCAGGAGTTTGATCAGTCGACTTAGATTATTCACGCCAGACCCATTGTCGACTGATCGTCGAGACGTGTTATATTTTGTTATAGATGTGGCTGAATGATTTTTGAGACATGGTGAATGGTTTCGAATTGCTGCCAAATTTTTATTTTTTTTCATGACATTGTGTATCCTCCTTGACTAACCGTCTATAGAATGTTTTCTACTTTAAAATGATTGGATAGTGCCTCTTCCTTTACACAAAGGGGTTATCAAACAAACGATAACAACATTTATTGAAAGCAAAACATAATGCGGCAAATTGCAAACAAAATCACCATCAAACCTCTTGAGTTATGCAAGGTCACGCTGAATGTCCGGAGACAAGAATTTTGTGAACTTTGCAAACAACTTTTTTTATAGACGTCAACATAGTGTCACCTGCTTAAAGATTTAAATCATTGAAGGTCAAGGTCACACCTATATACACGTTCATTAATGCAACGCTTCAATTGATTGGATTGAATAGGTCAGAAACGGTAGATATAGTAGAAATAGGTCTTGGAAACAAATTTATATTGTGATTGACTATACACTATGACCACAATTTACCATCCTCTTGACTATGTCCGCCTCCCACCATGTATTAATGGCTGTGCTGTCTGGTTTCTAGGTGTGCACCAAGTGTGTGCACTGCAAGAGCTGCGGCGCCACCAAACCAGGGAAGTCCTTCGATGCCCAGTGGTCACATGACTTCTCCATGTGCCATGACTGTGCCAAGCTCTTTGCTAAAGGTGAGATCAGATGTGCGGAAGTCCTCAAGTACCTTATTTGAAACTAGCAGAAGTTAGTGGCTAGCACGGCCAGCAGCCCCGGTGGGAGGGCCTCTCACTTCCTGCAATGGGTCATGGATGCACGGGCGGCCGTTTAGAGGTTTTTACTGTCATATTTTCTCTGGATCTACTGACTTAACTTTATCCCTGACAGCGCTGTTTACCCCCGTTTTTCATTATTTTGATGCGTAAACACGGGGGACTAGGGACGTTTCCGAATGCTGTAATGTAGGGCACCGAGATTATTTTGAGAATGAAATGCATATATTTGTACGAATTCTGCATGGGCTTCTGCTGCAGACATTTGTGTCTACAGTCCTCTGAATCCTAAAGTCGTATTTCTGTCTGCGAGGGTGTTGTAGCCCATCCACATCCCAAGCGTATGGTACCACCGTTTGTTCTCATTGACCGAATCCCGTAAAAAAACAAAAACTTAACCGAACCCCTGCTGTGATCCCGTCTACCTCCAGGGAACTTCTGTCCACTGTGTGACAAGTGCTACGACGACGACGACTACGACAGCAAGATGATGCAGTGCGCCCACTGCGAGCACTGGGTCCACGCCAAGTGCGAGAACCTCACAGGTTTGTGCGTCCATCTGTCCTTCTGTCCGTCCGTCCGTGTGTTTGCGTCCCTGCCTGTGGGCGATACCCCGAACGCGACTATTAACGGGCTCGTCGCCTTCTGCCTCCTCCCGTCCCCCCCCCTCCAGACGAGCTGTACGAGCTGGTGTCCAAGCTGCCGGAGAGCCTGCCGTACACCTGCTCCACCTGCTGCAAGGAGCGCCAGCCGGCGGCGTGGAGGACGGCCCTGGAGGAGAAGCTGCAGGGCTGCGTGCGCCACGTCCTGACGGCGCTGCTCAACTCACGCACGTCCACACACGTGCTGCGCTACAGACAAGTGAGAAGGGGACGCTGGTGTTGTTGTTATGGGTATTATTAGTACGAGCTCCGCGCCCGTAGCATGTCTGTCCCACGTAGACAGACGATGGCGACTAATGCACTGCCGGAAGAATATACATTTATAGGTTCATTCAATTTAGCAACGTCCTTTAAACCTCTTCTTTGCTTTTAAAGAATGATGCATCCGATGTCTTATTATTTCCTCCTTCTCCACCATTGCTTATTAATTGCATAAAACTGTGGTCGGGTTTTGTTTGTGAGCAATCTAGTACCAAAGCTGACAGCAACATCCACATTACTCTTTCAAAATGTGCCGAGCATGCATTCACGGCCACACATGGACCGTTCTAAGTCAACCTCCCATTGTTCCAGGCGGCGAAGCCTCCGGAGTTGAACCCGGAGACGGAGGAGAGCCTCCCGTCCCGGCGCTCCCCCGAGGGTCCCGACCCCCCGGTCCTGACCGAGGCGACACCCTCCGTCCCCAGCGACTCCCCTCCGGACCTGGAGTCTGTGGAGAGGAAACTGGACCAGGGCCGCTACAAGTCAGTGGTGAGTGTGTGGCCCCCGCCTTCCAAGCGGTCCCGTCATCGGACCTCTGGCGTCCGCTCTCCGGGCCGGGTACATTTCTAATACCAGGAGGTGGAGTTATGAGGGCTGCTGTCATAATGTACACAAAACTAGCGTTGCTGTTGCTGTTTGTGCAGCTTTTCCGCTTTCCATCATCAGGCATGTTTTTGTGGCATTTCCCTTGTGTATTCTCAGTTCCGTTAAATCCATCCTGTTATTGTGGATAAACGATGTAGCAAAACATTCAGATGTTGTTCAACTTATTTCCTGCAATAGCCTGGGTTTAGCTCAGAGAGCAGTGAACAACTCATCATAAAAGATGGAGGCAGGAACAGAGTCCAAGGCAAGTGGGTTTCAATATAAAATCGAGGGTGACCTTATTGGTTCACTGTCCTTGGAGTCTGTCCGTGCGTGCGAGCTGGCGTGCGCGCGTACTTGCAAAGGCCAGATGAAGACGCTGTCCTTCACGGTGTGCCTTGTTCTTCCTCTGCAGCTGGAGTTCAGCGATGACATTGTGAGAGTCCTCCAGGCAGCTATGAACAGTGATGGCGGACAGCCAGAGAGCCGCAAGGCCAACAGTATGGTCAAGTCCTTCTTCATCCAGGTAGGAGAAAGCCCACTATAAATATGCAGAAACAGATTGAATTTATGTGCTGTGTTTTATAGGGAGACTCTGCTGTTCATTATCTATTACTCGATATTCCAGAATGTCGTTAATACAAACACATTGCACAGTTGTAAACGTATATATTTTTCTGTGGTATAAATAAAGCTTATTTTCGGGCTTGAATGGAGGCACACCAAATTGGTTTTGCAAGATGCTGATGTGCAAATATATAACCCTAATGTTTCTGTTGCAGCAAATGGAACGAGTCTTCCCATGGTTTAAAGTCAAGGAGTCCAGCTTCTGGGAAGCACAGAAAGTCTCTGCCAAGTGAGTTTTACTACCACCATAATCATTTAAATGAATGGCCTACACTCCACAATAAATAGTGCAGCAGAGAGCAGATGGTGCATTCGGTGAATGTAAAACAAATGCTAATATTTGTTGATCTTCTGGTGGGAGCACAATGCTCCCACCAGCTAAGGTTTCATCTGGTAGCAGCAGTTTGTGCTCAATTCTTTGTCCCAGATCATTCCGTCAGAAGCTCAGCACTGCTGTCATTCAGACAGTCAATTTCACCGCGACTGACCCGTTTCTGGTTACCGTCCCAGTGGAACCCCCCCCCCCAAAAAAGAACCTTTTAACTTCTTGGAATAAAACACTTGACTTTGGTTCGAGGTGACCAATTTACTTCTGGGATTTCACGCTCAATCTTCCTTATCTCTGAACCATGACCAGGGATAAAGAGCCACTTATATCCCAGAGTCAAGCTGCAGCACCCAATTAGATGGGACAAAACCTCTGTGTAGCAGGGGCCTGTGGGGTCAATGCAGCAATGGAGAATCAGTCAGATGATGAGGTGGGTTCATGGCGTCTCCACACCCTTTGCAACCCCAATATAATCACAAGGTCACTCCTTAGTCATGCTAGTAGGGTGGACGGGAGATTTCCTTGACTCTTCCACATTTTGTTCTGAAGTAACTGAAGATTTGAGGGCTAATTGGGCTGCATATTTATCAATGATTGCTTCTTTAACTGACTGTCTGAACTCCCAAAGATGTTACATTTGCTGACTCTTCTGAACAAAAAAATGCCTGAATGTTTAGTACCAGTGATGAATATGGTAACTAAACTGACGCTATGGCCCAATGTGAGGGAGGTCCACTGTAAGGGAGGTCGGTCACTCGACGTGGTGGGGTGTTGGCAGCTAGTTCTCATTGAAGTCTTACGTCAAACGTAAACGTCAAATTAACTTGGCCGTGTTTCACTGTGATGGTGCTCTCCCCTTGGCTGGAAAACAGGGTATGGCAGTATGGCTTGCCCTCTACTGCTTAAGTCATCGCATTAAATTTATGATGATAGTTATTGCGTAGCAGACCTTCCTTTGAGGATGTGCTATTGTAATTTTGTGCATTGCAGTTAATATCACAGTACATTGATCTCGCACACATACGCATACACACACAAACCACGCAGCACATTTGGCTATTGGGTTTCCCAGTCTGTCTATAGGCCTTGACTCTAGGCAATATGGGAGGCATTTCCAACAGTCTCACATTTCATGTCCTGCGCCAATAATCCAATCGGTGTGGTCCGATTTGTGGTTTTCTTGTCTATTTACACCTGATTGTTAATTAAATGATTGACTCTCCAGCTTATTCATTGCTGATAACGTTTTTTTCCAACATCGGAGATTCACAGCCAATTATTTACATTCAGAATGGTTAAAAAGAAACGGATGAAGAAGGGTGCCCATTTCTGCGGCCTGATTGTGTTCAAATGTAGTGTTTATTGGTTATTGAAAGGTCAATAGCTCACTAGAAGTACTGTTCAACTGTAAAACACAAAAAAAAAAATGTTTAAACCACGGTACTCTCTGGCATCTTTGTATCAGAGCCAAAAACAGGCCGGTACTTGATACCAACACACCCCCTGAGCTTTGAATACAGATGAGCTGTATATTCTGATATTCCATCATTACATGGATCTAACACAACTCAAACCGCCTTCTTACCGGTCTTTTGTTCTACTCTGTAGGCCTACGGTTAGACGGGAACACTGTCTATTCTGTTGTTTACAGAGTCTAACGCAACCGTTTTGTAACGGCCACACAAGCAGCTGCCTGTTCCGGTGATCTAGTCTGGCTATTGCCAGACCAAGCTCAATCTACGTGTGAGCTTGGTCTGGCAATAGCCAGACTAGATCACCGGAAGCTGCTGTCATTTTCTTCAGCACAAGAGGCTTGATCAACGGGCCCAGTTCAACTGACTCTGTACGCGATTGGCTGCTTGCTGTCGCTTCCCTGTCATTATTGTGTTAAACCAGCCAATAGCGCACCAAGGGGAAAAGCCAGCTTGGTGATTGGCTCCCGCAAAAACGTATTGGAAGCAGGAAGAAATGAATTGCTCTTCTCCAGACCCTTGTGCAGGGCCAAGGGCCAGGGCTTGTGCAGCCCAAATCACCGGCAGAATGGGCGGGGCTACCCAGTCCACCGGTGAGCCTGTACTAAACGCCCTCCTCTCCCCCTCTCAGCGGAGGCCTCCTCCCCAACGCCGTGCTGCCTCCGTCCCTGGACCATAACTACGCCCAGTGGCAGGAGCGAGAGGGCCTCTCCCTCTTCGAGCACCCTCTCCTCAGCAAGAAGATCATTCCAGCCCCTCGCCCCAGGACCCCCGGAGAGCCGGACTCCCCCACGTCCACCGCACCACTGCCCCTATCCCTACCCCCGCCACCTCCGCTGCTCCCCGGTACGGCCGGCCTCCACCCCTCTCCCACACACCCACACACACACACAGGCCATCCGGTGTTGTCCGGTGTGTAATGAGTCTTGTGTCGTGACTCACCTCTTCCTCTCTCCCTCCAGACCGCGACGAGGGCCCGGAGCGCCCACCCCCCCTGGGCGTCAGCGATAACCGCCTGTGCATTCTGTGTCTCAAGTACGGGGACGAAAACACCAATGTGAGCAGAGACGCCGACCCCAGACACGCACGCACGGACACGCACACACGCACACGCCTGCTTTAGTGGTTATGCTTAGCAATGGCGAACATGCTGACGGGGGCCATGTCCCTCTGTGCCTTGCAGGAGGGGGGCAGGCTGCTGTACATCGGGCAGAACGAGTGGACACACGTCAACTGCGCCCTGTGGTCCGCCGAGGTCTTTGAGGACGACGACGGCTCCCTGAAGAACGTCCACATGGCCGTCCTCCGAGGGAAACACCTGGTAAGAAATGGTGTTGTTCTCTCTATAGGTTACCATGTACCATCTTAGCCATATTAGAGGCTTCTATCTAAAGCGACTAGCGGAAACATGTCCTCAGGGAAGGTTGGGGGAGGGGGGGGGGGTGTTAGTCATCGGGGGACCTCAGGGTTTGAGTCCTGACTCGGCTGGGGGTCCGACACCGTAATCACCAGGCATCAAGGATCCACGTTGGGAGATGGACTAGACGTATGAACTGCATTTGTGTGTGTGTGCGGTCTGTGTTTCAGCGCTGTGAGAAGTGTCAGCGGCCAGGAGCCACGGTGGGCTGCTGCCTGACCTCGTGCTCCAGCTATTACCACTTCATGTGTGCACGTCAGTGTCACTGTGTCTTCCTGGAGGACAAGAAGGTCTACTGCCCCAGGCACAGGGACCTCATCAAGGGCGAGGTGAAGGATTTGAATGTTATAATATATTGTGAGACTTCCAATGTGTAACACGGCCACTCGTTCAGTTGTAAGATGCAGGGGTTTGTGCATTGCTTAACATTTTGTATCAATTATTTTTCAGGTGGTGTCAGGTTTTGAGGTGACACGCAGGATCCTTGTGGACTTGGAGGGGATTAGTCTGAGGAGGAAGTGGCTGGCAGGCCTGGAGCCTGAGAATGTCCACATGATGATCGGTAGGTTTACCACCTTGGTGCTGTAGTGTTTACCTTTTGCACTCTACTATCCCTCCCAGGATGCTGATTCAAATCCATGTCGTTACAGGCTCCATGACCATCGAGTGCCTGGGGATACTTACTGAATTTTCAGACTGCAAGCGCAAGCTCTTCCCCATTGAGTACCAGTGAGTTTTACGCAATTAAATTTTACACCTGAGCTGTTAATTATCACTCAACATGGAGCGCTATAATTACAACTTTAAATCTACAAGTCTATTCTATTGAATGTAGTAATGGCTAATTAATTATACCAACTCAAAGTGTTCTTTATTGCCCCTCCTCTTTCCAAGGTGTTCGAGAGTGTATTGGAGCACTCTGGATGCTCGGAAGCGTTGCGTGTATACCTGTAGGATCCTTGTATGTCGCCCCCCGGTGGCAGAGTCTGCGTTCAAAAGCATGATGGCTCCTGGAGACAACCGCACTATAGCTCACAGCCCACCTTCATCCTCAGGTAGTTGCAGCTTTGCGGTCACATGGCTCTTTTTTTATCTTTTAAGTGCACACTACATTTAGTTCAAACGGCTGATACAATAGCAGGAGACAACGTCCCTAAACTGCACATTAAAGAGATTTTGTGTTATTTCTGCTCACCGATAAAGACTTTCCAGATCCATTTGACTCGCCAAGGCGCTCAGAGGCCCTTTCCCCAACGAACACTCCCAAACTCAGAGTTTATACCAGGAACAGACACCCCAGCTACCCCCCTTGCCAGCGTTCACCATGCCCCAAACCTATGTCCAGTCCAGGTACATCCAACATATCCCTCAGCTCTTATCCTTACCGACATATATCTGCTAGCATTATTGTCTTTTGGCCATTTCAAAGCGTTCTTTCTTTTTGATTCAAAGTCGGTTGTCCTTCAGTTAAAACGAAAAAAGTTTGTTGCATAACCTCACATTTTGTGTGTTTTTCAGATTCTGCTCGGTGCCAAAGCAGAGAGCCCCTACCGAGCTCTGGCGTGCAAATCATGGGCTCGCGGAGACACAGCACCCCTTCCCTCTCTCCTCCCGCCAACAGACAGAGAGGGGTGACCTCCCCTCCAACACCCCCGTCACGACCCCTCACCTCACCCCCTCCACTCATACCCTCACCTGCCAGAGACCCAGAGAAGATCAGAAGCTCCGGTAAGGATTCCACCTTGAGGGAAGGGGAGAGGACTCGAATGTACTCCACAGAACGAACCAGACCACCGCCACCACCACCACCAACCCCACAATCACAATCATCTTCAAGAGATCCAGGCGCCAGGGACATGGACAAGGTCAGAAGCTCATGCCGGGAACAGACCTCAAAGGACTCTGACAAGTACAGAATTCCTAGAGACATGGGCCAGAATGATGCTGATAAGGGAAGGCTGACCTCCAAAGAGCCAGACAAAGGGAGTCCACTAAACAAAGACACTGGGCTGAAGGAGACGGAGAGGGGACGAGTCCTCGGTAGAGAGCCGAGCCTCAGAGACTCTGAGAAGGGAAGAGGGGCCAGCAAAGATCCCAGCAGTAAAGACGCAGACGAGGACAAGCCCTTTTCCACAGATCAAAGCTATAGGGACACTGAAAGAAACAAGTCAAGCAGAGATTCAGGGCTCAGGGACCCTGACAAGCATAAACGATATGGCAGGGATACAGAAAGAGTCAAGGACCCAGGCCAGGAGAAAAGCAGACCTTCCAGTCGAGACTCTGAAAGGGGTAGACCTCCCTCAAGAGACTCCCCCAACTACAGAAGCACAGAGAGAAGCAAAGTACCGGTGAAAGATGGAAGAAGCAGCAGTCAGTCTAAAGTTGGAGGGGAAATTAGGGGCGCCAGGCTGACTCCTGCTGGTACAGGCCAGTCCTCTCCTCCAGTTGGGACCGCTGTTCTCACAGGACAACAAAAGGGTTGTAACCTCAAGACTGCAGACAAGCAGGGCAAACCTGTTGGCACATTTATCAGCAACAGCAACCAGCCTCGGGACAAGCTCATGACGGGGAAGGAAACGGGAGTCGGGACCGGGCCTTCCATACCGACCCCTCTGTACAATGATTCTGCTTTGGGAAAATCTGGCTCCCCACAGCCAGCCCTGCAGAAGGGTGGGACACGGAAGTCACAAGACTACTCTTCAGGGCCTGCCCCCACTGCAGCGATGAAACCACTGTGGTCTTCTAGGTCTCCAGTGGAGGAGGACATCAGCCAACGTGGCCCCTCCCACATCGTGGCCCCAGCTTCCAAAGACAAGAACTCAAAAGGTAGAACGTCGGGGAGCAAAGAGATGTTCCAGGATCATGACCGTGAGAAGGCTCTGCCCATCGGTAACAACAAAGCCTCACCCCTGAATCATAATTCTAAAACTACCACAAGCACTGTAAACAACACGCCCGCACAAACCCCAAGCCCTTGCAACAGCAGTAGCAGCAAAGCTCCAACCCTGGGAAACAGTGCCAAGGTCCATGGTAAGGTTGAGGAGGAGATGGAGGACCATGGAGTAGACCGATCCTCAAAGAGCAGGGAGGGCTTCCCTTCTGATCGTAAGAACAGTCCCACCGTGGAGAGCCTACAACAGCCACAGGCCAGTTTATCTGCAGAGAGGGGGGTGAAGACCTTTACCCCATGTTACTCAAAAACGACAGGCAACCAGCTTTCATTGTCATCCAGGGACAAAAAAAGACCACCCAAAGCACCCCATTCAACCCCACTCAAGACCGACGTCAACACCGACCCTAACGGAACCAGTGCTAGCAGCACCGCCTCCTGCTGCTCCACCACCAACACCACCTCCACCATCTCTTCCTCGGGCCCGGCCGCCCGCCACTCCCCCCGCTCGGCCGTCTTCTCCTCTGCGTCCGCCAGCAGCAGCGACGGCTCAGAGTCCGACTCCCAGACCCAGCCGGAGGACGGGGAGCGCCGCAAAGAGCTCGCCGACCTCCGCCACCACCATCACCTCCACCAACACCGTCACCATGGCCTCCTGCCGCACGGCCCCGAGGACGAGGGGCACGGGCCGGAGGACGACGACCCGGAGGGCCGGGGCCTCGACGACAAGCACCACGAGGACGACAGCGACGGCTCGGGCTCGGCCAAGCGCCGCTACCCTCGCCGCAGCGCCCGCGCACGCTCAAACATGTTCTTCGGCCTCACGCCGTTCTACGGCGTCCGCTCGTACGGCGAGGAGGACCTCCCGTTCTACGGCAGCGCAGACGGGGCGGGGCCGGTGGGCGTGGCCAAGAGGAGGAGCGGGGGCAGCCGGAGGTCCGCCGAGGGACAGGTGGACGGAGCGGACGACAGGAGCACCACCTCCTCCTCGGGGGAGAGCGGGGATGAAGAGGAAGGTATGATGAAGCACCGGGACAAGGACGCATACTACTACAACTTCACCCGGACCATCATAAACCCCAGCGGGGGCTTGCCTTCGATCGAGGGGCTGGACCGCTGTCTGGGAAGGAGCTCCCAGCTGCAGAGGTTCCTGAAGGATGAGGAGGAACTGCAGGCACAAGACAACTCCGGAGACGACGCACTGAGTCAAATGTGAGTATGACATGAATAATGTTAATATTTTTTTATAAGATGTACTCTTGTCTAAATATGGCTAGAATTGAATTTGTCTGTTTGTTTAACAGAAGCTTGAGCAAGCAGCAAATCGGTCAGCTGGACGGAGTGGACGACGGCTCAGAGAGCGACGCCAGCGCCTGTCCCACCACCACCGCCACAACCACCACCGCCACAACCACCTCAGCCACTTCCAGCTCGCACAGAAACACTGGCAAAAGAAAGGGCCGCGAGAGGCATGCTGAGAAACTGGAGTCCCATGACACAAGCAAGGAGGCGGACAACGGTGGAGCAGCAGCAGCAGCAGCAGCAGCAGCAGCAGCAGCAGGGGGTGGAGGTGGAGGAGGAGGAGGAGGAGGTGGAAGCAACAACAGGGAGGGCAGAAAGAATCAGAAAGATAATAGTCTTCCTCTTGGAGGTGGGGTCAAATCCCAAAGCCAGGGTCAAGATCCCCTTGACAACCAGCTTTCCCTTAGCACTGAGCTCCTCAAGTCAGATTCCGACAACAATAACAGTGACGACTGTGGCAACATCCTGCCGTCCGACATCATGGAGTTTGTCCTCAACACGCCCTCCATGTCCATGCAGGCTTTGGGCCAACAACCCGAGCCCTCCTCCTCAGAGCTCTTGGGCTACGTCGACGTTGACGTAAATCGGCGCAAGGACATCCTGTTCGATGACTTCTCCCAGCCTCTCGCCAGCGGTGACGGTGGCAGCGCCGTTGAGAGCGGTGTGAGCAGCTCAATATCTGTAGAAGAGCCCTACGGTCTTCCTCTGGCGTTACCCTCTGACCTCTCTGTCCTGACCACCCGCCCCTCTGTCAGCAGCGGCCAAAACCACACCGCTGGAAGTCTCATCTCAGAAACCGCCGACCGCACAATGCTGGGCTTGGCTGCCGACCCAGAAGCCATTAGTGGGGAGAAGAGTGCTGAGAAGAAGAGAAAGGGGTCCAGTGTGTCGCCATCGCAGAACCAGCATGACGGCAAAGCGCTGTCCACGAGGGATACTCCGCTGGCAGAAGAGCATGACACTCCTGAACAGTTCATTCCCAGCCCTGCTCTTGGGCAAGTGGTGGAGTCCCCGGGGACCCAGGACCTAGCTAGAAACTCTGCTACCCCGGGTCTACCTAGCTCCCCCTCTTTGCCTCATCAAGGCCAGACATACATCACTGCCTCCTCCTCGGCTTCAGCGGGCAGCCCTGGCCCGATCCACGGCCCAGGCCCTTCCCAGGCTCAGGTGGCCGGTCCAGCCGTCCTTAAACAAGGCCCTGAAAAGCTAATCTTGGTCAACCAACAGTTCCAGCCGCTATACGTTCTCCAGACTCTTCCAAATGGTGTCCCCCAAAAGATCAGTGCCACGGGAGTGATGGACACCAGCACCTCCGCAGTATTGAGCTCAATGACCCTAACCACTGGGCTTAATACTGGGCTTTCCTCAGCTTCTACAATCTTCCCGGCAGGGGGAAAAGTCTTGGGCACCATGTCCCACCACCCACAGATCCACACCTTCACAGGAACGCAGACAGGCTTTCAGACTGGCATCCCCAGCACAACCTCAGGGCTCCTCATTGGAGTGTCATCCAAGCCCCACGACCAGTCCCAGATTCTTGTGTCAGACGCTTGCCGGCCTCGTGAATTGGGTCCTTTAGTGTCTAGCGCCTCTTCCATGGCCTCTTCCCCAGCTTTGTTGGCCTCTGCACATGGCAAGAAGCGACCGATTTCCCGTCTGCAGCCAAGAAAGACCAAAAAGCTAGCTCGGTCCCGCGGTCAGCCAACTCTGGCACCATCTGAAGTGGGCACTCCAAACATGACCCTTATCAACCTGTCAGGCTCTCAAATCACTGCTGGCATTCCTGGTCCACCCGGAGGACTAGTTGAGTTCACCACCTCCCAACGCAAGGTCCCCAACATCATCAAGAGGCCCAAACAAGGCGGGGTTATGTACTTTGAGCCTATCCTTCAGCACAGAATGCCCATTTCTGCTGGTGGCCAGGCTGGTATGCGTCATGACTCCACTCACCTCTTGCCCTGCACAGTCTCTAGTCTTAACTCCAATCAGTCTGTGTTAAATGTTGTGTCGGTTGCTCCCAGTGGAGCGACTGGCCTTATCGCTCCAGGATCTGTGTCTCTCACGACCCCGGTCCTCGGTGCCACCGAGCTCACCGGGTCGATCGGCAACCTCCTCTTTAAGGCCGGGCCCCACGGCCTGGGCTTGTCTGATCAGCCCATGGTGCTTCAGCCAGCAGGAGGAACCCCCCTGATGTCCCACATGGGCTCCACTGTCCAGACCTGCATTGCCAGTAGCATCTGTGTCCTGCCCACCCCACAGACGTTCAGCATGGCCGTCCCACAACCGGGGGAGAAGGACAGCGTTGTCGGTCAGCTGCAGCACCTACACCGTCTACCCCACCACAGAGCCCAGACCATGGAGACCAGTCAGAACACCGGCCCCCTAGCCTGTGTGACCCGAGCCCCGGGACAAGTCACCACAGTGGGGTCATCTAAGGGCATGGTCGGGGTGTTCACTCACACCAAGGCTCCCGGACACTCTCCGGGCTCCAGATCTACTACCTTGGAACAAATTCAGCGTTCCAACGCTGTTGCATCGTCCACACTCAACGTCTGTGGAGCGGGGAAAGGCAAGCAGAAGGCCAAGAGAAGCAGGCAGAGCCCCGACAAATCTAGTGGGAAGAAACTCAAGACCTTGCAGAAGAAGGAGCCGTACAACAACCCCGAAAGACGACCATCCGCAAACCTTGGGTGAGACATGTGAATTGATTGAAGGATGGAAGATTGATAGAAATATAGGCTATGTTATCTTCTTCTATTTCTAAGAGCCACTTGCGGCATCCCAAGTTGGTGTGTGAGGAAAGTATGTAGCAAACCAGTTTCCTTGTTTCGGTAATGGAACAGACCCAAAGGCTATCTTCAACGATGCTTGTAATAGAGTCCTGTAATATTTATTGGATGGAATGCTAAATGTTTTGTGACCAAATATGTGTTTTCTGTAGATCCAGAGAGTTTAGTTCATCTGGGCCTATGGACACGGCAACACCCACAGACAAGCCACCCAACAAGAGGTAGGTTTTCTGCCAACACCCCAACGGATGCACAAATCCAGTCCTCATCGTGCAGTTCTCCGATGCTCACCCAATTTGGTCTTCCTTGTTGTCTCCAGTGTCCCCGATCCAAAGTCTTCTGAAACATGTGCCCTGTCGGGGAGAGCCGTGGAGAAGGACCAGGCCCCCGGGGGGGGCTCTGGGGCCCCGGGCCCCCCCCTGGTGGCCTCGCTGCCAGAGCAGGAAGGCGATGCAGAGGACTCTGTCCTAGACAGTAAGCCTAAGAAGGGCATCATCTTTGAAATCCGCAGTGAGGACGGCTTCCACATCCGCTGTGAGAGTATCGAAGGTGAGAGGAAAACACTGCAAAGTACTTAACAATTTAGCCCCTTTTTAATAATCAGCCTAATGCTACCATTGTTATACAATGTGTCTCACATGGAATACAACCGATCTACAACAGCCAGACCGCTTTGTACTACAATGCCTTCATGGTGTGTGTGTGTGTGTGTGTAACGGATGTTCTGTCTGCCCTCTCAATACAGAGGCTTGGAAATCCCTGACTGATAAAGTACAGCAAGCTCGCTCCAACGCCCGACTCAAAGAGCTGTCTTTCGAAGGTGAGCTTCATTCATCATTATCATCATCCTCATTAGCACGTGTATGATTTATTATTCCTAACTCCTTTTTAAAACACCAACAACCTGGTGAGTCATTGAAGATCCATGCTCACATCTACGCGTGTGTGTCCCTGCTCCGGCCCCAGGGGTCAACGGTCTGAGGATGCTGGGCGTGGTGCACGAGGCGGTGGTCTTCCTGCTGGAGCAGCTCTGCGGCGCCAGACACTGCCGCAGCTACCGCTTCCGCTTCCACAAGCCCGGGGACACCACCGCGCCCCCGGCCAACCCCCACGGGGCGGCGCGCGCAGAGACCCACCACAGGTAGGGAGCCCCTGCCCGGACGGGCCCACACTGTAGCCGGAGGAGCGTTGGTTCCCGACCCTCGTACCGAGTCTTCATCAGCCCCTCTTCAGTGGGAGCCATTTACTGAACTTCTCCCTGTTAACCCATTCCCTATTCCGTGTTTGATTCACTTCGGGGTAGGAGTAGAAGATGTCAAGGTTTGCATGAATGCCATCAGGTATAAATGAAAAATGCTGTTTAAGGAGGTATTGATGCAAATAAAGTCTCTATAAAATCGGACGCAGAGGAGAAGACGGCCGAGCGGGGGGAGTGGCGGGCGGCCGGGCCCGAGGAAGAGATGGTGGAGGTGGTGTTGGTGGTGGAGCAGCAGGAGGCGGTGCTGCTAGCACTGGTTCCGTTAGGGTCGGTGTTGACGTCGGTCTTGAGTGGGGTTGAATGGGGCGCTTTGGGTGGTCTTTTTTTGTCCCTGGATGACAATGAAAGCTGGTTGCCTGTCAGAGGACAATTATGGAATTTATGGCAGTCTTGCCAAGCAGATACTTTCTTGTCCACCTCTTTTGTGTACTGTCCTATCGTTCCTGCTAACATTGGTGTTTGTGTGTTCTTGTGTTTTGAACCTGCTCCTTTTGCGTGACTGACTGGTTGTTGCAACTAGGAGGTCTGCATTCGACGTGTTCAACTTCCTGGCCTCCAAACACCGCCAGCCACCTCAGTACCGGCCACAGGAAGAGGAAGAGGATCTCACCATGGCCAGGTGGGCTCCCTCAGCATCCTGTCCTTCTTTAATGTTCAGTTTGGTTTGTTGTTATATTTTGACAAGGCATTGAAGAGCACTGGTCACCAACCTGAATGTGTCCCTCTCTGTTGTGGTGTTGCAGGCGTCTGTCCTTGGAGCTCCCCCTGGCCGTTAGGTTCAACCAGCTTAAAACAACATCCAAGGAGACCGTTGGGGTTTACAGGTAAGGAGAAAAGAGATCTTCCTCACTTGAACGGAAACAGAGGAACCTATAGGACATATCTTAATATAACAGACAGAACTGCAGTATTTTTTTCTGTTAAAGGTACAATCGTCACCCCCTTAAAGTAATGGCCTAAGTCACTTTTTTGCCAAAATGATTTTCTTGCCTAAATCAGCTCTTTGTTATGCTGGCCACCTCTGGAAAAATCCCCAACATCCTTAGTTGAACAGATCATGTGATCCTCCCCGTTTAGTGTGGCCTATGTCAAGAGTGTGAATTAGGCCAATTTATTTTGCCTAAGTCACTAGACAGAATGACTTAGGCAATTTTATCATCATTATTTGTATATCAATAATCATCTATTGTCATGACCTTTTGTTTGAAATGATTCATAAATATCATATACTCTATATATATATATATATATGGTTCAGTTTTTTTATTTTTTCTGAACAACTTGAAAATATGACTTAGGCCATTACTTTAAGAGGGTGACAATATGCAGATATGCACCCCCTCGTTTTCCATATCCCGGCCATCCTCAAATGCAAGGCTCACTTTTTGAGGTTTAATATGAGATTTTTCCATTCAGAGTTGGCGCAATTAACCTAGATCTCTTTGGCCTTAAAGTTGGCATCAACACGGTAGAATGAGTTTTTAGAGCTCAATTAAAAAAATAATAATAATCATTTCGCACCGATTTTAAATGAATTTCTAACAATCATCCAGCTCAAAAATATCCACATTCACGGGGTGAATGACAATGATCACAAACAACACATTCGACGGCGTGAATAGAAAATGCCCTGCATTTTCTATTCAAGTTTTTATACAATCAATTACGTTTGTCAGTTAGGTCACCTATTATAACCTCATCCCTGCGTGTTTCCCCCCCAGATCTCCCATCCACGGTCGCGGGCTGTTCTGCAAGAGAACCATTGAGGCCGGAGAGATGGTGATTGAGTACTCGGGGAACGTCATCCGCTCCGTGCTCACAGACAGGCGGGAAAGGTTCTACGAGGGCAAGGTAAGAGAGAGGGAGAGAAACAGATATATTTTTTGCATTTTTGCAAAATAAAACTCATGTTTGAAGTGAGCAGAAAGAAGACCCTTACAGTCTTTAATATCTCCAAGGGACCCTTTTGTTTTGTTTGCTTTTCTCCCCCTTACAATAGGATTCCAAACATTTTGTAGGTTCCCGCTACAAATATATACCCAAATTTGCACATGGCGGGCTTGGGGCTTTGAAAAGCATGTTAAGCACAGCAACCTTCACATCAAACAACCTACTTAGCGTTTGTTATTCCTCCCGCTGCAGGGCATGGGCTGCTACATGTTCCGCATTGACGACCATGAGGTGGTGGACGCCACGGTGCACGGCAACGCCGCTCGCTTCATCAACCACGCCTGTGAGCCCAACTGCCACTCGCGCGTGGTCGCCGTGGACGGCAGGAAGCACATCGTCATCCTGGCCTCGCGCCGCGTCCGCCCCGGCGAGGAGCTCACCTACGACTACAAGTTCCCCGTGGAGGACGCCGGCAGCAAGCTGCCCTGCAACTGCGGCGCCAAGAGGTGTCGCAGGTTCCTCAACTGATGATGATGATGATGATGATGATGATGATGATGATGATGATTTGGCGCCCGGCCCGGCTTCAGTAAGGGCCCCGGCTGTTAAGGACCCGAGCAGCAGCACTGGCTCCAGAGAGGAGTGTGCCACCAGAAGTGGAGGAAGGAGTTTGTTCCTGATGACTCTTGCTGTTGGTTGAAGGGGCTGTTGGATATGAGCAAGACGACAATGATTGTGCCTCCTTTATGATTAACTTGACATCATTGAAAATCTCAACTTTTCTCTGTAGTGGAATTTATAACAATAGCCCCATTTCTTTCCTTTGCTAATTTGGCCAGTTCTTAATTTCACCAGAAAGGTTGGGCCTCATCAGATAGGATAACCTTACTTTGAACCCCAATGCTGGAGAGCTTAGAGGTTCCAATCGAAAGTCAAACAACAAACCGTGAACGGAAAGGATCGATTTTACACCAAAGTGCAATTGTTGAAGGGCCTTAGGGACTTGGAAAGGAATATTCAGACTCTGTGTGTCTGTGTGTGTGTCTGTGTGTGTGTCTATGTGTGTGTCTGTGTGTGTGTGTCTGTGTCTGTGTCTGTGTCTGTGTCTGTGTGTGAGAGCCTGTCTGAATGTGTCCTGAAGCCTTCAGAGCTGTGGGGATGTGTCACCAATCCCATACCCACCCAGACTCTGGTCTGGAGGAAAAGTCTGTAAATAGCAGGATGCCCAGGAGCATGTCTTGGGAAGCCTGCATGTACAGGTTGCAATAGCAGAGGGGCAATGGTCATAGGAAGAAACTGAGGTAAAGGAGGCACCTCTGAAGAAAAAAGTGTTAGTTCAGTTTCTTTGTTTTTGTTTTGTTTGCTTTAGAATAACTTACCAGTGTATTTCAGCCAGAGTCTGTTAGTCGTACTAGGACTAGGTAGCTAGGTAGAGCTGGTTTTAATGTTTGGAAGCTTCTGGCCTTGAGGAAGCTAGGCAGCTGGAGATACTGGTGGACTGACTGCCAAGGGACGAGGGAACCTTAGGGTTGTGCTCAAAGGGGTCCCGTTATGGGTCTAGTCGGTCTCCCCGCTGGGGCCGTCGCCAGGTATTGTTAGACGTAGTACTGCAGGTTCAAGTGTGCTGTCGCTATTAAGCTCAAGTCTTTGGAAGTTAAGGTTATTTTGGATTTCTAATGACGTTCCAAATTACAGCAGCAGAGAGAAACCAAACATCAGCCCCTTGAATTGAATTCCCATCGAGGTATTTTTCCCTTCTTTTTAGCCAATTGTTATAAACTTTAAAACTTTTTTTATTTGTATGGTATTAAGTCTTTTAAATTTCTTGTTTGTTATCTGTCTTTCTTAATTATGGACAGGGAAATATCATGCTTGCTTTTAAAAAGAAATGTAAATAATGTATATTTTTCTACAGAAAAAGACTAAAAAAGCACTCACTAGTGAATAGCACTTAATGATGGTATTTATATTTTTTAAGAGATTGTATTTATTTTATTGCCATTTTTGTAGGAAATAGAGGTTTACAAACACTAATGCTTGGTCTCTACGTTTTGTATTCTGCTGCCTTTTCGAAGTTGTGTTCTTGTTTTGTTTTTCTTTCCCAAATTGATTTTAATTATTTTTATTGTTTAATTTGTAGCCTGAATGTTTTCTTTAATTCCAAAGACTGCCGTTGGTCTGTGGCTTGGTTCCATTGAGTGCAGTCCACCAGTAGCTCTCTATCCAAGGCCATTTCGGTCGGGGCTGTGTTTTATTCTTTTCTATTCTAATTCTCTATGTTCCAGTTGTAGAGGGCAGTTCTGTTAATATGCACTCGAGAGGGAGACTTTAAATTATTGGTCCGTATTAAATAGGTGAATATCTCCTCTCTCCCGCCTTAATGTCAACACCCAGCGTTACGCTCTGACAACAAGACCAACCTAAAAACAATAATGCTTTTCCCTGGCTGGATAGGCTACACTGGTCAGATCCACATCTGTTCACAACTCAACGGTTTCCTATAGATTGTGGTCCCGTCTGCAGGCCCAGTTTATAATGAAGAGGTGCCTTCATGTTATTGATGCAACGCAAATAAAGAAAAGCATAAGTCATATCTCCAGCCAATTCAAACCACTTTGCACAGTGCATGTACAAGTGAAATCAGTAATTTGTGTTTTGCCTTAGTTGTTTAAAGGGTCTTTTATTTTTTCCATGTTTCGCTGGATAAACTAAACCTATTGTTTCTCGGCTGCTGATTTATTTTTATTTTGCTATCCTGGAGCCAACATGCCAACGCGGCCAGTGATTGTTCCCCGTTGGATTTGCATATTTACCTGGTTGACCACAGACCATTACTGGAGTTCAGCCAGCCCCCTCCCTCCTGAGCGTCCCCTCGTAGAAACATTACGGACAGAACAGTTACACTTGCAGCAGAAGTGGAGCGTTTCACGTAGAAAGTCAAAACTATAACGGTCATTTCTGAGGGCTCCACCTCTGCACGTTTGTTATGATAGAGGCACTGAATTACACATAGGACGATACTTCTCATCCCTCCCGCTTAAGACCAAGCTGTTTTTTTCAACCCCAGCCGTAGGCCCCCCCCCTAGCAAAGAGGAAAACTTAATGTGGGATAGGTCTTGACGGGGCCTGTGAACGTGGCATTCAGGCCCCTAGCGAAGTGCACTTGACTCCCACTCCCCACCCAGCTAAGGCAGGGGCCGCGGTGTGCGTCTAGCGGCCGTGCAGTGCATATCAGCCAGGCTGTGGTCCCCCAACGGCCAGGAGCAGTCAACACCAACTCTCACCGGGTGGTGTGAATCATGTTTCTGCATCAGCATTGTGCTTGCTGGGTTCTGCTGCTAAGATACAACAAAAAAACAAAAACCTGAATGTATTATCCTCCTGAGCAACATCTGAGTTGTGGCGATCCCTTCTGTGGGCTCCATTTGTTCCACGGAGAGAGACTTTGTGTTATCTGTGAAACATGGCGGTCTGGGAAGCTATGACATGAACCCGTAGCGGGGAGGCGGCGATGGTTTACGTTTTGTTTGTTTAATTTAACCACTGGGGATGTACTGACATGACGGGTACATCACGACGGCATTTCTACCTACTCGTACCAACCGGTTTTTACTGAATGAGGGAATATGGTCATTCATACGTGTATTTGGGGTGAGGGGGTTGCTAATGCTAAGGGCTCCGTCTGTCCTTGGGTCTCCGCTTCAAACGCTTGACCAGTTAACCAGTAAATAATAACTAGCGACTATAGCATCTGTTTCCGTGTTCCTTAATAAGCAGCTATACAGTAAGTCAACAGCCTCTGTTGCATCCTTGTCTTCATTTTACCACGCCACACCAGTGGCTCTTCACCCACATCATCTGTAATTATACTATATAACAATGATAATATACAAAATCATGCATAGTAATTTCTTGTGCTTTAGTATCTATACAATATATGGAATGGACAGACAAACTTAGTTACAGTAGCAAATCATCAGATTTATGGTTATTAGCAATGTTTCAATGTACTCTATAATGGTTTTTGTGTTACAGTATACCTGAATGAGACTAACAGTCGTCAATCTTGTATAGTGATATCAGTACCAATTCTCCTGTGTCTGTGAATGCACCTTCAACATGAAAAAGGGGCTTTGCGGATTAAATTTCTTACTTTGCTTTTTATTTTTCCGGAAAGGAACAATATTTATGTGATGTAACCGTTAATGTGGTTGTGTACTTCTTGAGGTCAGCCATGTTTGTTTTCTGATTGTTGTAGTGACTGTTCTTTTTTTTTTTTTTGTCTGTTTTTATTGTACATTTTATTTTTAACAGGGATTTTGAAACTGCTTACTTGATGTGTATAAATGGAGTCTGGTTAGTGGAGACCGACCAGTAAACGTATGAAATCCCAACCAAAATGTTGCTTCATTTTGGAAAACCCTTTGTGTCTCCCTTGCTGACTCCTTCCTCTGAAGCTTTGGTTGTACTTATCATGTACTATTTTTATATATATATTTTATATATATATACATATATATATGATAATACCAAGATGATAATGTTGGTTAAAAAAATACACTTACGTTATTTATTTTGAGCAACGGTCAACAAGCCAAAATTGTTATTTTTGCAATCGACATTTTGGAGCAGTTGAGCGAGTACTAAACATTTGTTTGTATTTTAACTTGTCAGCCTAGGAGGGAATTTGGTGTCACACAGGAAGTGAATATTGGATGATACACAGGCTTGTTTTTAATGCCTTGAATATACCTTTGTCTTATCAACTTCCTCCTGCTCATAATAATAATAATAATAATATGACGGTCTTGTTTATCAGTGTTCTCTCAATACTCATCACAGAAATGAAGGAAATTACAACAGTAAAAAAAAAATAAAAAAAACCACAAATAGGGTTGAATGTAAAATTAGGAAGCAAAGTTGTAAATACATGTAAAAAGAAAAGTTTCTAATCATGTTTATTTTCTATGCACTTTTTTATTTAAGTGATAGTTTAAATAATAAACATGTGTCCTTTACTCTTTACCCCTGACTAGTCTGATTTATGTTTATTTTCAAAATATTTTCCACGAAAGGAATTGTGTCCACTTAATTTTGCATTCTAGATCTAAACTTCAAAGGGATATGTTCATCTTTCAACACACCATCAGGATCAAGTTTACAAAATGCATTCTAGTTTTTCACATCACAGGATGTGTGATTTAAGGCCAGTAAAAAGCTTATGTACATGCCCAGTGGTAATGAAACAAACCAACGCTAATAAAGGCTTGGGTATTGTTTTTTTTCTTTTACTAACCAATGTTAAGCAAGAGACTCTTTCTGAACGGAGGACAAAAATTAAATTTACAGTTACTCCTCTCTTAGTGTTTTATAGATGAGACCAGCCAATTACAGAACAAGCCTGCAAAGTGCTGATGCCGGTGCTACTAACTGAAAACATGTCTCACTGCCTCAACTCATTTCAATTATTGCCGCCTGGCTCCACAGGAGTCCTGTGAAGTCTCTGCATGGCCAACCTTATGGCAGAACAGCTCACAGCTAATGAAAACCAAGGGCCTCATTTCAAAGGACATTGACACTCCTCTCCCCCCAACCAAAGCCTCACCTGGTCAGTGTATCCCATACAGAATAAGTGGTTTTAAGGCTGCTAAAAGGGGACTGGGAGTCCAGTAAATCCAAGCCATATGGAAGGTTAATGTGTGTCGTGGGAATGTGCATGAACGCTTCAAATACATGCATACAAGCATCCATAAATACACACACACATGCATACATGCATGCACACGTGTATATAAATACTTAAACACACACACACATTTACCAATCTGTGTAAAAACCATCTGGTATAAGTAGACGGAAACAAAGTTCCTCTTTTTGATAAATGCACATTATGTTTGACAACCATTGAGTTGAGCTTTAGTTCAGCACAACCACACACGGTAAATGTGTGTCTGTGTTTTGAAACCCATCTTTGTGTCTGCTTAGTATATTGACATCTCATTATCCCTTTCTCTTCTGACAGTATGGCTTTGTGTAATAGAGAGCCAGCCAGGCAGATTAAACCTCAGTTGTTTGTAGTGGTGACATAATTACTGACCACAGCCCTGTTCCCTGGGACTGTGATTAACTAAATTCCACCGGCATCTGATGCAATCATGCACATATTGTCCAAAAACATCTATTACTTCTTACTGTTGTAACTTCCCAAATATGTTTTCCCCAGGCTAACTGTTTGCATAAAGTGCATTCCAGTACACTCCATTATTAATGCTGGCTGAAGAGCACAGGAAATTCTTCCTACAGTAGGCTCTCACATTCCCTGTTCTCCACCCTCACTAAATCATCTCACTCCTGCTATTCTGTTTCTAATTGGATTTCACTGCCGTTTCTTTTCCAGAGTTCCTTGCCCTTCTCACTTTTTCCTAGCTTCACTTCATGGAAGGAAGGACCTCGGCTTGCTCGTCTCTGATCCGCACAGACGTGAAGGGCAGCTTCGCTACAACGGCTTCACTCGCACCATCTGGTAAGTTGCTTTTTCATGATTTTATTTATATTTTTGTTGAACGGAGCCACCGAGATGGTAAAACGCTAACAGTGTCTGTGGGTGGAGGGCATTCCACACCAGAAGATGAGCCAAGTCTGATAACGCTTGTTTCTCCAGTTGTGGGTGCTAGTCATGTATATATATCCTAATGGTGGATTATTTATAGGGGGATGGAACGACACATTTTTAGGAGAAAAGAAAATGGGATGATGTTATAGTAGAGTAGAGCCTGTGAACTATTAAATAGTTGTTTTTTATAAAAACGAATACAATGAAAAAGGTTTGGATATGGATACAATAAACTTTGCATCAGATCCCAACTTTTTATGTTTGGCCTTTGGACTTGGAGTAATTCTAGTAATATCTCTGGTTATGTATATCATTAAACAAACGGGACCTAGTGTTGAACTAGTCAGAATTAATGTGTTTGTATAACAGTCACACTAACATTAAGTTGAGCAGTAGGATAAACATGCCCATGGTGCAGGGTTGAACATGGGGTCCTGCTCTGCTCTCTAATTAAAAATATGAAACAGTGAGAGTGTATGAACCTCATGGGGAAACAAAGGAGTGGGAGCAGACAGCTGTCTTCCTGGAACGCTGACACAGCGTTCAGACAGCCACCCCTTCCCCCTCTTCTCTCCTGGAAGTTAGGGCCAAAACAGCCTTTTGCTACTTAATACATTTTCTTCTGGACAGATCTTTTGGATATGTTTAAATATGGACGGAGAGTGTGATGTGTAGTTTTCAAATGTCTATAACGACTGTTTTAGTCAACTCCAGATATTTATATTATATATATTTCCTGGCCCCTGTAATGGCAACTGACTCTCCTGCTCCTTGGCCAGCCCGCCCACGCAGACAGAAGATTTCGTATTGAATACTGGTTGTAACCATAAACTTTGGCTAGTTTGTGACAAGACACACTACTTAGGCTGTCTTCTGATTCCTTTAGCTACTCTGCACTCCATCAAGTGGTTTTTACTTGGTCGTGCAGCACTTAGAAGTGTTGCATTTGCTCCAGTGTTGACTGAATGCTTGAGGAAAGTGTATGTGCTAAATGTTATGGTGATAATAAATAGAGAATTTTTGGTATTTTGTGCTACTGGCCGAGAATGTTATGTTGTATTGTATTCTATTTTCATGCTCTCTTTTTATATTGTCGATCATTTTCTCAATGTATTTTATTTCATGCCAGGGCAATTTATTCAAGCAATTCAATATACTGCCTTTCTCAAAACATATTTGTACTTGTGTTTCTAAGTGAAGATCTCCCATCTTGCATTTCATTCTATGAGGAATACCTTCCTCATTAACATGACTCTTGGTTAGGGAAAATGATGCA
Organism: Gadus chalcogrammus; assembly: GCF_026213295.1. Classification (NCBI taxonomy): domain Eukaryota; kingdom Metazoa; phylum Chordata; class Actinopteri; order Gadiformes; family Gadidae; genus Gadus; species Gadus chalcogrammus. The sequence goes on from NC_079427.1 coordinate 15,971,840, forward strand.
AAAAGTGCACCTGTATTAACTAATATGAGACCTTCAGAAACCTGATGTAAGAATTCCCCCAGAGGGGTGGGTTTGACTTTAATATAAAAAAAAATCAGAGACGAGATAAAGGTATAAATGGAGTAGTGCACTTCTTAGGTTTTCCACATACTTTTTACTGGCCTTTCCACATAAAACCTGTTTATAATTCTATTATCTATCAAAATATATAAAAATGTAACCTCCATCCGATCAGATCTAAACAGCATCTAAAAAGCCCCCTGTGAAAGATGTCTGTCCACAGTTGCTTCCCTAAACATCCCATTGTGAACGTTGGTTGTTTAATGTGTCGTCTTATGTCTTTGCTCAGCAGGATCACTGCGATGACCTCCCCCAGGCTCCTGGCGCTGCTCCTGCTCAACCTCGTCTGTGGCCTGCAGGTGAGCCTCTCGGACCTCCTGGAGGACAACAAGATCCCCCCCAGCCTGTGCACGGGACACCCTGGTATCCCGGGCTCCTCAGGGGTCCACGGGACCCCGGGCCACCCGGGGAGAGACGGTCGGGATGGGAGGGACGCCGCCCCGGCGGAGAAGGGAGAGAAGGGAGACAGGGGACAGCAAGGTGAGCCATGTGTTCAGTATCATCTGTGTTATTAAAGGTGATATATTAAGCCGCTAGGTGTGAGTGCGATTAGCCGTTGCAATCCGTTTTGAAAATCGGCCTCTTCTGACATCACAAGTGGGCGTGTCCACCTAGACGTATGACAGATAGATGGGCAACGTTTGCTGCAGTCCACTGGGTATGCTGGTAGACTGATCTATCCAACACACATCTAGGTGGACACGCCCACTTGTGATGTCAGAAGAGGCCGATTTTCAAAACGGCTTGTAATGGCTACTCACGCCTGGCGGTATGATACGTCACCTTTAAAAAGAATACAGAAACCGCGTAGATCGTAATTGAAGCCATTAACATGCACTATCATCACGTGCTTTCCCCTGACCTCCAGGGGAGCTGGGAATGAGGGGTATCACCGGAGACAACGGAGACCTCGGGGAAAAGGGGGAGCGGGGGAAGGAAGGAGAGTGCGCCGTCGCTCCCAAATCCGCCTTCACCGCCAAACTCTCCGAGACGGTGGCCACGCCGCTCACGGTGGGCGACGCGGTGCGCTTCGACAAGGTCACGCTCAACGAGCAGGGCGACTTCAACCGAGAGACGGGCCGCTTCACCTGTAAGATCCCCGGGGTCTACTACTTTGCGGTCCACGCCACGGTGTACCGCGCCAGCCTGCAGTTTGACCTGATAAAAAATGGCCACACCATGGCGTCCTACTTTCAGTTTTATGGCAACTGGCCCAAACCGGCCTCACTGTCGGGCGGCACGATGCTCCACCTAATTCCTGGCGACCAGGTTTGGGTCCAGATGGCGTTGGGGGAATACAGCGGCTTCTACTCCAGCAGCAAGACCGACAGCACGTTCACAGGCTTCCTGGTCTACTCTGACTGGAAGAACTCGGCTGTATTCGCATAAAATTCCATTCCATTCTATTTCCACACACCTTGTTTCTCCTAGAACAGTCCCAACACAACCAACCCTTTTTTTATTTTATTTGTTGGTTTGAATGATCAGAGCTGGTATTTGGTAATAATAATAAAAAGGTCAATGCTGCTTGAAGGACTCGGGACAGATAAGGTCTGATCAGGTGCTCTGATTGAGAAGTGATGTTCCCTGCATCATTTGAAAGGCACTACTGATTGTTGAACTGATTGAGTTTGGCAGTGGCATTCAGCCAAGGACTCGTCATTTATGATATAACAAAGTTATACTTTTAATAAAGTAGAAACTTAATATGCAATAGTTGTTTAGTAGCGTTTTGGCCAATGTTCTTCGTAAAATAACCTTGTGTTCGGCCGAACTTGAATGTGGTTTTTCAAATGTCCTTACTGTGCGTTCACAGCTGTAAAGCGTTCTGAGCGATAAACGCCCATTCACTTTCTACTGTGCGTTCACACCAAAAGCTGTAAAGCGTTTTGAGCCATAAAAACGCCCATTTACTTTCTATTAGACATGAGCGATTAAAGCGATAGGAGCGATAAAACGCTTGAGCGATAGCTTTAAAGCTGTAAATGAGAGTTGAAAACGTACAGTTAGACTCACAATGTTTTACTGGGAGGCGAGACCACTTGTAGGCTTTGGCACATGCATTTAAAGCAAACTGCATTTAAATCAACACGCATTTAAACTTTAAATGCATGTACCTATACATTTTAAAAGGTACATGCATTTAAAGGTACATGCCTTTAAAGGAACATACCGACTTTTTGGAGGAATAAGGTTATTTACCATTTCCCTCAAGTGTGAAGATTCAGGGACGAAAGGTAAACCACCTCAAAACGTAGCTCTTAAGGTACGAACACACCAAACGCGTACCCCGCGTATGGACGCGTATAAAATCGGCAATTTTTCCATAGGGAACCATTGGTTTACGCGCGTATGAGCTGCGTACATGCGTTACATGCGCTAAAGTATGGCAAGCCATCCCCGCCAGAAAACGGAATCATTTAGACGCGTATCACCGTAAAAATGCTGTTTCTGTTCGTCTTTTTATCTGTCTGTCTGATATGTTTCTATCGGATGCTTCTCACAGCTCGTGCATCAGACTCAACAGCTCACCAAGATGGTTTTCTCTCTATTCCTTTTTCATTTCGGTGATGACATTAATGCAAGAGGAATGGTGACTCAGTGCTCGGTTACTCTTCAAGTTACAAAATGAGGCATAGACTGACATCTGGCTGCTAAATATCTCACACATATGGAATTGTTTTTTTCCTACCATATTATTCCCTCAAACTAAAAGCTATAAATAAACAATTGTTTACCTAGGACATAAGAGCAGATGGAAAGAAGTAAATCGACTATGCCTGGGCATCGTTCGGCTTTTCCATTAGTTCAGGAACTGTGAGTGTAGTGGGAGAACGGACCGAGCCGACAGTGAAATCACTCTAGACATAACAGCTCGTTGGCGTCTGTCTGGGTAAGGGAGGCCAAATATCTTGTTCATTAACATTAAATCATCCTCATTCGTTTTGGTTAAATCAAGGCAAGTGACCTTTCTTCAGAGACATTTCGACTTTATAGTCAGGACTGGAGGTCAGCAAAACCACAACGTGGGATTGGAAGCTCTGTGTTTACGTACAGCTCCACTAGAGGGCGCCAAAGTACCACTGGTTGACAGCCTCTTCATCGACTCTCCCGGGTAAGAGGGCCTCGAGTGTTATAGGCAGGGGCGATCCCAGGTTCTGACTTTTGGGGGGGCTGAACACCAGGAAGCCACAGGGGTCTATGAAGTAAAGAAAGTCCTGTTCAAATTTTTTATTCCACAACCTTTATATCTATCTTAATTACTATGCTGTTGTATGTCTAAGCCAATAGCTGGCAATGTCAGCTAAAAAATGCAGTTCTGAACCACTAAAGTGATGAAAGGAAAAAAGACTGTTTGGATGAAGGAATAATCCATGGCTGTGTACTGTACAAACAAATTTGAGGTATATTACATTTCCTTTGTGTAAGTTTCACTCAAAAATGACCATATTTTCCCTTTTTTTTATTTACACATTGAAACACATTGGTACAACATGCACTAGATCAATAATATGAGAAACATACCACTATTTCGGGAGCACTAAATTATGTCACCTTAGTTTCATGGACCAATACAATTTTATAAATTGTATCAACATACATTTTTATTGATGTATGTTTATGCAAAAAAATCAACAAGTACAACATGTACTAGCCTAATACTATGATTAACAGACCACTATTTCGGGAGCACTAAACTATCTTGTCCCCCTTTCAGGGACCAATACATTTTTATAAATCTTCTGATGCAAAAAAATCTTGTTCTGATGCAAAAAAAAAAGGGTGCTAATTTTCAGTAAAAAACAAAAAGCTGGCATTATTTTATCAGCTGAGGGCATTTTCATTGCCATAACAATGTGAGCTAATCAACAAGTAGGCCTACAACATGTTCTAGAACAGTGATTCTCAATAACTTACTGTCATTCCCTCCCTAGGTGCCCTCCCTGAATTGAAATAGCCTGCTATTGAGAACCTGCTAATATTTATTTATTTAGATTAATAAAATTAGCGGAGATAACATCTGCAACAACTTAAAACTATTTCCAACTTCAGTTTATTAATTCAATTTGTAACATTTAAACAAGACTGCTAAGTCTGTGTGAATCTCAAAACAGAGAAACAAGAGCATATGATTCACTGGGGTTTGCATTTAATTTAAAATATTTTTAAACAGTAAACATTGGTCACTTGTCAGCTTCATCAGCTTATTCCCTTTCAAAAAAATAATATATGTTCATCTTTCAAGCCTGAATAAAGACACCAAGTCCCTCTGTCATGACTTTGTAAGATCAAAATTGTTGTAAAACTTCTGACCCTTGGTATTATGTTTATTTAAAATAAAATAAGTAACTTATTAAAATAAATAAATAGATAAGACACTAAGTCCCGTCTGCTGCTCGCGCCCCCCCCCCCCCCACCCCCCGACACCTTTTATCAGCTGAGGGCGTTTTGTTGATTAGATCAGTTGTTCTGGCAATGAATACGCCCTCAGCTGATAAAATAATGCCAGCGTTTTTTTTAAACTGAAAATTAGCACCCATGTCAACTTTTTCTGCTCCTTGCACCTTATCATGCTTATCATGCTACGCAGCATTACAAGCCTCTGCCGACTAAACCATGAAGCAATTCAAGAGGAAGCATACATAGAATCGCCTTGTGGTCAACTGTCATTTAAAACATCTGACAGATTATGTCAAGGTTTTAAAATGAATATTATTATTACCTGGTCATGTTATTACACAGCTGGAAATAGTGGATTTTCTGATAAAGACTAGCTAGCCTTTTTGACAAAACAGCAGAAACTATGTTGGGTGCGCTCGTGCTGCATTTTTGGTTTTGTCAAACAGGAGTCTCCCACCCACAAATCAGAGGTTAGAGATTCCTGCAGGAAGGTTGCGCTCGATTTCACTAGCCCATTTGAGCCTGTTTATTAGTGTACAACATCCATTCTCTCATGCTTGTGTAAAAAAAAAGAGGTTGAATATGAGATTTGAGGACAAACCGATAGGGTGGGCTAAGGCAAGTTTTGGGTGGGCTTGAGGCCACCCAAAAGAGGTCTAGCTTCGCCACTGGTTATAGGGATCCTATGATTATGGCTGAACAACATATTCTGAAAAAAAAAACATCCTGTAAAGCCTCACACTCTAGCAGAGCCATTTACTTTTCAGATAATTTGGGAAGTTAATTGAATCCAGCCGCTTGTCAGACATCCCTTTAATTGAATAGGACAGTAGATTACTACCAACAGGTGTTTATATGCTTATGCTTGACAGACTAAGGATGAACTGTTTTGTCACTATTTGAAGAGGATACAAATTGTTATGGTCAGCCACATCACTTCATAGTGGGTAAGAAAGCTAATTGCGGAATATCGTGCAATGGTTTACGTAAGCCTGTAAGAGGTGCACTCGGACCAGGGCTGGGGCTAGGAGTGGCCCATCGGTCGAGAATGGGCACTCTCCCCGGTCCCACGAAACAAAAGTATGATTGAGGGTATGGCTAACCCCACAACTCATCCTCATCATGGTTTTATTATATATCAGAGCACAATATATCACAAATGGTAGTTTGTGGTCATGTCAATGCAATGATTGCTTCTGGGAAATATGCATATCAGCCTATGCTGTCAGCTGTTTATTATTAATGATTTGGCCCTGTGGCTATAAATGTTATGCACTTTTCAATTATACCTCTGTGCGGTGTAGCCTATATATGCGCGTGTTTGCGGACACAAGTATGTGTGTGTGTGTTGCAACTACGTTTGGCCATTGATATCGTGGTACACAACTGTCACATTCCATAGATGATAGGCCTACTTTTGGGGGATAGATGGATAGATGGATGGATGGATGGGTGGATGGGGGTGGGGGCTTGAACAGTAGCCCATTTCATGGATTAACTACCTCCTCTCTGTGTGAAGGTCAACAACCGGGGGGCTATTAAGGTGCCCTCTGACCTGATGGCTATCATGCCTCTATCCTCCATCCCTCCCCTCTTCTCCCTGGCTCTCTGCTCTCCACTCTCCCGAGCTCTCTGCTCTCCGCCCCCTGCCCCAGCTTTCCACTCTCTGCCACAGCTCTCTGCTCTCCGCTCCCAACTCTCTGCCCAAGCGCTCAGCTCTCTGCCCAAGCGCTCAGCTCTCTGTCCCAGCTCTCTGCTCTCTGCCCCAGCTCTCTGCTCTCTGCCCCAGCTCTCTGCTCTCTGTCCCAGCTCTCTGCTCTCTGTCCCAGCTCTCTGCTCTCTGTCCCAGCTCTCTGCTCCAGCTCTCTGCTCTGTCCCAGCTCTCTGTCCCAGCTCTCTGCTCTGTCCCAGCTCTCTGTCCCAGCTCTCTGCTCTCCGTCCCAGCTCTCTGCTCTGTCCCAGCTCTCTGCTCTGTCCCAGCTCTCTGCTCTCTGTCCCAGCTCTCTGCTCTCTGTCCCAGCTCTCTGCTCTGTCCCAGCTCTCTGTCCCAGCTCTCTGCTCTCTGTCCCAGCTCTCTGCTCTCTGTCCCAGCTCTCTGTCCCAGCTCTCTGCTCTCTGTCCCAGCTCTCTGCTCTCTGTCCCAGCTCTCTGCTCTCTGTCCCAGCTCTCTGTCCCAGCTCTCTGCTCTCTGTCCCAGCTCTCTGCTCTGTCCCAGCTCTCTGCTCTGTCCCAGCTCTCTGTCCCAGCTCTCTGTCCCAGCTCTCTGCTCTCTGTCCCAGCTCTCTGCTCTCTGTCCCAGCTCTCTGCTCTGTCCCAGCTCTCTGTCCCAGCTCTCTGTCCCAGCTCTCTGTCCCAGCTTTCTGCTCTCTGTCCCAGCTCTCTGCTCTGTCCCAGCTCTCTGCTCTGTCCCAGCTCTCTGCTCTGTCCCAGCTCTCTGCTCTCTGTCCCAGCTCTCTGCTCTGTCCCAGCTCTCTGCTCTGTCCCAGCTCTCTGCTCTCTGTCCCAGCTCTCTGCTCTGTCCCAGCTCTCTGCTCTGTCCCAGCTCTCTGTCCCAGCTCGCCGCTCTCTGTCCCAGCTCTCTGTCCCAGCTCTCTGCTCTGTCCCAGCTCTCTGTCCCAGCTCGCCGCTCTCTGTCCCAGCTCTCTGCTCTGTCCCAGCTCTCTGTCCCAGCTCGCCGCTCTCTGTCCCAGCTCGCCGCCCCAGCTATCTGCTCTCCGCTCTCCCAACACTCCCCTGCTCTCTGCGCTCTCTGCTCTCTGCGCTCTCTCCATGCTCCCCTGCTCTCTGCTCTACCCAGCTCTCTCCTGCTGCCCCAGCTCTTATCATCGGTTGAACCACTGATCACATCACGCCTTTGTAAAGGAGGCTATCTGGATGATCTGGATTATTGTGACCAACCTCCTAATTAGCATTGTGTAGCAATAAGCCTCCTCTGTATTTCTCCTTATCTCTTTTCCTTGCTGTCACTGTGGTAACAGCCTGTTCTTGGCATTCAACTTCTGGTCTCCTAACTGTGGCTGTGCGCTCTGCCAGAGGCATGGGCATAAACTGCAGCATGTGTGTTTGACTTTCAGTGATTTATTTCAAATACACGTCTTATGTTCAATGACAATTAATTTGTCACAATTTAAAAAGATCCATAAGTCAAGCCATAAATCAAAACAACAAGTGTTGTGAGCATCGGTACTTGGTTGAAACCGGGAAGCGCCATGCTCGAGTGTATGGATATTCTCAACCTGTATTGTTTTTTATTTATTCACCATTAGCTGACGCTTTGATGACCAGCTGCTTGGGGTTCAATAGTCTTAGTAATGCACATACAGTAGTTACCAAAACATATAGTTATAATTATGGCCACATATCCTTACAAATAGAAGTAATCGAAACATATAGTAACCCAGTCTGAAACAATCTGCATCTTTCCATGCTCAACTTCTTCCCCCCCCCCCCCCTTTCCCACACAGCAACAAGGCAGAATGGGGAATACCGATCTAATCTTCTGTGTGAAAATGATGAGTCATAGAAATGTGGTGGGTGGTGGGTGGGGGTCCAACAATGCAGAGAACCGGATAGCTGAGTGACTGAGTACGATGAGATGACAATGATAGATAGATAGGTCTGTAGAGGGAAATAAGTAGACAGGTTACCACGAAGTAAAGTGAAAAATGGGTGACAAGATAAATAAATAAAAAAGGGCAGTACTATATCAGTTTCTCGACTTGAGTTTTGTGTGATTTTCCCACACTGCTTCCAACCAAGACCGATTTGGGGTCAAAGGTTAAAGATCGAGTCCCATGGGTATGAACATCTTTACTCTGTTGGCTTCCACTGTCATCGTACTTCCTCTTCTCTGTTAACACGGTCCTACTGTATCCCTTACATATAAACACTGCAGAGTGGCCTCATGGTGTCAGCAGACATTAAACAATCCCTGAACCCACGGCTCTGACATCTCTCTGAGGACAGAGGCTCACATGGATGTCCATCATGGAGTGCAAATTGGTCTTAGGTTGGACGCCAGGATATGCGTTGTGTTACTGATTGAAACTCATTAATTGGCAAAACTGTGCTGTCCAGAGTGCTGAATTGATTGTCTCTGCCAATATCCTTGACCAGGAATGGGAGATCGACTTCATACAGTTGCCTTGACATCACCCATCTTTCCTTTCTTCCCACCACAAGACTAAATGATCAAACAGAGGTTCAGATGCATGCTATTGCAGGCCATGACTCAGAAACAGGGAACATTAACCACAAACACTGGAGGAGCCGTTTATACACACACAATTTTCAAGAGTCACAGGGCCGATAAGAGAACCAAATTCTACAATATGTAGCTTTTACCAAGTTTGAAGGAGCGTTATTGCCTGTTTATGTGGGACTTGTATCAAATAAATATATCCAGATATGGACAGTCAGAAAGGGACCAAGCATTCAGAAATGTAAACCAAGCTGAAAGGAATGCAAAATGGTTCCTGCAATTCTAACTGAGTTCTAGCATCCTGCAATATGAAGAAAAATATATTTTTTGTTAAGATAGTTTAGTGTATTTTGTTTATATAATCGATGATACAATAATAGCCTTCTCTACACAATGGTTTTTATTATGAACTCAAATCATCCGAGACGGGACCGAACACACTTTACAACAATACATTCATGAGTTGATGCCACATAGTCACGTCAGTTCTCCCAGCAGGCCCACAGGAACTCACTGTGGGCTCCTTTCCAACACAGAAAATGGACGACACTGTCAATTCATGTGAGCAGGGATGGGGTCAAGGTCTTAAGAAATACCTGAGAGAAATACAAGTCTCTGGTCAACAACAAATTGGTCCATTTGGACTTTGAATCCTATCTTTGGCGTATCAAAAAATGGCCGTGCAGTCTAAAAAACGATACAAAAGTGGTGCTGGATAGGGGCAGCAGTAGTGGTTACTTGGTTAGGGTTAATGATAGCATTCGGTGTTTTCACAAAGCATCATATTGTCCATTTATCCTTTCGCTCTGTCACACATAGCCAATTACAAAAATATATATAATTTGTCAAATAAGACAGGAAGGCACATGACACCTCTTTTAATGATTAGACTCTAATAATATTTTTAAGCAAGCAGACCTGTAAAGCATGGTCAACAGAATTACATGTATGGTCCCTTAACAGGAGAAAAAAGTATGTTTTAAAACATTATAATTATTCAATGACTAACCTTTTACTAGCTATCAGATGATGGAAGACTGGAATTAGAAAGAGCAAATTAGAGATTGTATTTGGCAACCACAAGTAGCTCATTTCCTCATAGTGGATTCTTTCAAGTTTATAAACAGGTGTTATTAGGTCCTTAGCAAAGAAAGTACAATGTAGTTGTGTCCATTGGCACATATAGGTCTCAGAGCCATAGCAAAGGATTTGTCTCTTTCTCGTTCAAATGCGTTAAGGCATACTTGTTTCACAGACTATACAATGTTATGCAACAAAAATGACATTGTATTGGAATTCTTATAGATAGCATTCTGCAACACACTGCTTATCCCTGCAGCTTTTGTCAGAAACCCTTTTTGCTGCTCTTACAGCAAAGTGAGCACAAGCATCAGATGTTAGTCTAGTATTTCTATAAGCATATAAACACAGTTGCGACCACAACCCAATATCTCTTCTACAATTCACACAACATAAAATGCTTGCGGATCTTGTATTGGCCTGTGGTCTTGAGGCAACGACAAAATCATCAGTAAACAGTCAAAAACAAGAAAGCACACTGTTTGAGTGGTCATTGGTATGTGGTGGATGAACCCCCCCCCCCCCCAGCCGGGGGGCTGCGGGCCCTCAGAGGTACACATCCATCGTGTTCAGGATCATGTGTCGACACAGCGGGCAGTTCTGTCGGTAGAGGGCCTGCCGAAGCAAGATGTCCGTGCAGCCCCTGCACAGGCAGAGGTGCCTGCAGGGCAGCAGCACCACAGTCTTGCTACAGTCCTGGCAGATCACACACTTCTTCCTCTCCTCCTGCTCCTTGAGCAGACTCAGCAGGTTCTTGGCATGCGGGACTGGGAGGCCCTCCTCTTTACCCGCAGCCCGGAGCTGCTTCAGGGGTCGGACCTTGCTGGAGCTGGGGTAGGCCCGGTCTGGTTGCTCCTGGTCCGGTTGCTCCCGGTAGGGCGCGTCTCCTGCACTCCCATCTGGCGGGTCCCGCTGCTCCTCTCCAGGGTCCCCGTCGCCGCCCACTCTGGCGTCGATGTTGTTGTTGTTATTGTTGTTCCTCCAAGCTCGCATTCGTAGAGTGAGGCTCAGCCAGCTGCCCTGCTGAGACAGCTGCCTCCAGAGCCACCTCTCCTGCAGGTACAGGCGTCGGAGGAGTCTTTGGGCATGTCTTAGGGCCCCAGGGACATGTCCGGGTACTCTCTGCAGGCTCCGAGTTAGGGTCTGTGCAGCAAGGGATAGTCTTTGCAGGGTCGGGACTGCATTGATATAATGGACAGTCTGTCGCCTGACTTGATGGACCAGCTCTGGGTTAAGGTAGACGGTGGTAGCTACGGCGATAGTGATGGTTAGCAAAAGGCCATAGATGTTCATTATAAAGATACTGATGAAGATCTGTGTCAGTGAGACCAGAAAGTCCAGTACCAGTTTGCATGGCGTCCATAGTAAGGTGGAGGTCCCGACGAGGCTGCTATAGAGGAATGTGATGAGGGTCAGGGTGAGTTCCACAACCTTCTGTAGCGGACTTGAGACCGTGTGCCAAACACTGATGAGAGCAGAGTACATGTTCTGGGTGCAAATAAGCACGTAGTTGACAACCGTGTTAGCAAAATAGACCGTTAGGCTTGCGGCAATACCAAAACATTCCAAAACAAACAGCAAACCCCTGTAGAGATACTCTCTTCCACGGAGGAAGACGTGCATAGAAAGGTAGCCAACCATCTTCAGGCTCTCTAGTAATCCTCCGAGAGCGAGCAGGCAACTTCCGGCCATGTTTACGGTGCCATGGGAGATGAGTGAAGTAGTTTCTGCCATGGATATCAAACAGAGAAGAATCCAATTCCAAAATCCAACGAGAAAGTTCCAAAATAATACAGGTAGGTTGTTTACAAACGTGACGACGGCTAAAACAGACCGCACCACAGTGTGGACGATGACAAAGTTTAAGTCCAAAAGGAAGCTGAGAAAGTCTAAGCATTTTGCTACAGAGGAAATTATCAAAGGAAAAATAAGAAAGTTCACTAAAGCCATTGTATCGTCGCTGCAAAACAATTAACCAGATCCAGACTGGCTTGGGCATTAGAAGCAGTCCATGTCTAGTGTTTGTTGGACAGGTGTTCTTCACAGTATACTGTTGTATGAAAAAGCAAAGACGTGCAAAGCGAAAAAAATCGTTGTTTATAATTACGTGGGAATACAGAGATATCTTTCTGCGTTCTGGTCAGCCAGGAGCAGAACGCTCAACGCACACTTACACAGCGGATGTTTATATTCAAAAAGGACCGACAGGTTTCTCTTAATCCCAGGGTTGTGAATCAAACTGTTCCACTCTCCCGAAAAGGTATCAAACATCATTTTATGCGGCCAATTTTTCAACGAAAAAGATTTGCGTAATCCCGACAATAAGCATAAAAATCACAAGAGAACTTCCCACTGTTCAGGGTAGCCGCCATACTTCTTTTGACTATTCGCTGGTCAGCTGACCTCACCACTTCCTGGAAAACACTGCGTGATTTTGGCGCAACCGCATGCGCATACAATCGGTACTATATTGTTAATAATAGTTTAAACTGTAAAGATGAATTGTAAACCAATTAAAAAATAAGAAAAACAAATTTGACGAATACATGTTTAAATAGACGATTTGTTAAATAATGTACAACAAGGTGTGTGCGTGTGTGTGTGTGTGTGTGTGTGTGTGTGTGTGTGTGTGTGTGTGTGTGTGTGTGTGTGTGTGTGTGTGTGTGTGTGTGTGTGTGTGTGTGTGTGTGTGTGTCCCAATTATCATACTACTACTTACAAATTTAGCATTTTGCAAATAATTAAGAAGTTTGCCAATTTATTTGGTCTATGGAGTGGCGAAGTCACGCCCCTTCCGGTAGGGCTCATGGGACCTATGAGATTGAAAAATATGAATGGGAGTCAATGGAGAGAAAATAATTATTTTCTGGTCCCAGTCTTTATATGCCCTGGATTACACATATTTTGTTTGTGGATTTAAATGATAATTTTTCATGCAAAGAAAACTAAAAAATTTCGTGAAGAAGTTTGATAATTTTAGGTTTTATGTGAGGCCGCTTTGTGAACTACAGCTCTTCGCTGCTCTCGACGCATATGATAGACGTCACCACACCCGCACTTGGAACTCGGCACAGAGATGGCACAAAGAGATGGCACATAACTAAAACTCTCCACATGCCCCGACTTATAGTGGTTCTCACCTCTTTCTATGCTTTTATCCTCGCCTTGAAAAAAAGTGGTGAAGTGGAGCAGAGAGAGCCGAGTTCTTTGCATGAAAAATTATCATTTAAATCCACAAACAACATATGTGTAATCCAGGGCATATAAAGACTGGGACCAGAAAATAATTATTTTCTCTCCATTGACACCCATTCATATTTTTCGATCTCATAGGTCCCATGAGCTCTACCGGAAGGGGCGTGACTTCGCCACTCTATTGACAATTCCATTGACATTAACTCAATGCTTAAAGCAGTGACTTGCGTATCCCATTTCCTCACATTGAGACCAACAATAAAGGGGACGCAAGATTTGTAGTGGATATAAAATTGAATTTCCTTTCCTCCTTGTATTCTATCCTCCACAGCTGAGCCGATCAGCAACAAAGGATGCGATGACATGGCAAAGGGAAGTGTGTGTCTGCTGAGATCAAACGAAATCCTTCACAAAAGTACAATTTTCTTGAATATTTAATGACTCATTAGGGATGAGGAGTCACTCAAGCAGCTAAAGGTCTTGTGGGTAATTTCATTGTCTTTGTTGCAACGCCTCTTGGGTAGGGTAACTTTCTTGTGGTCCATGCAGAAGTCAACTTCCTGTGTTTGTTTTCTCGAGGACCAAATCCTTCCTTTTGCAAAAGCAGATGGTTTGAATGGTTTGCCAATGTCCTCTCCACCTTCTGCAGGCATTTTAATGGACCAACACCCTAAATGTTACGCATACGTTTACAATCCTAATGGAGCTGAAATGGATTCCCTTTACAAGACAATATGGTGTATTGGATGGTGACTTGTGTAAATCCCACAGTGATTTCCCACAGTACATGTACATACACATCCTTAGTCTGGGGAATATAGTTGTGTTCTTCTAACCCTATACCTTTTGCATTCTTACATCTTTGCCACCCAAAGCATTTCAGAGTTATTAGTAGCAGTATTCCGTTCATCCTTGCAACACAGTTGGTAAACAAATTTCCAGTTCTTAACTTATTAACAGTTTACATGTGGTTATTCTGTAAGGAACAAAACCTGGGCATCCTACTTTCCCAACATTTATGTCATAGTAAACTGCAGAAGAAGAAACCAGTTGGGGAGAGGCCATGGAAAACAACAGAGGGACTTGTATCTTACCACGGGTAAAAAGTTGCTGAGGACTAATTAGCTAATTCAGGTTTCCCAATGTACCCCATCTCTCCTGGTAACCAAGAAATGTGCCCACATTCACCCGTCCTTTCATGTGCGACTCCAGCCATCCCCCCCAGGTTATTCAGCCATTTTAAGAGCCGAATCCAGCCATTTAACCCTGGCCTTGTTAGTGTCATGCTCTACCGAATTGAGGTACCCAGGAAGGACAGGAAACAACTTTGTCACAGATGGCTTGTGTCCATGAGGACTTCACTGTGCTCATCCTTTAGAGGTTGTTTTTGGTTAGCCAGGCGTTAAGTTTCTATTGCTGCCTCTTCACATCCTGTCCTATCAACCCCTACCATTTGTCCATTGCTACAGACTGATTGACTTACTGATTTGTCCTTCAACAAGTTCAATGTTAGGTTCCTCTGGCTTAATGTTGGCCAGGGTTGGTGTCCAGCGTACATTACAATCATGTGCTCTATAAAGATGTGTATCTGTGTCTGTATGTATGCATAAGGAGAGGGAGAGAAAGAGAGAGAGAAAGAACGAAAGAGAGAGAGAGAACGAGTGAGCGAGAGTGCACAGTGCATAAGTGACAGACCAGAAGCTTCTATGGGAAAACACAATTCCCAGTTGTACTCCCAGAGTGCGGAGTGGTCAAGACCTCTTAACAAGACCCCAGCATTCCACATCAACCCCCTGGTCGAGAGAGAGAGAGAGAGAGAGAGAGAGAGAGAGAGAGAGAGAGAGAGAGAGAGAGAGAGAGAGAGAGAGAGAGAGAGATAGAGAGAGAGAGAGAGAGAGAGAGAGAGAGAGAGAGAGAGAGAGAGAGAGAGAGAGGTTGATGAGATGAGGGCGAGAAGAAAGGTTAGCAGTGTAGTGATAAGAAAGGATGACAGGCTGACTGAGCATGTGTCGTGATGGTTCACAGTAACAGCCCGTGGATGTCCTGGGAACACATTTTTGTCCTCTTGACGTTTTCCTTCCTTCAGTATGACTCAAGCACCTCATTGTCTCCACGCATTAATAGGTAGCCCCTCAGCTTCCTGTTCACATGTTGTCCTGTATGTATGATCTCACTGGGACCAGGTCTGTCACAGTTCACTCCGCTTCCAAACCTTCAAGATAATATGTTCAAAACGTTTATCGTAAAACGATTATTGTCCTTCATTGGGTTCTTTTAGTCAAAAAGTTGTTTCTTTGAACTTTCATTCTCTTAATGCCTATTTCTTTATTCTTGCTGTATATTGTCTAAATGACCCCGGCTGTACAGCCTCTGGCTGGACATGCCATTGGGATGGTTTTTAACAATTAACATTTTCCATCAAACACAATCACCATGGTGACCATGTGCATTTCTTCGCGCAAGTCCGTATCAAAGTGTCCCTTTGTCACAATCGCTTTTATTGTGACGGAGTTTAGTAGATATTCAAATGTCTCTCCCACTCTCCCCCCGACCCCCCGTATTGTGGACAATAGATGCCTCTCTTTCTACACAGACAACCCCCCGCTTCCCCCCCCCAAATCAACTTGCCTTTGGGTCTGGCCTCAGTGGCTTGGAAAGAATGACTTATTTTCCTCTCTTTCCTTCCTACCAGCACTCTGTGAAGCAGGGGTGTAAGCCATAGCCTTGAGTGGCGTAAACAGAAGCTACGCGTGTACCGCCATCCATCACGACGGTGAAGAGTACACCGGCACACATGCTGGGGTCACTCCCTGTTTGGCATGTCACCGGAGGATGTGTAGAAATAGTCAGGTTCAGGGGTAGCTCCTAAGTGTGTTTACACTCCAGCGACAAAACAGTCTAGCGGTTCACTTTTTTGGTCCAAAAAAATAGGAAGCTTGTAAGTGGCCAGTTGATATTGTTAATTTATCTTCAGCCCAGTAAATCCACCCAAAGGAAAGGGCTTTATGAGTTCTGCGAGAGAGCCGTGCCGGGATTTTGGTTTGAGGCTATTTGCTATTAGCCAACATATGTGAAGAGGGTGTGAAAACCTGGTGTTCAAACCACGTTCAGGATCTTCAGATTCCATGAAAAGTTTTTGGAGCATTGGATGCTCTTCCTGTTTTTATCCCCTTTTTCAGTTTACATTTCAAACCCGTTGCCCCCAAGTATTCCCTAGCCCCCCTCCAGGATGTAGCATGTTAAAGGCTAACAGAGGATGTCTTGAGACCCTTCACAAGGCTATTTTAAGATATCTGCAATGGGAGACCTATACTCTTAACACTAATTCAACCCCAGCGACATTATGTCTCAAGCTGCTCTCTGCACATTTTCTTTGCTCAACCTACTTTCTATAGATTACATGGTGTTTTGGTTAAGTCTCATGGTTCTCATGCATTTGTCTTTGTAGCAATGGCCATTAGTCTGCATGAGAATCCATGAGAACCTTGAGATTCAATCCAAACTCAATTCAATGAAAACAAAGTGGTGGTTTATACCTAATAAATATTCGTCAACATAATGAAGAAAATTATCATCCTAGATTGTGAAATGTTTTTATGCACTGCATTCTTGTTTGAGCCCATCACATACCAAATGGTTTGGTTCTCCACATACATTCTGTGTGAGATACTCACCACCACCAACAACAATGGATTTATTAATCCATTGGAATTAAACAGTGAGACAAAATTGTTCTAACATGTCGGTCATCAGTCAATGCATTGAACTTTCTATGTTTAAAGCCTTGTGTAACAATTGCTCTCATTTTGTGAAGTTGTACCACTCTCTTTGAGAGAATCAAGCCTCCAGGAACAAAAATATTCTCTCTTGATACTTCAGCTCTAGAGAAAACAAAATACGACATCTACAAACATGAAAAACACAGCAGAGAGCCTTCTACACCATCAGAAGGAACATCCAACGGGACATCCCAGTCGAACTGGCTTTAAAACATGGACTCTTTGTAATTTAAACCAATTGCCCTCTATGGTAGTGAAGTCTGGGGTCCTCTCACCAACCAAGAATTCACAAAATGGGCCAAACACAAGTTGATACTTTGCAGAATTCTGTAAATCCAATTTCCGAATCTGGAACCAACAGCAACTCACCACACAGAGCCGCAAGGCCTGCCTCGCTACACCAAACCAAGTGATGAAGAAACAAAAATACAAGCACTGGAACATTGGAAAGAATCAACAAAACCACAGAGTAGACTGGATTGCTATTTTACGAACTGAGTAAACAGTAGCCGAATGATTATAAAAGCTGAGACATTTGGTGGACAGATGGACAGTCTCAGTGCAGACTCAGCACAGCCATACGATTGAGAAAGTCCGCCATAGACAGACGGGCTCCCCAGAGCAGACAGGCTATGCACCAACAGCACACAAAAGCAGGGGGGAAACAGGCTGAACTTTCTAACCTCCTGTGAACTATACCAGAATATCAGAAACAATTTTTTCCCGCAAATCACCCAAAGACTTTGACAATACCGTAGACATCAACAATCAAACATGCAGCAGCAAGAAGGGGACGACTAATCCAATATATATACATATTTGACTTTTGTATTTGACAATGTAAATGAACATTGTGCATGCCCATGGAAAGGTCATGGGCTCTCTCTCTCTCTCTCTCTCTCTCTCTCTCTCTCTCTCTCTCTCTCTCTCCCTCTACTTTTAACACGTTTAAAATATGCCTTTAGTTTTTACCTTCACCAGAGGAGATAGATATACATCACAGCTCTACATATATGAAATTGGAAATTAGCCTTATTTAACTTAATGCAGTAAAGTGTCATTACTAATATTTGCTGAGATGCTCTCTAGCCATCTGAGAGCCAGTGAGGCCCTTTATGTTTGCTATGTGAAGCAGTACTGGAGTAGTCGTCCCAGTCCCAGGAAAAATATTAAATACAGCTCTCTTTACTTCTCCCATGACCTCTATTGGGTTACCACCAGAGGGAAACACATTAAAAAAACACCCAAAACGTGGGAAACGTATGCTTAAAGGTTGGGTATGGGATTTGCGAAACGGCAGCAGATTTTGAAAATACACAACTCAAATGGTCCTACCCCCTCTCCTTCAACGCTGACTCTGACTCCACCCATTCCAAGTACATGGACGCGCAATCATGCACGAGCGCGAACACAGATGCGCGAGAGCGAGCCATTAGCTAGCTCCAGTAGCTACCGCAGGATAACTACAAACAGGAGCTTGCTCTGGGTCACGAGCTCTGGGTCACGAGTACTGCACGAAGGGGTCGCGCGCGGGGCGCGGGGGAGGGGGAGTGCAGTACGACCGTTTGATTGACGTACTTACTGTCCAATGCAACTCGGTGGCTCTGGAAATCATTGGCTGGAGTTTTTCGAGCCCTGCCCGTTCCACAGATGATTGACTTGTTTCATTTTCATGTCAGTACTTCTAACTCAGTGGCTGTAAGTGGTTTATGATAAGGATTTCAAGTAATTTTGCAAAAATGGCAGAAAAAGTGAATTCCATACCCAACCTTTAAAATACATGACCCAAGATGTCTGATAAGATGTGTCCAGTATGGTTTGAGTATGCCATGCACTCTTCAAAACAAATATAATTATATATTGAATGGAACTATAAATTGCCAACTGTTACTAACTTGCTGGGATTCTCAAAAAGGACCAAATACAGACAGATACTTTCTACGATGTCGTACTTTTCTCTGATAACACACATATTAATTGTAATCCACCTTTTACATACCTGTACCTGTACATTGCTTTCTGGATAGAAATTCATGGCAGAGTATTTACTATGCAGACTTCAAACTTACATCTCTGGCTTTAAATTGGCTGTTCTGTTCATTGAATCAAATACTGTCTTAAATCGTGAGCCAAGACTTATAAGGTATTGGATTTGACATAAAACATGGCTTTATAACCAGGATGGATGAGGTATGTGGACTGAATATGGCCTTAATCTTCTCTCAACCTATAGGTAGGAGGAGTCTAATTCCCGTCCTCCCAGCTCAGTAACATATGTGTGTGCTCTCCTGCAGGTGAGCAAACACTGCAGACGTTAAATGCACTGGTAGTTTAGTTCAGACGTACAAACCAACCGTGCCTTTGCCATTTTCACAAGGTATAAAATATACCCAGAGACACAACGAAGGGATCTAGGCTCTTGTGTTTGTCCCACGCTGTCCTCATGCTAAATCTTCCATATGATTACTATGGAGCAGGCAAGACCACATGACCATACAAGGACATTTGAGTCGCATCCAAGTTTTATTTATGGGCACGGCGCTCATTTACAGGTATCATATTTAAAATGTCATGAACTACATTCTGTAGTATTTCAACTTGCATTACAAGTGAGGTATCAACAGAAAAATGTATAATATAACGTTGGAACGGTGAACTTGACTTGTTTGTTTAAATCAATGAAAAAATATATAGTCTAAAAGTGATAGGACTTCTTGTTGATTTGAATATTTTTTATTTTACACTGGGCTGCCATTGCCTGCGTTAATGTTGACCTCAATCATCATTGAAACGTGATCACCCGGGACAGATGTAGTGTCCATAAAGGGCTCCGTTGGGCAGCTGCCAGATGCAGTCTGGAGAATAATGAAAATGTTCCTGTCAAGTTAACTCTCCAGGCAAATAGGCTAAACTTTATAATTTTCTTCAGCTTTTAAGCGATGCGAAACATTGAAAATCGTTGATTCAAATATTCTCGACACATCTACCAGATCTGGTTGAATACTTATTAACGTCAAATAACCCCTACGGCTTAAATCAACACCACGCGCTATCCTGTGAGAACCACCGCTAACGTTACATCAGTTGCCCTCCCATTTCTCTCTCTCTCTCTCTCTCTCTCTCTCTCTCTCTCTCTCTCTCTCTCTCTCTCTCTCTCTCTCTCTCTCTCTCTCTCTCTCTCTCTCTCTCTCTCACACACACGCACGGTCGCACGCACGCACGCACGCACACACGCGCGCGTTCGCGCCTACAATTTGCCAGGAGGACCAACTGACTGTCAGACTCACTTCACTCCCCTCACACTCTCAGGGCAGCAGGACTCAACGACTATGGCTTTACGGACGAAGACCGCTCTCCTTGTTGGACTTTTATTCCTCCTTCACACGTGGGGAGGTGAGTGAATGACCGAGATCCCTTCTTTCAAAGATAGCGGTAGTTCAGGGTTCTGAAGGTAGCCTCCAGCTAAACTTTGTGGGGTCGCTCCGGGCTCCTGCAGTAGGCTGCAGCGGGACCTGTGCAAACTGTGAACATGTGATACACACACACACTACCTTCTTGTTAAGATGTCGCTGGGAATTTAGCCGGAGTGTGTGAACTGTTGAAATTGCAAATGAATCGAGGGAGGCCAGTGATAAAAAAATAGAAAAAGGAAATGGAAAAAGGATTTTACATAACCGATCCATCTTCAATGCAGCCGGACTGTGGTTCGTCTTCAGCCTGATGTAAAATGTTGCAATGTAGATTTAACGTGGACAGGTAGAGAATGCTTGAATCAAGTTCACTTGACGAAATTGGTGCCTGTAGGCTTTCATTTAAACATACTTAAAGCGTAACGTCAAAGTCTATTTTTATAACCTAATAAGCACTCCTTTAGTGTATGCTACACCGCCCCAGTAAACTGTAATTGAAGGTATGCTGTCGGATGTGTGAGGTTTCAGGAATGCAAACTTTGCGACCAACAACTTGAACTTGTAAGCGTGTGCTGTTGGAAAGTGAAATCACTTTGATGACATCTCACATAAATATGACTTCTGTCATAAAAGTGGTTTGTTTATTCTTTAGGTTATGCGCTTCATATAATAATTTGCCCTTTAATGGCAAATCATAATTGGCATTTTTCATGCTGTGCCTACATTTTATTTATAATAACCAGGGTGGTTTGTCTCATCCGCATAGATTCAGTTGTGAAGAAACCTGTTTCCTCTCATCTGTCTCATCTGTTATAATAACCAAAGGATAAACTTGCCCAGCTCTGAATAGGGCACCACACACACACACACACACACACACACACACACACACACACACACACACACACACACACACACACACACACACACACACACACACACACACACACACACACACACACACACACACACACACACACACACACACACACAAAGATATGCATGCACATACCACACAAAATGAACACACAAATAGCAGACACACGCAAGCACGCACTCAACACCATGGACACAAGTAGTCCAAATATGCATACACATTGAAGTACCCAAACGCACAAATCAGTCATTTGTCATTTTGCCTCTCTCACTGTTTAGATGTACTGGTGGAACATGGTGGTGTAATAGGCCTGAATAGGGCAATCAGTCATGCTAGATTGGATGTAAAGAAACTGACGAAGGTATAGACAACAAGTTAACTTATGAAACCAGCGGCTTCAGTTTGAGACCTAGCAGACCCTAGCAACTGCTGAGATGCATTAAATTATTTGTTAATGAGACTGTCTCTCAGTGTATTAAACAACAAGGACATGTTATAGAGCATAGAGTAAGTGAATGTGCATTGACAAAGGTGTGTGCGGGAGGCGGGGGGGGGGACTCGCTGGGCCGTCTGCCTCTTGTCTACGTGTTTTTGTTTGTTGATAGAAGAGGAAACGTGTGCCTCTTTCCACCGTCCACCCGGTGCGTGTGTTCAGCCCCCCCCCCCCCCCCTTCCCCCAACGCCCACACCTCTCATGCTGTGTGTGTGTCTGTTTTTGGTTCTCCAGACGAAACACATTTTTTCCGAAGGCATTGTTGTTGATCTCCTGTCCTGTTTGACTTCAGCCCTATTATCGTTGGTTTCCTGATTCCCACTCTCTGCTGGTCCTCCCTGTCACCTTACACATCCTTATTCCTCTTCCTGGAACCTGTAAAGGCTTTAGTGTCTACCTGTCTGAGTCAAGCCAAGGCTCGCCCCTCGCAACCCGCCCTCTCTCTCTCTCTCTCTCTCTCTCTCTCTCCGACTTCAATTGAACAAACTCTTCATTGCCTATTTTACTGCCGCTTTGTCAACACATTTACAATGGTA
Organism: Gadus chalcogrammus; assembly: GCF_026213295.1. NCBI lineage: Eukaryota > Metazoa > Chordata > Actinopteri > Gadiformes > Gadidae > Gadus > Gadus chalcogrammus. The sequence continues at coordinate 15,993,932 of NC_079427.1, forward strand.
TTATTCACATCTGAGGTGCAAATAAATTAAAATAGTTTATAGCTCCACAACTTAAAGCTCAAAAACTCAAATCGAAGAGGCGTCAGACTTTTTTGGCTCATGGGGAGAGTTGCCCAAACACATTCCCACTCTCACACATCAATCTAGCAATCGAGCAATAACTCATCTGTTTGAAGCATGAGCAATTACTAATACTATACGTGTGAGCTGTCCTCACCCTGGGGGCAGCCAGCAAAAGAAAGAAAGTTGATAGATTATTGCACTGACTGTTGATGGGATAGAATTTACTTCCTGTGACATCAGCCAATTTTGGAAGTTCAAAGGGCAACACACATCCGACCTCTGCCATTAGAATTAGAACAATAGGTTCCTTCGCTCTTTCTAGCGGGGTTGATCTGGTGTCTTGGTTTCCTCAGACAACTAGTGCTCTTCAGAGAAAGAAAGTTCCCTTCCTGGACAATCGACGTCTTTGTCGCGCCTCCACCACAGTACAGAAAACAGAGGCCCTGCGTTCTGGCAGATGATCAGCATAGGACATGCAATGGGAGTCCCTTATGACCGAGAGCTCTCAGACAGAGGAATGCCAGTTTCCCCTCGAACGCATTTAAACCCAGTATCTGGCCGGACTATTCTGGGTCCCCGTTGGACATAGTTCGGAGGCCAAGGTAATAGTGTGAGCCTCACATTGGTATGGTATGTGTCAGTTAATTACAATTTTGCTTTTGAGGTTTTTTTTAAGGCCTGGATCTGAACCGGGATCTGAACATATCGGTATTTGTTGTTGATAGATAGATGTCCTACCAATCAATCTACTGTTCTACACTTGTCGACATCATAATATCAACCCGAGAGTTAAGAAATTTAGTCTTAAGTTTTCAGAAGGGTTGAATAGGGGAGGCAAAGTGCATAAGCGTGTGTCTCCATGCCACCGTTGGCAGTGTCCTGTGTTTCTAAATACATGATATTTGTTTTATACCTCCAGGACCTCGTCAGGGGGAGAGTTTGTGTGGGCCACGTGTTTTCTTTTTTTAAACAACAATCTTTATCATTGAAGTGAAGCCCTCAGCTAGTCCCAGGGTCATGTTTGTCGGTTACCATGCAACAAAGCTCACAGAACACTAGGCCGAGAGGAGAACCAGGCCTCTCTCTGCTGCTGTGTTCGGATCCGGTGCTTGTAAAAATGTGATATGATCTCAGAAATTTCTACATCCGAGTTAATCACAGTTAAAATATATATTTGTAGGGAATATTCACCAATGTCATCCAAGTCCAAATAGTACAATAGTATAACAGTGGTATACATTTTAAAGAATATTAACGGGATGTTCAACTGTTTGAATGAAGACAACACAAATTACAGCAGGCTTCATGCTTTGAAGTGTCTCTACTTCGTAACATTTCCCACTCTAAAAAAAGTATTAGGATTTAGAATCCCTCAATAGTTCTAGAACTACCCTATAAAACCTATACAGAGCATTTTCTTGGCGGTTCTTAGAAACCCTTATGACAGAAGACATACTATTTGTGTTAACGTGGTTAATTTTAGAAGGATTTGGAGGTTGACCGTTGCAACATAACTTGAGAAATCAATGTATGGGTCAGCCAAATCCTCCTGAAACTTCTGCTTTTAATGATGTGACAAATGGATTTTGTTTGACGCCATCCAAAGTTCATCTGAGTTCTTCATTGTGAAGATGAATTGGTTGCAGAGAATACTGAGTTTCATCATTTGAGATTTAGAATGAGTCACAAAGGAATACCAAGTGATCTTCCTGGGTAAAGATATTTAAACAATCCGATAGAGAAACAGGCAAACTCTAGATTCATTCAACAAAGTGTTGAAGGAAGTTTAAAAAAATACAGACTGCGTACCGTTCTTAGACACAGCGATTCAATCCAGCTGAGCCTCTTTCAACCTTACAAGTGTACGTTGCCGTCACTGCGGAGCCTGGATTTCAGGAAGCAAAAGGTTGAGCGTTTGATCCGCCTATTGATGTGAACAGTGTCCATTAACCCCACTATCAGGGTCAATACAGCAGAGCAGCGAGGCTGAGAGGCCAGGGGGTGGGGCAGGCCGGGGAGTGGTGGGTGGCTGGGGGGGGGGGGGGGCGTGTGAGTGGGCTAATAGTGGCGTGGGTTCCCACTCCCAGGACACTTTACAGTTGTCGTCAGCACTGCATTGTGTACGTTTTCAGCACCTTATCTCGCAAAACACAACATTACTTATTATTGTTTGGCGAGGCCTTTCTGAGGCTGTCCACCAACTTGGCCCCAATCAAGGCTTGTTGAACAATCTCTTTAACATCCACACTGTTTCTTAGTAGCGAGGGAGTGGGCCTGTGATTGCGTATTGTATGAAAGGGAGGAAGGAAGTTTATATTCCGGCTTTGGTGTACGCTTCTCGGATGTGGAATGCTGGTCCCCTTGTCAGCGTATTTCCTCCCTGGAAAAAACAAAGGAATGAGGTGTTTCAACATGTTAGATGCCTTTTTTGCTGATTTTCGGATTGCTGATAAATCTTTCGCTGATTTATTGTATATATTTATAATATAATAAAAACCACGGAAAACAGAAAGCACTTTGACTTTCAGTCAATTATATACATCACACCAGTGCATGAGTTTCATACAGTTCAGTTACAGATGGTGGGATTGATCCTTCTCTGCACATGTGATATATTATAACGCATCTTGATCTGTCGGCTACACACTGACTGGATGGATGAGGTGCAAGGGCACGGGCTGTTCTGTTATTTATTGGGCTGTATTGGGTTCTACCCCACCACAATCCTACCTTTACCAATGATACCGCTCTGGCCTGGATTGTAGTCTTTGAAGATTCTTGGGAGTAGCAGACGGACAGCTGAGTACACCTGGTGCCCTCATGCGGCTCATACCATTACACTTCAAGGGGACGGCCATACGATTGGATTACATCACTTCAAGACATTCTTTTTATTGCCGCACGTTTCTCAGTGTGCATACATGCACCCGTACATAAACACGTCGATAAACACATACACACATTAATAGTAACAAAGAGATGTACACGTGAACCCACACCCATCCACACACACAGACAAATGCATGCACACACACGCACGCACGCACCCACGCACGCACCCACCCACCCACCCACCCACCCACCCACCCACCCACCCACCCACCCACGCACGCACGCACGCACGCACGCACGCACGCACGCACGCACGCACGCACGCACGCACGCACGCACGCACGCACGCACGCACGCACGCACGCACACACACACACACACACACACACACACACACACACACACACACACACACACACACACACACACACACACACACACACACACACACACACACACACACACACACACACACCTGCTTGGATCGTTACTGCAATTGACTCCAATGTAGATAATTTCATGTCCTAAGCCTAATCTACCATGTCACAAGCCTGATCTACTATGTCACAAGCTTCTTGTCATCAGATGCTATTTTCCCAGTGGATTTATTACTGTATTCCACTGCCAAAGACACCACTGCAGAACTGCCCTCTTCACCTCTCCCCAGTTGCTGTTTGTGACAGTGCAGAGAATACATTTTCCTTGTAACCCATTTCTTATCTGATGCCATTATTGGGTACAATATATTTTCCCCAAATATTTTGAGTAATGTCCTACAATAATGTGACTTTTAATCCTTCTCATGCTTTCCTTAATAGTACCACAAAGACTCTTTCCCTTGGTTATGGAAACAGCGTTATAGGGCACATAGAACTCAAACCATTTTGTTTTTGAATAAGTCAAACTAGGAAGCACAACAATATGCCTAAAAATGCATGGATTACATATACTTTCTATGAGGCATACATTGCTAGATAAACATAAACTGTTCATGATAATCACATTTTATGTTTGGCTCCACAAGAGCTTGTATCTATTTTATGAGGCTCTAAAAGTTGAAGGACCAGATGTTTATGATACACTCAAATGCCAAATGAGAGAAAACACAATTATTCTGTCTAACCCTAACCCAATGCTTTTTTTCTCGGTTCCTGTTTCTATCCTTACTTATTCAACTATTGATATAAATTATATTTCTTTATATACCTTTGTATTTGTTTCATTCCAATTATTTTTAGTGATTTACATGAAATGTATTTCTATGTGTTTCTATTCTACAGAGTTATATTTAGCTTTTGGTTTAGCATGTGGAGCTATAAGTTATTTGAACAGTTTCAGCTCCCTGCCCTGTGCTCTGGGCTAATGAGCCAGCACCACGTAGCGTACTACCTGGGGACCAATCAGGCACCGCGTTATTGCTTCTTTATGAGCCTCTGAACTTCAGCAGATGACCTACCTTGAGATCTGACTCCATACATCTGTGGTGGACTGTAACTGGACAGTCACAGTGAGTGATCGTTTCCCGGAAGGTCTTTACTACTTTGGTTGAACACTGTCCTGTTTGAACCCATTTTTTTAATCACTTACATCCGTAGAGTCCACCTTGTTTATAAGGGGAGGCTTGTCTGGCTGTAGAAAACATTAATTCAAGGATATTTATGCTATATGATATACTAAAATAGATTTATTGGACTTTTTCAACATGATGCAGTGCTGGCGTTAAATCGTTTTTTCGTTATCATTAAAATTCCAATAGCTGCCCCAATGGTCTTATTAGATGCATCTGAACTAGGCCTCTTATGGAAGATCAAGCACAATTAGGGAAATCCAGTAAAAAAAAGGCTTATTCCATAATGAGCGGATTCATGAACTGCAAGAAAAACATCCCTTGGAGACGGCTCTTCATCATCAACAACCTAACACTTTATTGATGAATTGTGCCTCTTTGGTTCAGATTCCCTCGGGCCTTGGTTAATTTTTGGTCACAATCCACCCAGCTTTTGTCACAATCCTCACATAGCAAACATAAAATCCCCCCAGCTGTCCGATCATGTCATTTACACCGAACCCAGTTTCTCTCTGATTGCTTGATGCATGGGCCCCTGTGGTTTGAGAGAAAGGGTTTGAACATTCCCAGCCATTGCAAGGGTGTGAATTTTTACTATGTTGCTGTAATTGACACCATTTGTTAGCTAGGATTTATGTGATTTGTAGAAGGCATATTTATTTTCTACAAATGGATACTGACATCGTATCCATTTCAGGGGGAAAGAACAACAAGTGATGAATTGTGCCACAATTATAGCCCTTTCAATGTAGGCTAGGCTACGATTAAGACGATAATCAATTTCACACATTCCACAGTAAGATACATGGAGTCAGATGGCCGGATTCCAGGGCTCTTAGTCACGTTTTGTTTCCCGTAATAAAGTATTTCAGTAGTTGCATTGTCACTGCATGTAAAAAATTAAAAGTTTTTAAATACTTTAAAGCAACCAAACTGTTGATGGAAACGAACAACAAAAGACCAAAGAAATAAGTGTGCATCTAAATTCAACAACCTAGCAAGAATACCATTGTGTCGGTTTCCAGATGTTCTTTGGCAAGAGCAATATTTCAACAATCTAATTATTTTACTGTAGGATTGGGCGGTGTCACAGTATGACGATGTACCAGGGTATTCAGAAATACAGAAGGTATGATATTGATGACCCCAAAAAAGAAAAACTATATAATTTTTATAAAAAAATAACAGTATCTTATGTAAAATATAGTATAGTACATTTTATTTTGTACATTTTATTACAATACATTTAATTATGTTGATGTGTATTTCGTCCAAGTTTTGAAATAGGATATTTAATTAAATAATAAAAAATAAAGTGTTTGCTGTTGCATTGTTGTTGAGTATGAAATAGGTTAGTCCGCCAACCTTAAGTGGCTGGCCCAGTTGAGTCCTCCCAAGTCTGACAGGTTTTCAATAATGACCGCCCGCCCAGAACGCCCAACATGAAAACTTAAAGTGACATTAATAGCAGCATACTGCTGCTATTAATGCTAAATTAATTCAGGCAAGCACATCAATCATTCTGTGCTGCTGTTGTTTACTTAGAAAAGAGATCCTATGTTATGGTCGGTAACACTGCATTATAAAAAAATTATGATCAAAAATACACAGTACCTTAAAGGATGCCAATTTTCCGTATTGCCACTTGAAATCTCACACAAATGTCAGAGAGATGTTTCAAGAGGAAGGTTTTCATGGTTATGCATTCAAATCTAATCATTGTATTACAGGGTCTGTTCACATCAGGATGTAACGCAACATGTATCAGGCATGAGATACAGTCAAGCTCTTTAATCGAAATTCAGTACCCTTATAGAAGTCTCATTTGCTAGAAAGATCGACTATCTTCTATTCAAAACTTCCATTGCGAGAGTGACACATTTCAAATCTCCTACACAGTGGTATTGCAATGCATTTAAAAAGCAGATTATAATAGCCACTCTGAAACTTTCTTCATCTGCCGAATGGTTCCTGGTACAGTGCAGCGTGGCCTGTGTGCGTGAAAACAATTTGTAGCACTCAAGACAACCCAGGTGCTTTAGATTTGTGTGGTAAAACTGGGCGTGAAAAAATAATTTGAGCATAGTATTTCAATCCTTTGGACTCTGTATTTCTGTTTTTCTGCTTGGCTACTGGAGGCAATAGTCAAAACATATTATAATAAGGTCAACATTTCGTGTTTATGTCATTTAAGATGTACTTTAATAATCCCAGATGGTAAATTTCGGTTTATGATACAATAACATGATAATTAAGAGAACACACATGGATTTTGCGGATACTGACAGAAGAAGGGTCAGCTTAACTCGAGACACCCGGTCAACTCAGTTTCCTTTTATTTGACATGTTAATATATGTTGGTGTCCACGACCTCTTTGTTCCTTCCTACGGTGCTCTTGACCTCTCCTCCTGAAAAGTGCTACTGCTACTGAAAAACACAAGCCACACGACCTGGAGATTAGGGGACGCCAAACAATCCTCATCTGCTCCCACTGATACTGACCCTTTGTATGGCCACAGTCCAGTGGGATTGAGAGGGAACCTTACCATTGAATCACAAAATCAAAACCGAAGACACCAATTAAACAGTCGCCTCAGTTGGTCTCTGAAGTTTGTTTGTATCCACCGAACAAGCTAATCTGTTTCCATTCCTCCCCCTATTTCTGTTTATTGATTACCGTTCTTTCATGGTACGTTTGTTGGCTATTTCTTCTCTGGTTTACTCATTCATTCATGGAACATTCCTGAATCATGTCAAACCTCATTGGTCTGCATTGACAGAATTCAGAGGGGCAGTGCCTCCCTCCTGCCGAAGGAAACCGAGAGAGTGTGAGGGAATGAGAGTGAGATAAGAGATAGTGAACCCATTCCTCCTTGATCCCCCTCTTAAAGTGTCCACAGCTCCCACCGTCCCGCCATACTCCTATAGGGTCTCAGGCCCACGCTCAGGCATGACCATTAAACATCTGATCCTCACTGGCTTTTAGAGCGGAACTCAGTCAGGCAGAGTGACTGAAGCATCTCCTGAACTTGATGTTATCTCTCCACGGCTCTTTGATCCGGACTTTAATCAGCCAACGACCGCTTTCCGCTTTGCCTGTCCTCCACCACCAACAACAGCCTGTTTAATAATGGATGGTGTTTTCCTGAAACACGGTTACACTGTGTTGATCCAGGCCACATTAGGAGCCTTTTAACCTAATGCAAGCCTCTCCTCTGGGCTGGGGATAGCGGTCACGCCGGCTCCGCAGGGGAGGCTTCTGTGGCTGTGCTGCTACCGTGGTAACCTACAGGCAGCACTGTCGGCTGGCGGGACGGCTGACTGGAAAGTCCCTCCATGGGAATAACCTCTGATTGAAACGAAACTACAGTGCTAATTTTATACTAGTGGTTTCGGGTTGTTTTGCTGATGCTCCTCCTGCTGCATGCTACCAACAGTACTTCTACCACTCGTACTACTACTGCTTGTACTGCCATGTTACCCACCGGGATACATAAAGTAAATCTTATCCTGTGTATAAAATATATCTGTCTACTGCTATTGCTAATGTGGATCATCCGTTTGCCAGTTCATCAAATTCTATTAAAAGTTAATAATCTATGTGTATGTATTTGTGTGTAGACACGTGTGTATAGGGTGTTGTATATATATATTTATATCAGATGTGTACTTATGTACTCTTGATTTTATTTGAGTATAATCATATGCGCTATTACATTATTACATATAATAATAAATATCCTTAAAAAACACATCAATCAGGTCTGTTTGACTTTTTAGTCTGTGAGCTGACTATTGATCAATCATCCCTGACCTCTGGTAAATTTTAGTCCACTACAATTTCTAAAGACATGAACTTCAATGTATGGAGGCATGTAAAGAATGTAGAGTCATGTTAATAATGTATATGTGAAAGCCCTCAATGGCTCCTTCACTCGTCAGTGCAAAGCAGAGTGAGTCTTGAATGCCGACACACTCTAAGAATACAAGGTCACTTATGCTACCAATTCATCCTGAAAGGCATTGGGTAAAAACTGTACACACTCTCTGTGGTTATGTTTGTGTGCGTGTGTGTGTGTGTGTGTCTGTGTGGGGGGGGGCTGGTTGCCCGTCTTGCTTTCATTGTTTATCCTGGGCTAGCAGCAATCAGCACACCTTATGCTTGTTACGAGATCTTTCTCTCGCTCTCATTCTCGCTCTCGCTCTTTCTCTCTCGCTCTTGTTCTCTCTCTCGCTCGTGTTCTCTCTCTCATGCTCGCTCTCTCTTGTCTTTTTTTTTCTATCAGTTCCTCTTTATCTTTCTGTCTTTCTGTCATTCATTCTTTTTTTCTTTCTTTGCACTCTCTCTTCACTCTGTCTTGACACCCACAGTGTAACAGAAAAAAGGAGCTATTACCCTCATGGCCTTTCCCATAGCCGGCCTCAGCGTGGGTGACTGTTTTCTGCTGGCATAACCGGCCCATCATTTGGAAGCCATCTTTCTTTTTCCTGAGGGGACGTGGGAAAGAGGATGTAGGGGAACTTTCTACCATCATGGGAGCTGTGAAGGAGTGGAGGCCAACTGTGACACACACACACACACACACACACACACACACACACACACACACACACACACACACACACACACACACACACACACACACACACACACACACACACACACACACACACACACACACACACACACACACGCACACACACACAAGGCAAACACACTTAAATAAATACATACACTCAAGAATTCCTCTACTTGATGTACTTAAAGGCATGCACAGAAAGGCATCTCACACACACATACTGCCACACACACGCACACAGTGCATATTTCAATGATGGCATCTATTTGTTTTCATTCCCCTTTGTTATTCTAATCTTGACAAAGGACCGGTTCGGTCTATGGGAAAGCTGACTGTGTCCCACATGAACTCAGCGGCCCGTTACTACACTTATTTTGGGAGCTAGTGTATCGAAACATAGCCGCCTTTAGAGAAAACGGAGAGCGTGGGATTTCACAGGCTGGAGAAGGCACTGATCTCTTCTTTGGTGTCCATCTGTTGGAAGAAAGAGAAACACTCCCGTGTGTGTGTGTGTGTGATGTGGTGCTAGTGGTCCGCACAGCTGAGGACCTAACGACCTCGGGCATTCTGGTCCTCCAAGCCTCCACCCTGGTCCTCCAAGCCTCCACTCTGGTCCTCCAAGCCTCCACCCTGGTCCCCAAAGCCTCCACTCTGGTACTCCAAGCCCCCTACCTGGTCCTCCAAGGCTCCACCACCTCTACTTGTTTACGGTTACACCCCAGATAATTAGATTTAATCAGCCACAGTGGTCTGTGTGATATCGAACATCTTTTCTCGTGCCATTGAAATAAGGAGGAGGCACTTAGGGAAAAGCCTCACTGAGGACTAATACTGTTATTGTAATGGTGTTTACGGAGCAGAGATCCCTAGAGTGCAGAGTGTTGGGAAACCAGTACTCGACTGGAGTCCTGGACTTTTCTAACAGGTGTTCTGCAGAGACAAAATGGGGGCATAATACAGAAAGAATTATCACCTTGGTGGGGGAAACTGGAGCAGGATCTTAAACTCTCCCCCACTGTGCTCACTATACTCACCCATCAGGGTGGTCTTCTTCTCTGGATTCCCATATCTTTCCCTTTCATTCTAATTTCAGATGTTGATTGGCCTGTAGTGTGTGTGTGTGTGTGTGTGTGTGTGTGTGTGTGTGTGTGTGTGTGTGTGTGTGTGTGTGTGTGTGTGTGTGTGTGTGTGTGTGTGTGTGTGTGTGTGTGTGTGTGTGTTAGGGGGGGATCACTGTGCTGGGGGTCACAGTGACTGTGACCCTACTCGACAGGCATGGGAATGCTGTGGGGTTGCTCCAGCTGTTTCCGTCTGTCTCCTTACACACGGTCATACATCACCTGAATCCCGAGAGAATCATCATCGTAAATAGTGTAAATATAATATAAATACTGTATTTTTTGTTGTTTAGCATATGTCATATGTGTTATCGCATACATATCCTTTTCCCTCAATATTTCTCAAGTATCATTTCAAGCAACTAAACACAAACCTTGGAACTTTGTTGTTTTGGAAAAATATCTAGCACTATTTGACCATAATACCATGAAAAGCTATGGTCAGTGCTTTGACTGAGAGCAGACAGCGCATTAGACCTTGAGTAACCTCACTAATGACTGGGGAGGCTCATTCCTAAAGTCTATTTCTGTGTGCTGCTTCTGGCCGGCACTCGCTGGCCCAGGCCAGTTAGTGTTGGTGTTGTTGTGCCAATAGAACACCCAACAAAGGTCAAGGTCAGCTCAACCAGAAGCTGACTTCCACCTCATTGATTCAATCCCTACTACGTATGTTTAATCTCTAATAACAGCCGTTAACCAAAAAAACGGAAAAGATCAGTCAAAGCTGCTTCCTTAAAAACAAAGACGATACCCATTTTGTCGCCTAACCACGTTGCCAAGTTTGGTACACCATTACACAACACATCAATAAGCAATTGTTTGTGATTTGTTGTATCCTTACATGCATGGAGTCGGTGTCGGGTTGGTGTCCTCAAATGTCTCCTATGACCGAAGATCCCCAAACAGCATGTAGCAGTAGTGCGTTTACATGACACTCAAGAAAGTGATATCGTCACATAAAGACAGGGCTTCTGCTAACTGTATTACATGCTCACACATACACGCGCCTCATTGTTCCTCTGTTCCTTCTTCATCCCTTCGCTTCCCATTCTCTAGCTCGGGTCACAAGTACAGTAGTACAAAGAGCAGACCTGGCTGAGATACTGCTTCCCACGGCCTCCTCTCACACACGCACACACAAACACATACATGCACATGCACATGCACACACACACACTCATCCCTGAAGCTGCCTGATTTCTAGCGTCGGTCAGGTCATTTCACTGTAGTTCTGCCATATCATGTCCCCAATGTCCGTTTGATAGACCACTGTTATTCTTAGATGTGACAATGCTGGAAACCCGTTTCTGGACTGTGTCCTCCCTGGCTTGTGTGTGTGTGTGTGTGTGTGTGTGTGTGTGTGTGTGTGTGTGTGTGTGTGTGTGTGTGTGTGTGTGTGTGTGTGTGTGTGTGTGTGTGTGTGTGTGTGTGTGTGTGTGTGTGTGTGTGTGTGTGTGTGTGTGTGTGTGTGTGTGTGTATGACTGTGAGCGAGCAGATGGACGTTTTTCCATCAGGTCGGGTCAAAAGCAATCAATTTTGAATTGTGTCCGTTTTCCAAGGTAACCAAATAAGGGGAAAGGAAATAGAAACACATTACCGCACAATATACCACCCCACCTCAAACAAAAACACACACACTAAATGCGAGAGAGCACTTATACACTGCTCTCTCGCGTTCTCTTTTCCCCAAGTCAGATAAGTGCAGAAGAGCCCTGTGTCAAATTATACATGAATGGACGTCAAACAATTGGAATTCTCGTCATGTAAATGTTGACCTAATGCATTTGAATGTAAACTATATTATGTAAATAGGCAACGCTGCAATGCTAACAGAACTACCAGGCATGTCCCGATGATAGAAGGCCTTTGGAAGTACAGTAGGCATTTATCTTAAAATAGCGATAGAGGGAAGTAACTGGGCATGTGGATGGAATGTAAAAAGTGCAGAGCGCACATGATGCCTTGCTTGGCTTGCGGCGGGGCCCGTGCACATGGAATTATGAGGATTTGTGCACGTCTGCTCTAACATCGGCTGCTCAGGGGTCAGCACCACCAACCCAGTCGCCAAGAAAAAACGTCAGTGGTGTACGTTTCCATGAACACTGGATACGTAGCATTTCAACGTAAAAAATAGCGTGTTATACCTACAGTATCCACGTGTGCCGCTGTGGAGGCGGGTTTCGGGGTTTGGGTTTCACGGCTTTCGCGGCAAATTGTGGACCCGTTTTTTTTGGGGGGGGGGGGGAGACTGTTGTTGACCGGGGAGGGGGGGGGGGGGAGAGACACGTTTGTTGAGACACGTTAGTTGAAGGGGGGGGGGGGGGGGGGACACGTTTGTTGAGGGGGGGGGGACACGTTTGTAGGGGGGGGGGGGCACGCTCGACAACGAGGTTTACCGAAGTTGGTTTTTATTGAACGAGACTTCAACACGGAACAGCTGCGCGAAACGATGGTCACGTCACTCTCGGTGACGGTGTCGACAATAATGAACACACGAACAATGTTAATAGAACAACACACAACCACATAACATCCCGAACCCATTAAACCCACTTAATCCTAACAACAAAACAAGTTAACAAAAGCCCCATTTGTCAACTGAGAACCCCAATTCCCAGAATCCCCCGCGGCTCCGGAACACGGCGTAGCTTATATTAATCTTTATTATCTGAATGGGAAATGCAATATTTTAGGACAGATACACCATTAAACGCGTTTCTAATGACATTTCTAGCGAGAAATGTACATTTTCCTTACATAATCTTCAGTCAGTGAATGTGTATGATCTTTATTAATCTTTATTATCTGAATGGGAAATGCAATATTTTAGGACCGATTCACCGTTAAACGTGTTTCTAATAACATTTCTAGCGAGAAATATACTTTTTAATTGCATAATCTTCAGTCAGTGATTGTGTCTGATCTTTAGTTTTATAGTTATTAGGAGTTGATCGGCTCGCTCGCATGTTTCAACGACGTCAGGTTGCTTTCGCTAAACTAGCAGCTCACGTGCTTCCGGCGTTTGTGTTATTAAACTGTTACTTTATGTAACTTTTAATGATATCATCTTGTTAGAAACACGTATATCTGAGAGCCAACCCAGTCGCCAAAATCATACCTACGTTGACACTGTACGTTTCGTGAACACTGGATTACGTCGCATTTCAACATAAAATTGCGTGTTATACACACACACACACACGCACGCACATGCACAGACACACACACACACACACACACAAGCACACACAAGCACACACACGCACGCACAGACACACAGACACACAGACACAGACACACACACACACACACACACACACACACACACACACACACACACACACACACACACACACACACACACACACACACACACACACACACACACACACACACACACACACACACACACACACCACACACGCACACGGTGCATTTCGCTGCTAAAACCACAACAAAAAAATATTCCCTCAAATATTATTACTTTCAAAACGTTGGCCAAAATGGCCAATAATATCATTTTTTTTTGGGATGCTTCTAGGACATTTTGGGTGGATTTTGAACGGTATGTGGGGGGCACGTTTTTTGCAGGAAGATCTGGCTCCACCCCGGCGTGGTGGCGTCTCCTTTTGACCTTTTGACCCCAGACTTCTGGGGGAATAGCTGAATCAATTCATTAGTCAATCAGAAGCATGTAAATATCTTTCCGGTGGCGGAAGAGGACAAACAAGGTATCCTTCAACATCTACGCTTCCAGGCGATTGCAACGGTGCCACACATGAGCATATTCGAACATGTTTAATGGTAGTAATTAGCTGTCGAAATTGGAGGCCTTAATCAATACTGAGCAGCTATTGATTTGCTTCCCGATAAAGATTTGTCACAAATGACATGTTATTTAGCATCTACACGTTGAGCTGAGTCCAATGACACCAAGAACGACACTCTAGCTAATGGTAACATGTATTTTACATGGTACACCTAGGTCTAGGACATGATCTCGGTGTAGCAAGAGGCCGAGCTTGATCTCATTGGACTCAGCTTAACGTGTAGATGCTAATTAACATTAATTTGTCAAAAATCTCCATCGGGAAGCAAATCTATAGCTGGTCATTATTGATAAAGGCCTCCAAAATCGACAGCTAATTACTACCCCGAAACATATTCAAATATGATCATGTGTGGCACTGTTGCAATCGTCTCGAAACGTAGATGTCAAAGGACACCTTGTTTGCTCTGCTGCACCACCGGGAAGATATTTTCATACTTCTAATGGATTGATTCATATTTTAAGGTTCTCGGAGTGAGACTTTAAGTGGCTGCAGCAGAAGTGTTGCGACGAAAGATGATATCAAGAGATTTATAGAATATTCCCATTCACATTATGATTCTTCGTCGTAACTTCCGACCAAACATCCTTTACATTCACAGAGCGAAGATTATGAAAGTCCAGGCTCAGCAAGTGCTCCATCTCGTTGCACCTGCACCCAGCGGCTCGCTTGCAAGATTTTGGCCTGAAGTTCTTCCCAGACCTATACCCTAACAGTCCAATATGCATATCTGAGAATCAGGCCTCTCTTCAATAATGACAAAATGTAATGAGAGAAATACAGATTCACTTTTTGTTATCTCATAAGCGGCGTGGTGCCGGCTCCTTTTGACCTTTTGACCCCCGACTTCAAAGACGTGGCCACAGGCCAGCTGTGTCTACACACCTTTAGCCACAAATGTACACCTCCATCCCACAAAAAATGGGGACTAGAAACTAACCTCTGTCTTATGTACATACACTGTACTGTTGGAGGTCACGCCCCTTTGCCGACCTTTTCGAGATAGCTAGGGATGCTAAAATGTTTACACACATTTCCCGGGGCCCCGTGTACGACATATCCGAGATTTGGAGTTCTAGCCCTTAGAGATAAAAAGTTTTCCCAAATGGAGTGTCATTTGGACAAAGCCCCTCAGAAGTGTAGCCTGCAAGACCTGATGGTTCAGAATGTGGTGGAAAAAGAGTTTTTGAGATAGGAAGGTCCTACCTGCCCTGAAATTTTAATACCTTATTCTAGGGCCTAACTGGGACCTCCGCACCGAAACTTGGCCCGGTCGGACCCCGAGGGCAGGAAGGGGGGGCCCTTCCTGCCCGAGACTTGGCGCGGTCAGACCCCAAGGGCAGGCCCCCCCTTCCTGCCCTCGGGGTCCGACCGGGCCAAGTTTCGGTGCGGGGGTCCCAGTTAGGCCCTAGAATATGGTATTCAAATTTCAGGGCGGTAGGACCTTCCTATCTCAAAAACCTTTTTTCCACCACATTCTGAACCATTAGGTCTCGCAGGCAACACTTCTGAAGGGGCTTTGTCCAAATGACAGTCCATTTGGGAAAACTTTTTTTCTCTATGGGCTAGAACTACAAATCTTGCATATGTCGTTCTCGGGGCCCCGGGAAATGTGTGTCAACATTTTAGCATCCCTAGCTATCTCGAAAAGGCTGGAAAAGGGGCGTGACCTCCAACAGTACAGTCAATGTACATAAGACAGAGGTTAGTTTCTAGGCCCCATTTTTTGCGGGATGGAGGTGTACATTTGTGGCTTAATGTGTGTAGACACCGCTGGCCTGTGGCCACGTCTTTGAAGTCTGGGGTCAAAAGGTCAAAAGGAGCCGGCACCACGCCGCTTATGAGATAACAAAAAGTGAATCTGTATTTCTCTCATTACATTTTGTCATTATTGAAGAGAGGCCTGATTCTCAGATATGCATATTGGAATGTTAGGGTATAGGTCTGGGAAGAACTTCAGGCCAAAATCTTGCAAGCGAGCCGCAGGGTGCAGGTGCAACGAGATGGAGCACTTGCTGAGCCTGGACTTTCATAATCTTCGCTCTGTGAATGTAAAGGATGTTTGGTCGGAAGTTACGACGAAGAATCATAATGTGAATGGGAATATTCTATAAATCTCTTGATATCATCTTTCGTCGCAACACTTCTGCTGCAGCCACTTAAAGTCTCACTCCGAGAACCTTAAAATATGAATCAATCCATTAGAAGTATGAAAATATCTTCCCGGTGGTGCAGCAGAGCAAACAAGGTGTCCTTTGACATCTACGTTTCGAGACGATTGCAACAGTGCCACACATGATCATATTTGAATATGTTTCGGGGTAGTAATTAGCTGTCGATTTTGGAGGCCTTTATCAATAATGACCAGCTATAGATTTGCTTCCCGATGGAGATTTTTGACAAATTACATGTTAATTAGCATCTACACGTTAAACTGAGTCCAATGAGATCAAGCTCGGCCTCTTGCTACACCGAGATCATGTCCTAGACCTAGGTGTACCATGTAAAATACATGTTACCATTAGCTAGAGTGTCGTTCTTGGTGTCATTGGACTCAGCTCAACGTGTAGATGCTAAATAACATGTCATTTGTGACAAATCTTTATCGGGAAGCAAATCAATAGCTGCTCAGTATTGATTAAGGCCTCCAATTTCGACAGCTAATTACTACCATTAAACATGTTCGAATATGCTCATGTGTGGCACCGTTGCAATCGCCTGGAAGCGTAGATGTTGAAGGATACCTTGTTTGTCCTCTTCCGCCACCGGAAAGATATTTACATGCTTCTGATTGACTAATGAATTGATTCAGCTATTCCCCCAGAAGTCTGGGGTCAAAAGGTCAAAAGGAGACGCCACCACGCCGGGGTGGAGCCAGATCTTCCTGCAAAAAACGTGCCCCCCACATACCGTTCAAAATCCACCCAAAATGTCCTAGAAGCATCCCAAAAAAAAATGATATTATTGGCCATTTTGGCCAACGTTTTGAAAGTAATAATATTTGAGGGAATATTTTTTTGTTGTGGTTTTAGCAGCGAAATGCACCGTGTGCGTGTGTGCGTGTGTGTGTGTGTGTGTGTGTGTGTGTGTGTGTGTGTGTGTGTGTGTGTGTGTGTGTGTGTGTGTGTGTGTGTGTGTGTGTGTGTGTGTGTGTGTGTGTGTGTGTGTGTGTGTGTGCTTGTGTGTGTGTGTGTGTGTGTGTGTGTGTCTGTGCATGTGCGTGCGTGTGTGTGTGTGTGTATAACACGCAATTTTATGTTGAAATGCGACGTAATCCAGTGTTCACGAAACGTACAGTGTCAACGTAGGTATGATTTTGGCGACTGGGTTGGCTCTCAGATATACGTGTTTCTAACAAGATGATATCATTAAAAGTTACATAAAGTAACAGTTTAATAACACAAACGCCGGAAGCACGTGAGCTGCTAGTTTAGCGAAAGCAACCTGACGTCGTTGAAACATGCGAGCGAGCCGATCAACTCCTAATAACTATAAAACTAAAGATCAGACACAATCACTGACTGAAGATTATGCAATTAAAAAGTATATTTCTCGCTAGAAATGTTATTAGAAACACGTTTAACGGTGAATCGGTACTAAAATATTGCATTTCCCATTCAGATAATAAAGATTAATAAAGATCATACACATTCACTGACTGAAGATTATGTAAGGAAAATGTACATTTCTCGCTAGAAATGTCATTAGAAACGCGTTTAATGGTGTATCTGTCCTAAAATATTGCATTTCCCATTCAGATAATAAAGATTAATATAAGCTACGCCGTGTTCCGGAGCCGCGGGGGATTCTGGGAATTGGGGTTCTCAGTTGACAAATGGGGCTTTTGTTAACTTGTTTTGTTGTTAGGATTAAGTGGGGTTAATGGGTTCGGGATGTTATGTGGTTGTGTGTTGTTCTATTAACATTGTTCGTGTGTTCATTATTGTCGACACCGTCACCGAGAGTGACGTGACCATCGTTTCGCGCAGCTGTTCCGTGTTGAAGTCTCGTTCAATAAAAACCAACTCTCGTTGTCGAGCGTTCAATAAAAACCAACTCTCGTTGTCGAGCGTGCCCCCCCCCCCTACAAACGTGTCTCCCCCCCCCTCAACAAACGTGTCCCCCCCCCCCCCCCCCCTTCAACTAACGTGTCTCAACAAACGTGTCTCTCCCCCCCCCCCCCCCTCCCCGGTCAACAACAGTCTCCCCCCCCCCCCTAAACAATCGTGTCCACAATTTGCCGCGAAACCCAAACCCCGAAACCCGCCTCCACAGCGGCACACGTGGATACTGTAGGTATAACACGCTATTTTTTACGTTGAAATGCTACGTATCCAGTGTTCATGGAAACGTACACCACTGACGTTTTTTCTTGGCGACTGGGTTGGCACCACACACACGCACCACAGACAGACAGACCGACCGACGCACAAACACACACAAATACACACACACACACACACACACACACACACACACACACACACACACACACACACACACACACACACACACACACACACACACACACACACACACACACACACACACACACACACACACACACATAGTGCGCCACTATGTCCCTATGCTTTGATCTGCCCAGTTCTAGCTGGTGATTTAAGAAAACACACTTCAATGATTTTTTCTGAGGTACTCCAAGCTGAACATTATTGATTGCAGAGCACAGTTAAATAATTCATTAATAAAGTAAATACTTTCTGAGGGCCAGGCCCAGTCAGCATGTTATGGGCCGGACCTTGTGTTTTATTGTGTAGCCTACATTTATGTTGTGAGCTGTTCTCTCCATTCTCTCTCCTCTTCTCCGCTGGTGTCAAGCCGGAATGAGGCGACATGGAAACCATGTTTCAACCTTGTCTTCATCTTATGATCATTCCGTATTCCAGATATTTTCCACTTTACTGTCGAGTTTGGAGGCTGTTTGCTATGTTAATATTGTATATATTCTAGTTAGAGTCTTGTTTACGGTCTCATGCATGAAGACTTTTGGGAAATATTTATTATAATCTTCTAGTTTTTCTGTTTATTATAAATGAAGATGTTTCCTTGAAAGTTATTCAAATATTCCTGATAAATGAAATATCCCTGATATGCCGGAGATGAACACACTCAGATAGGAATGATGCGTTTATTGTTTTCTCTACACAGAGCAGCTGTTCCGTCTAAAGTCAAAATCAAAGCCTTTTTGTCAAGTTAAGAAATGCCTTTGATACGGCCTCCCCCCAAGAGAAAGGCTTTCTGCCCCATCTGCCTCTTCAGACCTTCATGGTTGTGTGGGTGTGTGTGTGTGTGTGTGTGTGTGTGTGCATATTTGTGGGGGGGGTCTTTCTTTGTTTATCTTATCTATAAGTGCACATGGCTTTTACTATGTGAATTTTTAATACACACAGCCACAGTCCCTCATGTGTGTGTGAGTGTGTGTGTTTGTGTGTGTGTGTGTGTGTGTGTGCATGTGCGTGTGTTAGTGTGTGTGTGTGTTACTGCGCACACTTTCAACAAAATCACCTCTGTGATTGGGACTAATTTACATGTCAAAGTGTGTGTGTTAGCTTCTAGAAAGTCTTGAATCTAGATCAAAGCTATGCTTCTATGAGGAATTATCTTTCTAAATCCAATGGAGGGAGGGCAACTTGTCTCCTTAGTTATTTCGGCATTCCACTTGCAGACTTAAGCACAGATGTTACACGTGCTTTTTCTCTGCGTTTTGTAGGGGTAAGCGAGCAGATAGAGGCTGGACTGATGGCACATGGAAGCCAAGAATCACACACTCTCCATATTTTGTCGATTACCACCTGTCCCTTTTCATCTTTTAACTTTTCATTCCTTCCCCTTTCATCTCCACTCCTTTTCTCTTCTTAACTCCCATTGCCATTAAAGGGAGAGGAAGCAGAGAAGTGCTCTTAGCCGCGCCGAGTGCATTTCTCACACACACGCATTCTCTCTCTCTCTCTCTTCCTGTCTCTGTCTCTGTCTCTGTCTCTGTCTCTGTCTCTCTCTCTCTCTCTCTCTCTCTCTCTCTCTCTCTCTCTCTCTCTCTCTCTCTCTCTCTGTCTCTGTCTCTGTCTCTGTCTCTGTCTCTCTCTCTCTCTCTCTCTCTCTCTCTCTCTCTCTCTCTCTCTCTCTCTCTCTCTCTCTCTCTCTCTCTCTCTCTGGGGAAAACATACTGTTGGCTTACTGTTAACAAACTCATTCAGCTTCAGAGTCATAAAGCTCTCCCAATCGGTCCATATTTCAACCTTCGGGGGCGGGGCCTCTTGGCTTGTCATAGACAGCTGATAAACAATCTGCGTTGGCTCCAGCAGAACTGCTTTCTCATCAACAGGGCAAGTTATCTCACTCTGGGGGCTCGGGAGCACTTGCATCCATGATGGGGGTTAAAACGCATGTGAGTGTCCACATGCAGCCTATTGGTACACATGAGCTCATGCTAGAAGAGCCGCCAGCCACAACAGGGTGCGTATCTAAAGTAATCCATCTCGTAGTCACCCAATCAACCACCATTGAGTCATGAAGGTGGCCAGGTTATTTCGTCTGTAGCAAAAAAGTGAAAGTCGTTGAAAAAAGTTGAAAAACACTACAAAGCAAAACCCAAACAAACTCCAAATTATTGAAAATAATGGGTTTCTGGTCTGCCCAAAGTCTGGCCATCCCAAGGTGCAGGCTAGAGTCTGTCGGGGTGAGTCAGCACTGTCTACTGTTGCTAATGTCCAGGAAATGTCTTTGTCAGACGATAATTAGATTCCTCAGAGAGGAAAACATCCTTCCGGCTCCATTAGCCCACAGTAAACAGCAACAAATGCAGGTGGGGGAAAATTAGGACATGAAATGTGACAACAGATTGAAGGCAGGGGTTAGGAGGCTTGGCAGGACGGTTGGGAGATGAGAGAGATGGAAAGTGAACCAGGAGCCAAAGATAGATCATAGGATGATGTGGAGGAAATACAGAAGGGAGAACGGATTAGTTGGTGAGAAGGAGATAGTTTATCTGTGTTCTGATCCAAATTCAGACAAGTGGGTAGTGGTTTTCCATCAAATTATGTTGGCAGAGGCTCCTCGTTTCTAAAGTTTTTCTTTAAAGTTTACTTTGCTTATTATGTTTTTCTAGCTATAAGCACATTTCTAAAAATCGCAAATGCACACAGATACGATGCATTAAGAGGAATTGCGATCGGGCGTCCAACCCTATGGCCGGTTGCATCATCCCTGTAGAGGGGGAAAACCAGTCATTCCTCGGAGAGACTCGCAGGAGGGAACAGTGGCTCTTCTATGTCGTCTGTAAATTGAGCCTTTCTTCCTGTGTGCGAGTGTGAAACTGGAATGCAACATATTAATGTGGACATGGGTGGGCTTTTCATTCCTACCATAGCATCCCTCTCTCTTCCTCTATCTCCCTTTCACGTCCATTACCAGTCCCTTCATCTTCCTCTTCTCCTTTTATACTCTCCTCCTCTTCCTCCATGTCCCCCTGGCCTGCCTCACGTCGGGGGGTGTGTGTCAAGGGGGCGGCCAGGGGCTGGAGAATGTCCGCTCAGAGCGCGTGTTTATGCGCCACATTCCAAACCAGGATCACCCGCCACCCACCGTTGAATGTGGCTGTGGGAATTGATGTTTCCAAAAAAATATTGATTCACTAGACTGAGGTTCTGTTTGTGTATGTGTGTGTGTCTATCTCTGTCCATGGCTAGTCAAGGCCCAGGTGAAGGTGGAGATGGAGGATCGCGTGGAAGTGACCCTGGGCACAGCCGCGGAGATCCCCTGTCTCTACACCACAGACGACGGCTTCGGCGGCTTGATCATAGAGTGGTTTTATGTGAGTTTCAGATTCAAACCTTTTATCCGTTTTTTTTAAAGTGGACCCAACTTAGAAAGCAGAAACCGTGTTTACATTATACATTAATTAATAAAGGAAGATATTATCAAAATAAAACTTTGATCACTCTTTAAGCTTCAACACTTACTTAACACTAACCATAACCCTAAATAGAAACACACTTTTTACAATCAATGGTGAATTTATTTATTGTAGATTTTGTGCAACCAATCACGCAAACGCATACGCATGCACATACACACAGACACTAAGTAACAATAGCCTGTACAGATAGTATTTTATTAAAGTGTTAAAGTTATAATAGGGTTAGAACGGCAAACCAACAGCAAGAAAGTTACAACAGGTCAGAACAGCAAGCTAACAGCAAGAAAGTTACAGCAGGCCACAAGGGCAAACTAACAGCAAGAAAGTTACAACAGCCTTTAAGAAATCAAAACAGTTTGTCACAGCGGACAAATATATCATATCAGGTCCGCCATACTTTAGTTCCATAGGACAGGGACAGGGCCTGTTCCCGTGGCCCTCCCAGCCCTGGGTCCATGTCGGACTGCACCCCTTTACTCACGCCCCTGTTTAACATGGCTCTCTGCTCTTCCGTCCCTTCATTGGATTCTTCTGTGCACGATAACAGCTGGATCCAGCCGGCAAGCAACACAGGATCTACTTCCAGGACCCCACGATGCGCATCGAGGAAACCAACAGTCAGTTCACCGGCCGCATCAAGGTGGACGTCACGCCGTCCCAAGGGTCCGGCCAGGTCCTCCTGCGAGTCTTGGAGACCAGGCTCGGGGACGAGGTGGACTTCATCTGCCTCGTCAAGAGCCTGACAGACGGCAACGACCAGGGCAAGACGCAGCTGAGGGTGTTCGGTAAGGGCCGGGTTCAACCCGCGTGTAGGATTAGGTGTTTTATAGAGAGGATGGAGAATAAACAATGTTTTTGTTGTTGTTGTTGTTGTTTTGTGGCCGCAGAGAAGCCAGCCCACCCAATCATCAAGAGCGTGGACAAGGACATCTGGTTCAACAACGAGGAACCAGTCAAGGCAAGGCTCTGTATTCCACTCAGATGTTATCATTCTTTTTTTGGGGGGAAATTTAACTAGATTCTCTCCTCTGCTCTCCTCTCCTCTCCCGTCCTCTACCGTCCTTTACTCTCCTCTCCTCTTCCCTCCCCTCCCCTCCTCTCCTCTCCCCTCCCCTCCTCTCCTCTCCTCTTCTCTCCTCTCCTCTCCTCTCCTCTCCCCTCCCCTCCTGTCCCCTCCTCTCCTTTGCCCTCCTCTCCTCGCCCCTCCTCTCCCGTCCTTTACTCTCCTCTCCTCTAACCCCCTCTCCTCTCCTCTCCTCTCCTCTCCCCTCCCCTCCCCTCCCCTCCCCTCCCCTCCTCTCCTCTCCTCTCCCCTCCTCTCCTCTCCTCTCCTCTCCTCTCCTCTCCTCTCCCCTCCTCTCCCCTCCCCTCCTGTCCCCTCCTCTCCTTTGACCTCCTCTCCTCGCCCCTCCTCTCCCGTCCTTTACTCTCCTATGCTCTCCTCTCACCTCATCTCTTTGCTCTGCTGTACAGATTGGAAGCTGTGAGGCGAAGAATGGTTATCCCAGACCAAACATCACCTGGTATAAAGACAACACACCACTGTCCAACGTTCCTAATGGTGAGAACATATGTGCACTTCGGTGCTGCGTCACCCGTTTAGTTTCTATGTTTGGTTGCAAGCCGATCCAATGGCGTCCAGAGGCATTTTGGTCTGCGCCCGTTACTGAAGCCCCT
>NC_079427.1:16020036-16157536 GCF_026213295.1 Gadus chalcogrammus
TTCAGCAGACTCTTTTACCAGCTTTTATAAGATATGGCATTAATGAGCAGGTTTGGGTTAGGCATCTTGCTCCAGGAGGCATAAAGGTGGAGGGCAGACATTGGGGTATGAACCCAAAGCCGGTGCTTAGGAAGGAAGCATCCTCACCACCGGAATAGGAGAGATTGAAACCATGATGTTGTTGCATTTCAGCTATCCGTGGCTTAATTGTGTTTGTGTGTGTGTGTGTGTGTGTGTATGTGTGTAGAACGGAGTGAAGGTGGCCACAGGCAACATACTGTCACTGAGGGACGTTGTTTACGACATGGCTGGAACCTACGAGTGCATGGTGACGGTTCCCCAGCTGGTCGGCATGGAAACCAGCGCCGCGTTTCAGCTGATCGTCGAGGGTAAGTTCCATCACGTGTGGAAGGGATTTCAAAGCTTTATTTTCACTAATGAACATCCTTCTGGTCTGAGCCCGGCTGCAATTGATTTCCATATATGGGCGCGGCCAATTTGTTTACTTATTTGTTTTTGCCACATAGTGGCACTTATTATTTCATCATGAACTTAAACTTAAACCCGTTCGATGATCTGTCCTATCATTTGAAGATGTGGGAAGATGCGTTCAACGACAGAGAAACATTTTGTGAACTTTCATGATCAGGATGGTCTTACAAAGCAAATTCGGACACATTCTTTATCATTGACGTCAAATGCAAAAACAGGCTATTAATGATTTTAACGTAGCTAAACATACGACAACATGTGAACTAGTGAACGAATGATATATCCGAAATATCCGATATTTGCGTTTTTTATTTGCGTTTGCCGATTATATATATATATATTTATTAATCTTTCTGCATGATTTACAGACAGACAGTTCAATAGATGTTCCATTTTTAAACTGAGACTTGTGACATATGTCATCATCATTGTGTCATTTATATGATTTTTTTTTTTTAAATTGAGGGAGCATAAGCATCGGCTCCAAATATCGGCTCAAGAAAATCAGCAGCCCGTATCGTCATCAGCTAAAGCTGATGAAAGAAATCGTTATCTGCATCGGTCCTAAAATATCCATGTGCACAAAGGTTCACCGGAGATCAGTGAGCCGCAGAGCACCAGCCTGGAGCAGGCGGTGGAGAGCACGGTGGTCCTGACCTGCAGGGCCAGGGGGAACCCCAGGCCGACCATCACCTGGAGGTCCGCAGGGAGTCTGGTAGGCCTTCACTTTCCGCCCGGGGCTTCATCTCCTGAGGACCCCAACAGTTTTTTCGATCAATACATAAATATGCATCAGAACTTTCCTGAGAAGTTCAACCCTATGAACCCGAATTAGTCAGCCCTATCTCTAAAAAGAATGGGTCCCTTTACTCCCTTTAAAGCGATGAAGTAACCGCTTCTCTGGGTTTTTTCGAACGTCAGGTCGACTCTCAATCCAATGTGACGGAGGATGGGGTTCTGAGCTGGGTCAACGTCAAGGTCAGCTCGGACTTGAACGTGTCCTGCCACGCCTCTAATACTAACGGCAACGTAGAGACTCTGTACTCCATCAAAGCCAGTGAGTTCCTGCGCTCGCTTCTTCTGGGTTCATGTGTTTATGTGTGTGTGAGTGTCCGCATTTTAGTGTGCAAATGTGTCACAAGTGTCAACGTGTGCACGTTAAGTGTCTCCGTGTTGCCTATGTATGTGTCTATGTATGTTTCTATGTAGCCGTGTGCGAATATAGCCCAGTGTGATTCTACCTCACACCTCTGACCCCTTTACTCTACCCGTTGCCCCCGTCCAGCCCTATCCTGTGTCATGTGTGTCATCTTGTTGTGTATATCTGTACTGTGTTAACATGTCAGTCATGTTGTATAAGTTTGAGTGGTCAACCCCTCCCTTCCTAAGTGTTGACCCCCTGTGCCCCTAACTATGTCCAGTCGTCCCAACCACCGCTTCGCCCACCACCACCCTAGCCACAGGTAAGACCCAGAGTCCTCTCTCCACTCAACCCACAACCAGTACCACTTAATTTACCTTTTACAATAACCTTTGTTTGTTGGGTCAAAGGTTCACGCTTGGCTGTGGTTGTGGGTGTTTTTGTTGCAGCCAGTCCTCTCGTGTATATCTTTACCATGTTCACATATGGTTGATGTAGTAGTGATGCGGCAGTCCGGCAGCTCAGCTCCGGGTGTACAATCTCCTTCTCCTCCGTGTCGCGGTTCAATATGGACTTCAGAGAGTCAAGGCCAAAGTTCTTTTCCCCCGATTCTTCTCAACCATGGCCGAGATAACCCCCACTACGAGTGTTTACTCGTTGTGGAAGTACCAGAGATGTCAGACGCAGTCTTTATGATTAATAATATCCTCTGAGGCGCACATAGCTTTTGGCCGTGATATTTGATATAATATTATATAAATACCTATATATTCCATAATATTATTATTATTAATATTATATTATATAGATATAGAGCTCCAGGAGTCCGCAAACGGCAACAATCATTTCTCCATGCTGTGGTTCAGTCTGACAGCTCATTGGTCAATGGGCACCAGCTCATTTGCATTAAAGCTACAGACACCAGAAACAGCGCATTCTGAAGGGACTGAATCAGAGGGGAATAGCGGTAGGCAGGATTTTCTTTCCTAAAAGCTATTTCCAGCAAACAGCTTCAAAAACATGTTTTCTGGAACTCATATACTATGTTTACTTGGGAAAACACCATAATATGTCTCCTTTAACCTTTTACAATAACCTTTGTTTGTTGGGTCAAAGGTTCACGATTGGCTGTGGTTGTGGGTCATTTTGTTGCTGCGTCTTTGTCTTTGTCTGTTCATGGGTCAAATAAGATGCAAACCAGGAAACAGAAACCACAGCATTCAGTCCTCGTGTATATCTTTACCGTGTTAACATGTCAGTCATGTTGTATACGTTTTGAGTGGTCAACCCCTCCCTTCCTAAGTGTTGACCCCCTGTGCCCCTAACTATGTCCAGTCGTCCCAACCACCGCTTCGCCCACCACCACCCTAGCCACAGGTAAGACCCAGAGTCCTCTCTCCACTCAACCCACAACCAGTACCACTTAATTTACCTTTTACAATAACCTTTGTTTGTTGGGTCAAAGGTTCACACTTGGCTGTGGTTGTGGGTGTTTTTGTTGCAGCCAGTCCTCTCGTGTATATCTTTACCATGTTCACATATGGGTGATGTTGTATAAGTTTGAGTGTGCAACCCCTCCCTCCCTAAGTGTTGACCCCCCTGTGCCCCTAACTATGTCCAGTCGTCCCACCCACCGATCGGCCCGCCAGCACCGTAGGCACAGGTAAGACCTGAGTCCTAGCTGCGCTATCCCCAGCTTGAATCACCAGGTCCACGCTTGGCTGGAGGCCAGGGTCTTTTGTTTTTGTGTCTTTGTCTAACTCTATTAATCGATTGAATAAGATGCAAAACAACAGCAGGCTGTGGTTGTTATTAATGAATTAATGTTGTTAATTATATTATTGTGGGATTGTCAGGGTTTTGTAATTCTTTCTCAGACGTATTGAGGTCTGTCACTGGAAGAAATAGCCGCTAAAAGTACTAAGTAAAATGACTACTACTAAAAAAAAAAAATCTTTGCCTGGGATTAACATGAATCAAGTATTGAATTGGACTTCAGCTCAGCTTCTAGGTGTTGTTTTTCACATGCTAATGGAGTCGTGTCACGGCATGCGTACCTTCTAGAATTACAGTTTGTGTGCACTTCCTGACATACCGACATACTGTACATCACTGACACACACGCACAAACACACACACAGACACACACACATACAAGCACACACACACACACCAACACACAAAACACTGACACACAAACAAACACACACACACACACACACACACACAACCACACACATTAATTGGCACGCACACATATGCAGAGAACACCACACAGAAACATATTAGTGGAACTCAAGGAGGCAGCTGATATTCAAAATGCACTTACGACAAGTCTCCTGACTCCCATTATGACTGCTGCTTTATGTGCTCTCTCTCTCTCTCTCTCTCCCTCAATCCCCACATCTATCCATCTCTCTTTCCATCTTTCTCACTCCTTCCTTTCCACCCATTATGACTGCTGCTTTATGTGCTCTCTCTCTCTCTCTCTCTCTCTCTCCCTCAATCCCCACATCTATCCATCTCTCTATCCATCTCTCTCTCTCTCTCTCTCTCTCTCTCTCTCTCTCTCTCTCTCTCTCTCTCTCTCTCTCTCTCTCTCTCTCTCTCTCTCTCTCTCTCTCTCTCTCTCTCTCTCTCTCTCTCTCTCTCTCTCTCGCTCTCTTTTTTCTCTGTCCTACGTCAGATGTCAGATTCTCAAAAGGAAATCTCTGTCTGCCTTGTTGTTGTGTCCTGCTAAACTCCAGTCAAATTAGATTAAATAGGCCTGCAAGGCCTTCTCTGGTCCTCCGCATAACTCACTCTACTTGTAGCTAGCAGAATAATTAGCATGTAGCACAGATATGAATCTCTTAAATCAGAAATGGATCAGCTTTATTGAGGCCTTGGGTGAAGGCACCTGTTTGAATTAGGTCCAGCCAGGATGCAATCCTACCCATATACACCCTGGTACCCAGGGTTGGTTGATAACTGTATGTATGGTTTTTCACAGTCCAATCAGACACCACAGACAAAATCCCGAGAGGTTTGTATGGGGAGCGCCTACATCTGCTCCTGCTCTTGTGAAGGGCAACAGCACCTCACTACCCCTTCCTGTTTATTTTCTGTTGACTGCAGGATTCCTTTCTCTCATCTGCCTCCTCGCTGCCGGGCTACACTGTTGTTGATGCACGTTGCTATGGATTGTGCATTACCTGCTTCATCAATTCATCACTGTGCATGTTGATATATTTGCGACTAGGCTGTTGGCAATGTCAGCCCCCCCTTCGGCAGAGTCTATTTACCTGTGCTGCATTGCATAGGAAATGCAATGCAATGATCTTTTGGTCAATGGTTCACTAGATCACCGGAATGATGCTTGCTCCACACTCTTTCCATCAGCCAAGCTCTCCACGCAAAGTCACACGCCTGCCTTCAAAAACCACAATATCCTGTACCTTCCTTTTAGACCGCTATGTCTCCTCCCTCCTCCTTAAGCGACCTATTTCCCCAGCTTCTGTCCCAACACAGTGAATAACCCTCCTTGGTTTTGATATGCTTTCCCTCCAGCAGGGGGCAGCGGTGTGATCATCGCGGTTCTCATCATCTGCCTGCTGCTGCTGGCCATCCTGGGCAGCGTGCTCTACTTCCTTTACAAGAAGGGAAAGATCTGCGGCCGCTCCGGCAAGCAGGACCTGTAAGTCCCAAGGGGTGGAGGATACATATAGTGGTTCACAGGGATTCTTGTAAGAGTCCCACACCCACGCACACTCAAATGTCTTCATGGAAAAAAGCACTGTTTTCTTTCTCTTTTCCTAATGTGCCGAGGAGAAATATTTTTGAGAATCGTATATATATCATTTATCCGTGTCCGTGGAGGATACGGTATTGAGCTGTGTGTGTGTGTGTGTGTGTGTGTGTGTGTGTGTGTGTGTGTGTGTGTGTGTGTGTGTGTGTGTGTGTGTGTGTGTGTGTGTGTGTGTGTGTGTGCCCCTGCAGCACCAAGGAGAAGACGAGCAGGGACAACATCGTGGTGGAGATGAAGAGCGACAACACAGAGGAGGCTGTGCTGCTGGCGGTGAACGGGGACAAGAAGTCTGGCGACCAGGTAAAGACTACCACCCACCTGATCCACCTCCTATACGTTACCTATTTATGTACCGCAGCAACTTTGAATGCTGGATCCTGATTGGTCAATATGCCGAAAGCCCTGTGGAAAAATATTCGAATTTCAGCTGATGAAGTCAACAAAACACAATAATATTATAGATGAAAGTAACTAATATCTTATCGTTAAAGATAACTTTGTTATGAGTGGAAAAAGCCACATTGTGTTTTTTCTATGACATTATTTACACATGAAATTGGAATGTTTATTTACCGCCTTTCGTGGAACGTGGGACTACACTACCCACGGCGGTCAGACAGCTACGGCTAGCACTACACTAGCCTATACAGTCTACGGTAACCCTCCCCTAAGCACATGTTTGTTTTTTAATGAAAATGATCCTCCTTGTTTTTCCTGTGATTGCAATAGGGACCAAAACCTTACAGCATTATTACATTATAATTCAGTAGGAGCACTGAAATGCTGACTGCAACTTTGTGTTGTTTGAATGTGCAGCTGCCTGAATATAAGAAAAATCTGATCTTAGTCCATTGACCCCATACAATCTTTTGGAATATGTTGAACCAGCTCTTCGTCATCACAGGGGGCAGGACTACCTAGCTCTATACCAGTGCAGCACACGATAAATGCATAGTCAAACGAGCCGGCCTTACGCCCTAACACATCCTTCCCTCTCTCTTTACAGTAACACATGTGTGGAACATCTGGAGGTGCAGAAGTGAGGAAGACCACGGTGAGGGGATTTGCTGCCCCTCCCCAAACTCCCACCTTTTCTCTCCCTCCCCTGCATCCCATCTTGCCCTCAGAGATCCTATCTTCATCAAGTTAATGGAGGAGAAAGAGCTTATCTCTTTTGGATACCAGTTAATATTCCCCGAACAGGTGCGACAAGAACAGAGACACTAAAGTGTGGGACTCCAAAAAAGCATCCCGTTGGCTCGGATACTTTTCTGAAGTGCCACTTTAGCGCTCGGGCGTAATTCTACCAAAGACAAAACCAACCACTACCATTTCTTTTACCCAGGACAGACCCATGTCTTCACTCCTCGTTCACACCAGAGCCCAGAGGAAGATTGACAATCACTTAGCTTACCAGGAGGTCAGGGTTTAGGGTTAGGGTTCAATTCTATAGCAAAACGAATGCCACCTCAGGCAAATCACAAACAATAAGGAACAGGCTGAAAAACTGCTCTTTGTCGAGTGTATATATTATACGCTTTGTATGTACATATTTCTTTATTTAAAGAAAATAACCCAATAAGAACAGCCAGAGTGTTATTATTTTAATTTTATGTTCAGTTATTTGTAGCCCCTTCGTCTTTATTGTTATATTTTTGCGATGGATGTGTGCTGTGCTTCGAGTCTGTACACTGAATATCATGTGTCGTATAATGTGATAGCGCTTTCAGACGCATTTATCACACCAAAGAAAAATCACTGCAATTTGACTCTGAAAAGTGCCCTCATGGATCCTTACATTTCTGTTCCGTTCCATTCATTCTTTTATTTTCCTTGTCTATCACAATCGCAAATCAATCGGCACAATGCCTAACTCTGATCCGTCTCTTAGTGACACATTGAGGGGTTCCTGTTTGTTTGTTTCATGTTATGGATGGCTTTATATCTATAGCCTATTTTTACATGGTTTATCGTTCTTTTTTTATATTTGTGTAGATTTGATAATACCGAGTTTGAAGATTGTCTTTAATTGAATGTGTTTCTTATCTTATATTAGGCTTACCCATTTAACATCAAACACCTTGTTTTATCATATTAGTTAGAGGAACAAATGTAACATTCACTGTCCAGTGCACTGATCTAGAGTTTGTTTTTGTTTTCTGATTGTGTTATTTCAGTTTTAATGTGAAACTTGTTTTGCCCTTATAGTGAAATGTTTGAAGTGAATTTAAAGCAGTAGATCGTAGTAGTAGTCGTTCCTAAGGGTGATGTATGTATATGAGATCATTGGTAAATTTTATATTATAGTTAAATTAATTTGTGGATTGACTGAAAGTTTTAATTTTCTGTGCTTTGATCTGATCTTTTCAGAAGTGCATAATGATTATACCTAGTATTTTTGTTATGGTGAGAGCTGAAATTACGATGGAATGAATTTTGGCATGTGGACACGTATTTGTGACTGCTGTCACTGACTATCACTAGTAACAAGTTATCTATATGTAGGCTAGCATGTAGCCATCAGGAATAATCTGAGGAGTCAAACTCAGATTATAAAAAGTGCCTCACATTCCACCAAAGGAATAATAACACAATTAGAACTTTCTCAAATAAATGTCAGTATTACTTAAGACTTCTTTTGTGTCAGATTTGTTAGGTAAAAAAAAAAGACTGTATAATCAATTCTGAACATAAATACAAATAAACACTTAATTTAAAGCAACAAGAGACTTTGCAAAAAATAAATAACATACAGCTACTTGTTGTAAACTCAGTATGCAAGACTGTCAGAGCCAAATAAGTACTACTTTACATAGAAACTACCAGACTGAATGTCACACATTTCAGGTTGTTTTATTGTTCTGTATCCTGTTGTGTTATCTACTGTACTGCAGGGTTCCCTAATTAGTTTTTCCAGAGGGCCAAATTTGGTCAAACATGCCATGCCAAGGGCCGAAATGTCGTTTCATTTTTCTAATTCGCCATTTTTATGTGCAAATTTAGCTTTAATTATAATTACTGTTTTAGCGATAATGCAGGAGGGCTAGATCAATTAGGCTTAAATAGCATCCAGGAATGGTGCATCGATGAGAATGCAAGGAATGAGGAGGAGGAGGAGGAGACGTAGCTTGCTTCAGACTATATTATGTTCAGCCTTGTTTATTGAAATACTCGGTAATGTCTTTCAGTTTCTATAAAGTTTCGATAAAGTTTGTTTATTTTGCCTGAGTATCTGAGCACACACACCGTGCATGACCCTCTGTACCACGACCACAGCTCTGCTTGATCTACCCATATAAATAAAGGAAACAAAGTAACAGGCACTTACATTGTCACAAACTTAATACCCTGAGTATTAACTAAGCTGCCTCATCTGTGGATGGCACAAGCCTTTTGGCCTCTGCAGTCCACTCGCCGTCAGCTGGCACAGAAAAAACGGCTGTCTCAAGAAGAGGAGGATGTCACCTGAGAGTTTAGGGGAGCTTTCAAATCGTTCCTTGAAGTTTTCTGCCAGGGTCGACACAAACTCCTTCATTGCTGGATCTTCCTGCATTTTTTCCTTCTCTAAATGCTCACGCAGACGTGGGAAGTGCAACTTTCTCCCTTGAATGTCTCTCTCCTGAAGGTGCAGCTTCGACTGGAGGGCTTCAATCGCTTCGTACATGTCAGCAGCAGTGTGGTTCTTGCCTTGTAGCTGCAGGTTAAGGTGATTCAGATGAGACATGATGTCACACAAAAAATTAACATCTGCCAACACCTTGGCGTCAGCCCGCCAGAAATTCGCGGGCTTTTGGGCTCTGCAGGCTGGATAAAAATGACACAAGTTCATCACGCAGGTCGCACACCCTCTCCAACACAGGGCCTTTACTCAGCCAGCGAACATCGTTGTGCATCAACAGATCTTTGTGTTCAGCTGACATTTCCTCGGCACCTTCTTTCATAGCTCCACAACTTTTGTTTTGATTTTTTCCTCTTGATTTAAGATTTCACCAGCCATGTGAATTGCAGATTGTTTAATGAACTCTGCATCAGCAAAGAGCTTCTTAGCTTTAGCAAGCGTCCAGGAAACATGCAATGAAGCAGCTGTTGCGCTCTCTTGTGCCGATGCCCTTTTGCATATGGTTAAAACTGACCGCTTGTATGATGTCAACATGCTTGCAATCTTTTGTTTGCGTTGCTCAGATGTTTCTGGGAAACTTCCCTTAAAGCTGGCAGCATGCAAACAGTTAAAGTGTCAGGTTGTCAGATTTAATGACAGCCACGGTCTGCTTGCATATTAAGCATGTCGGCTTTGCGTTGGCATGGTCCGATAAAGAAAAGCAATACTTATCGGTCCATTCAGTTTTAAACTGGCGGTTCTCCTGGTTGACCTTCCTTTTCTTGGCAAATGACATGTTTCTTTCATCAATTTTCAATCCGTAGATTTTTGACAAAGTTGTAATTCCCTGGGATGACTAGCGGGAAAGTGACAGCATGCGGCGGCTACTCTCTGGCGTGTGACGCTAGTGAAGTTGAAAACGCACGAAGCACGTCATTACGTATGCACGCAGTAACGTCAACGGTCAAGTGGATGGTGTGGGCTGAGGGGAAAATATAGCAGGCCCACCATCCACTTGACCGTGGATGGTGTTATCTGTTTTTGGAGATAACATGTGAATGCGCTGGGTCAGCGCGGGCCGGACATTTGGCTCTCGCGGGCCGGATGTGGCCCGCGGGCCGCTAATTGGGGTTCACTGCTGTACTGCATTGGTGTAGTTAATAAATTCATGAGTTGAATTTTCATTCGCCATCAAAAATATGCTTTCTATCATAACTCAACAGCAAAAAAAATGCTTATATTATTTGCATATAATTATA
Organism: Gadus chalcogrammus; assembly: GCF_026213295.1. Classification (NCBI taxonomy): domain Eukaryota; kingdom Metazoa; phylum Chordata; class Actinopteri; order Gadiformes; family Gadidae; genus Gadus; species Gadus chalcogrammus. Next base: position 16,030,314 of record NC_079427.1, read on the forward strand.
TTCACAGCACCGTGCATACTTCCAAGGTGATATGAGCATTTAAAAAAGATCAGAATGTGCCAGGAAACATGGCAACGTGGACCAATAGCGCACTCTTTTGGTGAAAGGTTTCCATCGAACTCAATTGTAAGGGCGGCTGCTGCATGAAATAGTGATTACGGAATGTAGAAATCACTCTGATTGGCTTAGAACATAGCCAATGAGGTATAGTGAATCAACAGCGTTAGGAGAGTAGTTGGATTATAAATCGCAATTTGGCCAAATTATGACTTGGGCTATTATTCTATGAGGCTAACGATATACAGTATTGCCACTGTATGGAAGGCAACACTTCCCCTTATATAGAGCTGGTTTACCAGTAAACAACATTTAAAACTGAGCAGTCATGCCAACAGACGTTACAACGTCAATCAAGGTATGTGATATGCAGTGGCGGGCCGTACTATTAGGCAAACCAGGCATTTGCCTGGAGCCCCGGGCCCCATAGAAGGTTTTTGGGGCCCCCAAATGTTTTTTTTTTTACAATATAACAGTTTCTTATTTACAATAATGATCTGGTCAAGAGGGCCCCAATGCATATATTTTGTCCCCATATTTATTATTTTTATAAAAATCTCTTCACAATAGTAGCATCAGGATGTCTAATTATTACTCATGTTTTGACGATCTTACCGTGTGCACCCCCCTTCAGTCTGCACTACATGGACTATTCCATGTTACGCGCATCACGCTCATCATGCGTATGCGGAAATTATGTCCAATTCAAAACAGTAAGCGGTAAGAGAGAGAGAGAGAGAAATCGAGTGAGACATAAATCGAGTGAAACATGAAGCGATCGTAGGAAAGCGGGTCACATAAAAAGAAAGACCAAAGGCAGGACTTTCTTTCAAAGCTGCCAAAGCTATCCAGCTGTTTTACAGCCACCGCAGTGGCAGCGGGACCGTCGGCGGATCAAGAGCAGCCGTCAACGTCGTTTACTGTCACGTTACTGCTCCTTTCATTCCAAGTGGCTCTGGCTCAGCCAGCAGCGATGCTAATGACGTGTGTCAACAAACTGACGGAGATGATGCACAACTGGTAGTGAATATTTCTCACTCTCCTTCTTCCACTTTGGTTATTGAAATTTATGACAATAACGATAACAATGACTGCGAGACACATATTCCTGTGGATGACCCAGCACTCTGGCCCAAGCTGCTGTGTCTTGGGCAGGTGCACACATATTCTTGTGGATGACCCAGCACTCTGGCCCAAGGGCCGCAGATTCACAAAAGCATACTATTACATAGTAATGAAAAATGGTGAGAGGGTGAACAGGTCTTGGTTAGTCTACAGTGAAAGTGCAGACCGTGTTTTTTGCTTTTGTTGTTGCCTTTCTGGAAAACAAAAACAACTGAGTGAGGAAGGATTTAAAGACTAGAATAACCTTGCAATGCATCTAATCAACCATGAAAGGTCTGAAGAGCACAGGAAATATAGTGATAGCTGGACGCAGCTATCAGTGGGTTTCCAGTAGTGGTTTCCAGTAGCTCACAGCAGATAGCTGCTGTGAGCTACTGGAAACCCTCAGGTAAATGAGGACTTATGGTTAACAGTCAGTGTAATGTGTCAACATAACTAATCTTATTGTTTTGTATGTTATTCTCAATTTGTAAATAGATAATTAACATTTGCATGAAAGAAGGATAGTGACTTTTGTTCATCCCTTGTATGGAGTATCTCATTATGCGATATAAGGTACTGAGACCGGTAGATGCAGGGGCCCCCAAATGACTGTTCGCCTGGAGCCCCCAAGGGGCTAAGTTCGCCACTGGTGATATGTTGGTTGATTCTTTTATATTGACTAAAACGTTCAAGTTAAACCATACGTCACAAACTAATGGTGCGTTCACATCGCTGGATATCATTGGGAAAACATTTCCGTGACGTCGGAAAGTTCGCGTGAACGACACCTCATGACTCGGGCCAAATTTTGATAACAGAGTTGCCCAGTTGGTGACATATGGTATAGTAGTGACGCGCATGAACATGGCGGAACATGAACGTTTTACTCATTATAAAATAATCAACCATCATATCACATATTTCACTATTGATTCACTTTGTGACGTCTATTGGTGTGGCCGTCCATACCGTGGCAATACTGTATGTGCTTCTCATAAATGAAAGCTAAAGGATAGTGATAGGCATCAAGGAAATACACTGCTGTGAAGAACTTTTAGATTCCCAACCGGCTGTTTCCCAAGTACAGCCGGTCGCTGGCGGTAACACGGGTGACTCCGGGATTCCACCGGACGCGTACGCGCCGCGGAATGGCTGCGCCGCGGAACGGCTGCGTCCTCTGCCCTGCGTACATTCCTACCGGGCGCGTAACGGCAGCGTAGAGGCCTCCACACACCGGCGCCGCAGCGTCGCGTCAAAAAGTCTGCCCCCATTATTCCGGGTGTACTAGCACACACCGGCGCCGACTAGCCGCGCGGCAGCGTTCCGCGCCGCGCCGCCCAACTACTCTTCGAGACAATGTTCTATTCCCGAGCGTCGCCGCCCCTGAAAAAGCGCTTTGTAAAAGCTGGTTTGTACATCGCGGGTCCCGTAGGCACCTCCATATCTACACTGGATGTCGCCCTCTTTCGTTTGTGATAAACAATTACGAGAATGGACGATGAGAGACTGGTCGTCGAGGTGGAAAAATATGTCGAATTGTATGACCAAAGTTCCCGTCATTACAAGGACAACTCCAAAAAGGTCATTGCCTGGCGAGCCATAGCTCTGGAGATTGGATCTTCAGGTGAGAAATCAACAATGGTGGACTAAGTACCCAAACCATTAACCATAATGGAAAATAGACGAAATCAAGTCACATATAATCACACCATGTATAGGTAGAAACCAGATTACTTGTAATATATATATATTTTTTTAAGGCAAGGCAACTTCATTCATATAGCACTTTTAATACATGAAGCAGACTCAAAGTGCTTCACATAGAAACATTCTCATACAATAAAATAGATAAGTAAAAGGAAACACAGGCAAAGCTCAAAAATGCATTGTCATGTATTAACTGTCTCTCTGGTATCAGATCATGTATTAACTCTCTGGATTTAGGGAAAAATAACATTAAGTGTCTCGAGCACTCAAATAAAATACACTGGCTACTGAATCCAGCACAGCAATAACAACACTGTATTTATCCCGAGGGATAAAAAAAAAGTATATATATGCAAAAGAGTATACCAGAGAGGGATAATAACTAGATTATAGGTCATCATATAGGCTGCACCATATGGTTCTGCCATTGCACACTTAGTAGCGAATTGAAATATTGGCGTGCCTCTCAGGATCTGCACGGAGCTCCTGGACCAGATTGTGGCATACCCCCTGTTCTTGTCTCCGTTCATTGATGGGGTGCACCCAAACCCTTCGTCTTCTCCTTGCTCCTTGCAGGAGAAGAAGGGCAGCCCCCCTCTGTCTGGCAACAGTTATTTGTTCTGTTGAAATAAAAAAACCTCAATAAAATGTAAAAGAGCTTGCTCAATTAACTACACTTAACTAACTTCACTTCCTGCCCTGCTCGATCTGCTCTGTTGAAATTGACGCGGTTTTGCAGCGGCTCGCGGCAAAAATAGAAGTGCGACGGAAAGATAGCGCCGCGGCGCGGCACGCCGCTCCTGCGACGCTGCTGAAACGATCCGCGGCGCGCCCGGTGGAAATGGTCTAGAGTGGAAGCGATCAGCGGCGGTGACCGCGGCGCAGCCGTGCCGCGGCGCGTACGCCTCCGGTGGAATCGAGCCTTGAACAACTCAATAAGCAACTCTGTTATCAAAATTTGGCCCGAGATGCCGAACGGAAGTAGAATCATAAGTGTCAAGAGGTGTCGTTCACGCGAACTTTCCGACTTCTCGAAAAAGTCGTTTTTCGTATGGGTTTCCCCCCCATAATTTCCAGTGATTTGAACGCACCATATGTCACTTCCCGCAACCAACTAGGGCAAAGATTTGATATGTTGAGGGGAGCGTCTTATATCCGCATATATTTGAGACCATGGCCGTTTCTCAATTCGCGTTATTTTCTGTACTTGCGTTCTTTTGAAACGTCATCAGTCGTAGCCCAAGTACTGCTCACATGTCAGGTTGTTTGCATTGTACTGTTTCATATCGTGTTATCTACTGTACTGCATTGGTGAAATAAATAAATTCATGAGTAGAGTTTGTTCTCCATCAATCATATGCTTCCTATTATAACTCAACCGCAACAAATTGCTTCTGTTTTTTTTTTGCATATCATTTTATTAACAGCACTGTGCATACTTCCAAGGTGATATGAGCATTTAAAAAACATCAAAAAGTTAATTAAATGCCGTATACTGTTGACAAGAAACATGGCAACGTGGACCAATAGCGCCCTCTTTTGGTAAAAGTTTTCCATTGACCTCAATTGAAAGGACGGCTGCTGCACAGCCCTCCAGCCCTCCAGCCAAAGCCCCTCAGGAGCGCTTGGTTCCCGCTTCCAATTACGTTTTTAAATTATGATCACTAAGGGTTCCTGAGGGCTGTCCGGGTTATAGCGCTGCAGCTAGCAGAGTAGCCATTAGCAGAGAAGCTGGCAGATGGTGGCCTTGACGGCTCAACAGGTGACCGTGGAATGGGAATTTTACTGAAAGGGTCGACAGGACCCCCCCTCTACCAAGTCTGAACATATGGCACTGCTCACATCAATATATACAGGAGTAAACAAAACCTTTGGATCAAAATAATTAGATTTCTTCGACAGGAATGCAAAAAACAACAATAAAAACAGCCACTTCTTTCATCTCAGTAACTTTATACATTTTTTTCCCTCTTTAGAGTGACAGTATGACAGCACAAAGGTGCGCTGTTGGAAAAAAGAAAAAGTAGATCTATCAATATTTTATCAGAACATCAACACAACATCGGTACAGTAATCATGATCCCAGGAGTTCTCCCGTCCCACTCATCCATCACTCATTCAGCTCTACCGCTCCTCTCGCTCCGTTTCTCAAGGCAACTATGAACAGAAGGACCACACAAAGAGGTACGTTCCAGTCAGAAGACAGAAGTACAGTTAAAAAATATATATCGTAATGATAACCATGGCCTGATGAGAGACATCATTCACACGCCCACTGACAACATTCTTCATATGCTGGGAGAGGTGCGGTCAATACCTCTGTTCATTCATTCATTCATAGTACCCGTCTCCAGTCCTGCCCTTGACAATGGAAATAAGTAAAATGTGCAAGTCGCAATGTGACAAATAAACAAAAACAAAAATAAAAGATGCCCTTGAACTCAATAAAAGCATGAAGGTTGCTTGGGTAACTATCAACGGGATATTGTTCGCCTGGGAGCCAGCGGTTGTGCGGGGATTGACTCATCCAACGTCACCTGGAGACGGGGGTCATGTCTCCGCTAACGCAGACGGGATGCAAAAAGACACTTGTTTGGATATAGATAATCCCTGAGTTAGTTCTTACAGTTGGCCCGAAATACTGATTTTCCGTGTAGCATAGAGGGGTGGGGAGGGGCCAGCAAACCCATTAGCTCACTTGACCACCGCTCTGGTCACCGAACCTCGAGCAGAGGGACGTTTCAGAAGACGCGCTACACCGGAACAGACGTCACAAAAATATACTTTCGGTAATTTCAGTTTCCATCTGGTTTATGATTTCTATATCCAGGTGCTAGACATAAAGCCCAAAAAAAGAAATAATAAGGCAAAAAGGAGCTACTGAAGAGTTCATCAGCTTGCGAGGACTGCAGCTTCACAAGCTGTTTGGAAGTTCAAGTAGGATGTAACTACTGTAATGTAATGCTACATTACAGACTAGAGCACTAGCATCGATATTGTCACTTTAAAGAGCAGAGAGACCGTTTAACATCTATTCACAAATGTACATTTAAGGCTTAATTGTTTAGCACTAACAATCGTAGCAGCAGTGAAGCACTTCTGAATTCATTAAAATAATATAATAATATTTATGATTACAGTAATATATTATCAAAGTAAATCAAAGACATTGTTTGTTGGTTTCACAAATATTTAGAATGGGCCACGGTTACAGATTCTCAACACGTCGACCAATCAGAAGTTAAAGAGATGGGAGTGTTACAGCCGATGCCGTCAACAGAAAGTAAACCAAGCAGGTTCCAACGGCTGGCAGGTCTTCTAAGTAGATCCGCCTCTTCCATAGGAGTCAATGAAGATTTCAAAAGAAGAACAGAACACTATGTTCTACTGCACAGTGAATACACAATCATGTCAAGTCAACGTTAGTTTGAGAACAGGTATTCAGGTCGGGCAACCAACCAAATTCCTCCGCTGCCAAGTACACAGGCGCACACACACACAGACATACGCGCGCACACGCACAAAACACACACACGCAGACACACACACACACACACACACGAAAGACTAAGGCTGCCAGAAAACAATACAGAACCCCAAACGAACAATCCCGTCGGGGGAGAAACAAAATGATGAAAATGATTTCCTTCAGAACAATGCACCAAAGCAACATTGTGAAGTGAAGGCCATAATATTACACTTGGAAGTCATTCAGCAGAGCCCCTCGGCAGAGCGTTGTGCATCAGGCTGCTGCCGCTCAGACGGCGGTCAGACAGCGTGCCCGCCACCCCTCCTGCTCCCAGGTACTGTCATCCCTCTGAACAGGCACCTTTCAACCTGCACGCCCCACAGCGGATCACCTGGCCGCACCACAGCCTCGCTCACACACTGTATATGCACGTATAAATTACACACGTTCAATATATATTTACTCATATATTAAATTCTCATATAGATACATACATTGTGTTTTTTAATTGTTTTGTCGTTTGTAAAAGTCGTTGGTGATCTCCTTTCCCCCCCCCCCCCCCTGGGAGGATGTCAACAGGGAACGCATGAATCCGTCGTGTGACGCGCTGCACGTGTGGACACACACACACACACACACACACACACACACACACACACACACACACACACACACACACACACACACACACACACACACACACACACACACACACACACACACACACACACACACACAGTTTCAAGCTAGAGTCAGGGTCTGAGGGTTAGGGGCCAAGCCAGGACCCACCCTCAACCTCCCCTTCCCCAAAAGCTGAGCCAAGCGAAGGACTGGACCGGGAGTCTTCAAGAGCCTCCAGCGGTCGGGGGAGGAGGTGGGGTGGGGGGGGCGCTATGTGAGCATGTGCGCGTTGGCGGGAACGGAGACAAACTCCCGCAAGATGTTCCTGGCCATCTCCACGTTGTTCTGGGCGATCATCAGCGCCTTCTGGATGTCCTGGGAGGAGTAGCCCTGGCTGATCAGGTGTTTGATCTCACCGCTGATCACTGGGTCCTCCCCTGCTCCTCCACCTCCTGCTGCTCCTCCACCTCCTGCTCCTCCTCCTCCTCCTCCTCCTCCTGCTGCTCCTCCTTCTGCTGCTGCTGCTCCCCCCCCCGTAGCCCCGCCCGTGAGGGGCCCAGGGGCCGGCCGGGCCGGGCTGGCTCGGCGCTCCGAGTTGAAGCGTCTGGGCAGGGGCTTGGGCGGTCTCTCGGGGGCCGCCGCTGGGTCGCTTAAGGCTAGGGAACAGAAGACCACTGGTTAGATCCGGTTCTCCTGTTAATCAACAGACTGCTCTAATTCTGGGTTCAGGTTAATCTGTGTGTGAATGAACCAAACAAACAGTTCCCAAAACAATGAAGTAGCGGCCGATACAGAGGTCTTGTGTAGCGGCTGCTGTCTGGAGGTGTACAGGGCAGCATGCTGCCCTCAGGTTGTTCATTCAGCAACGTGTTGTTATGAGGTCCTTTGACTCCCTGTTGTGTGGTGGCAAAAGGATTTCCCCCTCTGGGGTAACCAAGGGTAGCCGTCTAAGAAACTGTAGAAATGACGGCTGACACCTTCTGGTTGGTTGGATGGGCGATATGCTCTTGTCTGGTGTTACTTTCATACGGAGCTAGCTCAGCAAACACATTATTTAAGCCAATCTGATCGCTTGAGAAAAAAAAAGTTCCATGCACAAATTTGTCCAATGAAATCGCCTTTGTAATACAACCCGGGAAAACACATGGATACGTCAAAAAGCCCCCACCCGTCGACGGACGCATGGAGTGTGAACAAGGCGTAACTGCTCCTGAAGAGCTGGCTGTCGCCTTGTATGGTTGACAACGATTGATTGGTAGAAGAGTAGGTTGAATATCAGTCAAAAAATATACTTTTCTACTCAAAATAAATAAATAAATGAGGGTAGGGTTACCTACCCTCAGAGTGACTCAATACAAGACTGCTATTTTCCCACAGCAACAATACATCAACAAATAAATGAATAAGTAAATGAATGAATGAATAGAAAACAGCATGAACGTACGTGTGGCTGCCCGAGACTCGATGTCCAAGGACAGGTCGCTGAACACCAGCCTGGATGAGGAGCCCGAGGTAGTGGACGACGAGGTGGATGAAGCCGCCCCCTTCTCCGCGGGGGGCTGTCGAGAGGTGGCCGCCGACCGGGGGATATCGTACAGCGCCTCCTCCTCCTCCACCCCCACCACCTCCTCCGTCTCCCGGCCGTTCGCCACCGTCAGGACCTGGGCGCTTTGGCTCAGGGCCAGGGCAGGCAGCTCAGAGTAGTCTTCGTGAGGGCGCAGATGAACGTGATCAAACAGGATTAGCACCGCGGACCCGCTAGCACAGAGACCATTAGGTGTTGAAACATCGATTGTGCAGGATGGTGGTTAGAGTGTGAGCCTAACCTTTCCTAAAGCACTTAATGACTTTCCCTGAGTTGATAGGGATGAAAGCAGGCTAAGTGACTACATTAACATTCAGGTTATTTAGCAGGCGCTTTTATCCAAAGCGAATTACAATAAGTACATTTGTCGGAAGAAAGAGAAACAACAATATATCACTGTCGGCACAGTGAAGATATTGATAGAAACAAGTGCCGAGCACTTACAATTGCTAGGCTATCCTATACCCCGTACACAACAAAAATAGCCAGGATAAGAACCTACACAATGCCAAGTACTAATTTTAAGTGACAGGATGTACAACAATAATTATTTGCCAGGATGTACAACATGACTCACTACATAGTAAGACCATTGTATTTCAAAGGGAACACGACATTTCCCCATCAACCCGAGGGCAGCGTACCTGAGACTCTGGCCAGCTGAGGCAGGGAGGCTGTGAGTGCCTGGGCGTGGACGTTATACATGCCCTGGTACATCTGGGGTCGGTCCTGGATGTCGTCACTGAACGCGTGCCTGGCATTCGACAGAGAACACGTCGGTAAATACACCAGTGGGTCCGATCCACCCGCACCGTGGCACAACGTCGCCCCGGTAGAACGGCCTGAGACGACAGGCCCCGGGTGAGGGAAGAGCCTCACCGTGGGTTGAAGGCGTATGCCGCGGGGGCGGTCTGCAGGGGGCCCGCGGGCTGCGGGGCCCTGGCAGTGGGGGGCGTTTTTGCCGCCGTGAGCGGGGCCGGAGTGGCGGGGGGGAGGTGGACGGGCCGGGAGGACGGTACCATGTAGGCCGACTCCTCGTCGCTCTCGCAGGGGAGCGCTCGCGGCAGCGTCGACGGTCTGCAGGAAGTAGTACAGCGGTATGTTCTCGGGAACCAAAACAGTGTTTCTTTTTCAATAGAACCTTGTGAGTGTTGCGCCAAGTCGATTTATAGGAATGGGGCTACAGATTGCCATCCATTAGCACAGCCTTCCAGACATCAATTTGTTTTGCCTACCTAAATGTTGCTCTCGGATGGCTCACGGTTCCCCATTTCTGTGACATTTGTCATGCGGAATTACCATAGCTAGCCACTGCCAGACACAGATCCTCTACGACACGAGATATTCAGCGTGCCAGTGATTCGTTCTTGCTGAATGCTTTTGTAATCATCCTTGTGATTATATGTGACAACGAAACTGAGATTGCGACAGGGTGGCAATCTCCGAAAAAACAGGCAACTTGTGCTTTATTTGGCCACGGTACAACAGATAATCAACTGGTTTCCAAGGTCCACCAGGGGGTATATAATAACGATAGAAAACTGCAGGGTCACAGTGTCATTTTAGAGGAAACCGAATTTCAGAGGAAGGGAAGGCAAAGCAATGCTCAATATTCCTAGAATATGTCAATTAGATGTAATCAAAAGAATGAACTGGATAGCCCACTAAAAGTCAGAGTATCTACATTTTGCCCTTTATTTCTCGTTGCTTTATTATTGATCAAGCACTGTGCCTCATTCACACGCACCATGTTCAACAGATGGAGGGTGAAAGTGAAACCATGAGGGAGAGGAAGAGAAAGAGGGAAGGCGGTAGACGGGGGAAGTACCTGGTGGCCAGGGAGTAGATGGCGTTGGCGGAGGCCGAGGGCTTCACCTTGGAGCTGTCCCCCGCAGCAGGGACAAACGGCTGAGGACACAACAGAGACCCTCGGATATCAGACACATGAAGACCATCAACCAAAAGCCCCAAGTGTTCAGAGCGGTTTAACTTAACGTTAGTGTCAGTGTGAAAAGTACACATCACATGGAATTATGCCTGCACGATTTACATGGTACAGAAGAATACGTGATAAAAAAGAAATACGATGGAGTCTGATATTGGACAACAGAAAGGGGTCACTCCGGTTTTTAGCTTAAATGCAACCGCTGCCTAAGTCTGACAAAAACATAAAAACACCTTCAGTCCCTTGTCTATTCTTACTTATATAGCCTTTGAACAAGTATTTTTTTGGTGGGTTTCCTCTGTGTAAGATACGAGCAAAACCACAGTCAAGAACACAAGTCTGTCAACATTTTGAGGCTTCAGTGAGGCATGGAGACATGTTAGAATGCACTCCCCCTGAACTGAACACCCATTCTGAAGGAGAAACGGGGTGATGGTTTTGACACTAAAACTAAAGCCTTACTATAACTCTGTCCCTTTAACCAAATTATATTTTGCATTTAGAGGATTCAAGTATAATGGAGTTACACTTTTTAATTGAAGTGTAAAATAGTGTAGCGAATAGCAGTCTGCGGATGAGGAACTCGGGGTATAGTTCCCCTGTGTCCCTGCTGCGCTGCACCACGCAGGGTAACACTGCCCTGTCGCATGTTGAAGAAGAAAGTAGGAGCGCTTCTTCTGAAGTGGTTGCGGTTGGTCACAAGTTATTTTATTAGCTTTTATTTTTCTAGGTTGTTATTTAGAAAAACTTCCTGTAAATATTTTTTTCTGAGATCGAGATTGTTACGCGTGTTCCTGTTTTGTTTTTTCTTATATATTATTTTTAATTCCGTAAATTCCTTGTCTTATAACAATACAGCAGAAGCGTTGAGAAATGAGACCGCACAGAGCTTTGAATCGAGATCACACTTTTAATATGATTAATCATGCAGCCCTACATGGAATCTAAATTTTTCAATTCTGAGACAGACGACATTTATATACGGTCCTGACTCAGATCCAGGTCAAACTTCTTGCGTATTATGACCTTAGTGTGAACGATCAGAATTCATGAAACTTTGACGTCACACTCTAGATCGAAATTAGAGAAAAAATAAATATCACCTACAATCGCGCTGGTGTGTTCTCTGATGTATACCACAAGACCTGCGGTGCGCTCAACATCTTTGCGAAACTTTCAAACCACATTAGTAAGTTACTAGTTGTAATCTCACACTATGGAGGCTGGGGTTTCTTCGGAAACATTAAAGGCAACATTGACACACTGCCGTTACCGAGTAAGACGACGAGTGGATCCAAAAGCTACTGCATCAGTGCTGCATTAACTTATAAATTAAACCGTAAACGCACTCATCTGTGGCTTCCAAGTTACTTCCTGCGGTTGACTTATTCTGAAAACCCAATGTGAACAGCCAAAACAAAACAAATTGGATCCCATAAATTTAGCATTAAGACTTGAACGAAGCCCACGTTTGCATGTGTGTGCATGTGTGCATGCGTGTGCGTGTGTGTGTGCGTGTGTGTGCGTGTGTCATACCAGCTGGTGGTCCAGGCTGATGGTGCTGCTGTTCCTCAATGGGGGGCTGCTGGCGGCGGTGGCGTCCAGGGCGGAAGGCAAGGCCAGGGGGAGGGAGTGCCTGTTGGAGAGCTCCCGGATCCCACCCCCTCGGATCTCCCCTCCGAGACCCGAGGCCTGGTTGGAGGAGGAGGAAGAGGAGGAGGAGGAAGTGGAGGACGAAGAAGAGGAGGAGGAGGAGGAGGAGGAGGCGGAGGAGGACGAGGGAGAGGCGGTGGCCGGGGGCTTGGGGACCGACCGGGAGCCCCAGTCGGCAAGCGGACGGTTGGGGGGCGTCGGGGGATGCTTGTCCCGGGACGCTGGCTCCCCGGGGGCGTGGGGTAAGGGCCTCCTCCCGAGACGGCCGTCGGCGGCCGCCCCGGCAGAGTGGGGGCGGTCCGGGGGAGGCGGAGGGGGGAGGTCCCTCAGCGCTGGGGGTGGGGGGAGGGGCTTGTCCTTGTGGTGGGTCGCGGCCTGCAGGGGGGGAGGGGGGAGAAAGAGCAACCAGACGAGTGCTTGAGTAGAACCTATTGCAGAACAATGATGCGGTATTGAATATGGGGAAGCGAGAAGGTGGGGTCCGTACTTTGGTGGAGACCACGGGGCTGGAGGCTCCAGAGGCGCTGGCCGGCCGGTGCTGCAGCAGGTCCAGCCTGGGGGGCACGGGGGGCAGCGAGGCCTGGGGGGTGAGGGACATGGGGGAGGGAGGACGCTCCACCTGCAAGCACACACGAATACGGACACAAACAGACACACGCTATTAGACACACCTCATCTCTGAGTAGAGGGAAGTGAGGCTTACAAAAACGGCACGGTCAGCTCCTAACACATGTAATCAACCGAGTTGACTCCCGACGTCAGACTCGTAAGGTGCTAAACAGACTGACTTTTTAGGACCTTTAAATAGAGCGGTGTTGTGCGAGTGAGAAGCGCCCAGCGGTGGACTTCCTCTTTGAGTTCAGTTAGACCGAGCTGTTCAGTTCGACCGAGCTACACGGTCACACGCCGTTGAGCCGTCCTGCACCCAACTACTGAGCTGGCCACAGCGGGGCACCTGGGGCCTTGGCCAGGACAATTCTAGGAAGAGTTCATATAAATAGCTTTCCCTTCCTTACCATCGCATACATGTGTTACAGGGTTGAGGGGCATGCCTGTGAGAGTCACAATGCAGCATAAAAGAGATTACAGTGCAGCCATCCACGGCTCACGTCTCCAGGGAGCTGAGGAAGGCGCCTTGAAAGACCAGAGATGAAAGACTGTGATGATGTGTGAGAGATGAAGAGTTTGCAGCCAAGCCGGGCCGAGAGCCTGGGGCTGGGGAAGAGAAGGGGCTCTAGAGTAGATGAGACAGAGATTCAGACAGACAGAGATTCAGACAGACAGACAGACAGACACACAGACAGACAGAGATTCAGACTGACAGACAGGGATTCAGACAGACAGACAGACAGAGATTCAGACAGACAGACAGACAGACAGACAGACAGACAGACAGACAGACAGACAGGGATTCAGACAGACAGACACACAGACAGACAGAGATTCAAACAGACAGACAGAGATTCAGACAGACAGACAGAGATTCAGACAGACAGACCAACAGAGATTCAGACAGACAGACGGACGGACAGTCTGTGGAAGAGAGGAAGAGTGGAAGGGAGGGTGGAAGAGAAAGAGACAGAGTACAGGGAGAGAGTAACAGCTGCCCCGTTCCCAGAGTAAGGCCTGCTCTGAGAGGAGGGCATCTCAGAAAGCAGACTAAGCAAGTGTTGTGGCCGTTTACCCATAGTACTCTCCTTATACCTAGGAGTCTGACTCATACTTCTACACAAACCGCCATATAAACCTCTGTGATCTAGTAGACCACACACACACACACACACACACACACACACACACACACACACACACACACACACACACACACACACACACACACACACACACACACACACACACACACACACACACACACACACACACACACACACACACACTAAAGAGGAGGGTCTCCTCACCTTGGAGCAGGCCAGTTTGCTCATCATGAGGTGGGGGTCCTCAAGCCGGTCGTCGTCGTCATCGTCGTAGCAGGGCGAGGGCGCCCCCTCGGCCCCGAACATGCCCCTGCAGCCCCCGTAGGAGATCCCGTAGCCTGCGCCGTTGTCCTTGGGGTCGAAGGGGTCCACCACGATGGGCTCCGTGCCTTTGATTTCGCAGCGGCAGAAGGGGCAGCCCGTCCCTTGGCCCTCTGACTCCTGGGGGGACAGGCAGGGGGGACACATCAGCCGTCCACGCGGCCTAACGTAGGGCACGGCCATTCATCGCATTTCGATCTCAATTTCAATTTTAGCGTCAAACGATCAAAAAACTAATGTAATCGATTTTTCGATTTATTTATTTTTACATGAAATGTTTTATAGAACCTGCAGAACAGCTGGATACATATCTGTACATAATTTTCTTTTGGACCATTTAGTGTATTTTCTTTAAGGCGAAATTTCAAAGTTCTCAGTTACAGAGTGTTTCTGAGAGAGACACGCTGAATAAAAACATGTTTTCAAACTCAAAAATAATCGTTTGAATAATCGTGATTTCAATATTGACCAAAATAATCATGATTATGATTTATTCCGTAATCTAGCAGCCCTAGCCTAACGTCAGTGCTGGACCGTCGGGACATGGACATGTAAATAGCGTCCTCAAGAGCCGTGGTATTTCCATGCCTGTATTTATTTTGCATCTCGGTTTAATGAAACATAGGCCGGGCGAAGCTACTTGAGACTGTGACTTGTTATGGAGGGAAAATGCAAATGTGCAGCAGGACAGCCTTCAAGCCAGCGGTTTGCAAGGTAGTTGGCAAGCCTGTGAAAGCCTGATTTATATTCGCCGTGGGTGAACTTTGAGAGCCGGCGTGAATAAGACGAGACTATGCATTCCCAGCCCTTCTGGTCGCACTGTTGGTGCGTACATGCGACGGGAATAAGTCATCTCTGACATTTTGAAGTGGCCAGCGGGGCGGGGAACGGCTCGTCAAGTGAGGGGACGATCAGCGAGGCCGAGGGGAACGCTTACCTGCCAGGCGGTGAGGCAGGAGGTGCACATGAGGTGTCCGCACGGCTCTATCTTCACGTCCTTGTCGTTCTCCGCACAGATCTTGCACAGCTGGAAGGTGGAGCCCATCTCACAGTAGAGCTCGTATTGCTCCTGGGGGGGGGGGCGATGGGGGAAACATACACAAAGGCTTTCAGTACCTCCATGCAGAGCAACACCACAATATATTAAGACAAGATGTGGTCGCTCTGGACAAAGACGTTCCTGAAGTTCGGGGTCGAACCCAGTGTGAGAAGCCCTTTGATGAATGTGGTGACAGGATGAGTCATTTAATTGCTTCCTTTTTAGAATAATGAGTCAACGAACACAGAGCCTAACAGTCAACACAGATGAGATCTTGTTCTATTAAAGTATTCGGTCAATGACGTCAAATGCTGAACCATGAATACCTGAAGATCAGGAATGATTCATTCGCAAATAAATGCAAATGTGCCAAAGGCAATTTAATAATAACTTTAACATGACCTAGAAACCCTACAAATGCAGTCTTGAGTCATTTCAAAAATTAGCAGAGTCACGCTCCAGAGCATAATGATGAATGATTTTAATTGGCACTCTTCTGACCTGAGTGACCTTGATGTGGTCCTGAGGGGAAGGCTCGCACAACCCTGTTAGATCTGGGTTCTGGGTCCGTCCATCAGGGAACAAATAGCTACACACACACACACACACACACACACACACACACAAACAAACACAAATGTGTGGATGTGATTAAAACATCCATTAGTCTGACAACATCAGACAATGTGTTGCCATACGTCACCATATGGTGCGCACACGCAGGAATAGACGGGAATATAAACGGATCGGAGGGACATGATAGGACCATTTGATGAATGCGTTGTAGATGGAGGCCATGCGGTGTATAAATGAGCATTTGATCAGAGGTTTAGCTGGGCCAACAATAAGGTCAATCAAATGTCGGGCTCAGAATTGGCCTCCAACTGACCAGCGTTACATGGAGATCAATGCAATGCTGGTCTTTTTTGATGCGAATTGAAATCGAATGCAATGCAAACCGCCTGTGCTCTGCTCAGGGTAATGGCACGGCCACGGTCACCAGCGACATGATACGTCTGGCTTGGTTAGCAACCGACGAGCAGTCTGCACTTAGAGAGCTGCCTGGTTTAAATAAACATGACATTTCAATAAAGACCCGTGAGGAGAAGAGTAAAGCGAGAAAAGGAGAAGTTGGGGGCTTGATGAAGTGAGGCGTATACAAAAGGGAGAAGATTGTCATGCGACGCGTTGGTAGCCGTGGTGCGGAGCCGCTGCATCAAGAGACTCACAATCCTTCCCTGAAGCCGTCGATGAGGGCCTGGAAGAGGGGCTTGTTGTGGGGGATGGTCTGCAGGATGTTGCCGTCCGCCGTCACGTACCCGATGGCCCACTGGCCGAGCCGCGTGCAGCTCAGCCGGAAGATGTAACTGTGGGACGAAGACGCAGAGATCCATGATGCAGACGCCGTGTTATACATGAGCCCCGCATCACTCGAGGAATATACTTTTGGAACTTCCACTAAAGCATCCAACCAATTTAACGAAATATTTAAAACCCTTTAAGAGGTGCAGTTTGTATGGTTCAGTTATCGTGCATGTTCTTGATAAAGTAGAAGGAGGAATAGTTGCTGTGACACAGTGCAGGCCAGCTAAACTGGGGAGAACATCAGTGTGTGGGGGTAAATGTGCATGTCATTGAGGGGCACTGGTTTCCGCGTGGGAGTATGTCGGGAAACACTAAGAAATGACATCAGCGCCTGGTGCACAATAAAGCCATTGATGCTAGGTGCCAGTACCATGCTGCCCTGGGACACACACACACACACACACACACACACACACACACACACACACACACACACACACACACACACACACACACACACACACACACACACACACACACACACACACACACACACACACACACACACACACACACTAACTAACTAACTGGCCCATGAAAGTGGTTTCAAGACCCAACTTGCGCAGTCGGTCACGGAAATGAAATAAAACAAATGTATGTCCGGATGAGTTGTGTGTGCACTGTTGGTTTTGTTTTCATCCAAACGATAACGTTTACACACGGACGTCTGAGTCAACCAAGCAAGGGTCAATTATTCTGTACCGGGTTTCCCGCAGAAAATGTCTCAGTTAAGGTGGTGGGCTTTGACGTCGGGGGAGAGGGGGGGGAGGATGGGAGGGGTCAAAGTATTTGTTCAATTTAACTTTTAATAGATTCTAGATAGAAGAAGAAATTATTTTAAGATCTCTTTTTTGGACAACGACGTAGTTAAGGTGGCAGGTGGCGGTTGCATAGGCGGCCGCCTAAGATGTAAAGTGGTGTCGGAGACCCTGCTTTATCTCTTAAGCTAAGCCCAATGGCACAACATATGGGCGGTGTGCAGAGGGCCAAAATGGGTACGGGTGAAGCGGCGAGGACAAGGTAAGCTATGGGACACACCGAGTCACTCGCATCGACAGCACTGGTCATTGGGAGGTCATGAAATATCATGGACCTGTGTTGTGACAATACGCTATTCTGGCTTGCCATGTGGGTTGTGTGCGTCTGCGTTTGTGTGTCACACACACACACACACACACACACACACACACACACACACACACACACACACACACACACACACACACACACACACACACACACACACACACACACACACACACACACACACACACACACACACACACACCTGCCGGGCTTGTGGATGAACTTCTGCAGCCGCGCTTTGACCTCGTCGTAGGTGAGGAAGGCCATGTACCCCGGGTGAGTCACCGCCAAGCTGTTCCAGTTCCGTAGCAGGGACGACCACGGCTGTACACACGCACACGCACACAGAGTGGTTGAGCAGACATGGCTATGGCAGTGAAAGCAGATTGTTGAGAAACTGAATCATGGATGACGGTTAAAACAACCGCCAGTAGCATTTCGATTTATTAGCCAACATGTGAGCAAGCTTGACTGGGTGACATTGGTGGCGGGAGAAGGGGGTCAAACCAAGCAGAACTAAAATCACTTTCAAGGCCTCATTATTTATACAGACACTACTAGAACAATGTCATACAAAATGAGCCAATTGTACTCACCCCTCCCTCCCAAGAGGCTATTGGTTCTAATTTTGTATTTAAGCAGGTTCATGATGCTTTCGTAATGTGTCTTAAAAAAGCATTTAATCTTTCAGCACACAAGTCCTTCCTTGGGGATCACTTTTTAAAAAACACTTTTCTGGTCTCAATAATAAAAGTCCTGATTCTCTCTAAAAGGGGAATGACGAAAGACTCCTGCGCCGCAGACAGCGCTGCTCTCTGGTTGGGTTACAAAGAGGAAATAACACCCACAGGCTAGCCCTGTCAACTAAGTGTCGAGGCCACCCGAATCAGGCGAGTTGTTTTAAATACACACGTTAATGGGACCAGGACACGTTGATGCATGAGCCGGAGTCCTCATATATCGGTCCTGATTGACAGTCACTTCATTCCGAGGGATAATCAAAGAACTAAATTCAGACAGAGATGTGAAACACAGAGCATGTCTAGGACTTTGAGGAAAGATAGACCAAAATATGGCTGTCGAACATCATTTCATTCACTGGGGGACGAATGTGTAAGAAACATTACGGTGGGCCTATGATCCGTGTAACCTACAATAAGCCCATATTCTGACAATGGCTTCATCGTCATTATCACAGTAACATTAACAACATCATCACAGTCTTCATTATGGAACAAGGAAAAAAGGGCTAATACAAAAGGCCTTTCACAATTACCAGTGCTATAGCCTGCAGTGGAAGAGGAGAGATGGTGGCTGATAAAACATTCACCCTAATCTAGATTTCCTCTCTATCAGTCCTATCCTCTCCCCTTCCGTTTCCCACTTCCTCTGCATGCTGATCATTATAGTGACCTTGATAGAGAATGCTGTGCAGCATATGCACTGATAAACTCTTTCCCCCTTCACACTCACACACACACACACACACACACACACACACACACACACACACACACACACACACACACACACACACACACACACACACGTTACACATTCATGATACGAATATGTAAATCATTGTTAGTTATAAAATACTGAAAACTGAGCCTAACACGCTTTGCAAAAACAATATACAGGTATTGAGAAGCTATTCCGACAATTGTGACTGTGACAAAGGTGATTGGTTGTCGTCGAAAGAAATTACATATCAAAAACCGAGCCAACTTCCTCAGAAAAAGGCAACCAACAAAAAGATAACGAAAGACTTTGATACTTTTACATCATCCTCCCCGCTTACAATGCAAGTCATTGAACTTCCTCTTGAAGAGTTCACAGCGAGCCCACAGAAGATGAGGGTGATAAGCTGAACTTCATGACAAGTAGCTCAAATCTAATCTCTCTTTCTCTCTCTCAGGTGTCTGGTGCCTACCTGAAACAGTCTGGTGAAAATGTCAAACTCGAAGACGGAGATGTAGTCGTTGCAGGTGAGGTCTATGGTGGACTTGAGGGCCATGGCCTCCAGGCCCGAGCTGATGGGATGGAACTCGTGGAGCGACTGGCGGAACACCTTCCAAGGCACTATGGTCCTACAACACACACACACACACACACACACACACACACACACACACACACACACACACACACACACACACACACACACACACACACACACACACACACACACACACACACACACACACACACACACACACACACACACAATGTTTATGTGTGCGCTCAGAGGAAACGGAGGGCTAGTAAGTAGTAGTAAAGACGAATCACAATACACATTCTATAGAACGCTATTAGAATGTTAGCCTACAGAATGATTATTGAAAACAACAAACTAAAGCTATGAAGGTAACAATCTACACGTTGACACGGTTCTACACACTGCGACGCACAATGTCGCTGATGATTAATTTTTGTGTTGATAAGACGTGCAAAGTGAAGATTGAAGAAAAACATTTTTCTTCAATCTTCGAAGGAAACAAAGATTGAATAAAAACACAGAAAAACCAAGATATTGGTGTGCAGGATGAGGTTTTATGTCATCCAATTCTTTCTTCTGTGTGTTTTTTTATCTCTTGACCTATAACCTTGTTGTTCCTTCACACCGGTCATATCGTCTAGTGAAAACACACAAGTCGTATCGCGTTTTGCCCCGGACGTATTTTGTCTTACTTGTCTCCGAAGGCTTGCCTCCAGAACTCAGCGGCGTCGGCCTTGGTGATGCGGAAGTTGTCGCCCTGAAACAGGCCGTTGGGGAAGATGGCCTTCAGCTCGGCCAGCGTGTGGCTGAAGATCAGCGACAGCTTGGTCAGATTCCGCCTGTGGACAGGAAATTAGTTGCAGGGGGAGTGAGAATCACACGGCAATACTATCCTGTTGAAAACCACCATAAGAAACTAGTATGTGTCCATTATCTGTGCTCTACCCCCTGAAGCTAAGGCCATTATCTAACCTCAAAGCAAGACAGTTTGGACACCATCAATTCTTGCCGTTATTAATTTAATTTAACGACTTTCTGTGGGAAATTGGTCTTTTTAAGTTGAAAAGAAGGACCTTTGGGTTTTCACCCACATAGTCAGACCACTTTTAAGCTGCTTCCATAAGGCACTGGCAGATATTAATATGACCCACACACACACACACACACACACACACACACACACACACACACACACACACACACACACACACACACACACACACACACACACACACACACACACACACACACACACACACACACACACACACACACACACCATTTTAGAGGTTCATAATTAGGGGGGGGAAATTTCTGTCAGGGCAGACAGAAAAGAGGATCAAGATAATTAACAACAGAGTGTGACTTGCTTTACAGGTATGTTGGCACAAACACACACTAGTATTCATATGGCTATGTTGAGCATCTAGCATCTGAAAAAAGAAGGCAAGCATTTGAGAGAGGGAAGGAAGTCCCAATGGGGAGAGGAGTGTGAAGTCAACGCAGAGAGAGCGAGGAGGGGAGAAGCATAGGGAATGAGTCGAGGCGAACGGGGAGGGGGATAGGAAATAGCACCGTGCCACAAAGCCGCCTCGCCATCCCAGCAGAGCACTAGGAAGTGGTATGTAAAGAAAGGCGTGATTTACGAGGGCAACACAGAGGGGAATTGTACTTGGCTCAGAAGGAGGAAAGCGTTGACATGCGAGAGAGAGCGCCGTGGGGGCGGCAGAGTGCATCGCAGCTACCCCCACATCGCACCACGCTAGGCTAACACCGAGCGGACGCAAATGCCCGGCTAAAACCAATCTCACACGAATGCCGTGCTAACACTTTCACCAAGCTAACACTAACATCTTGCTATTGCTTACACCAAGCCATCACAAAGCTAGTTCTGAACTAATGGGGAACCCTATGTAATCGATGGGGTATAGATGGGAGAAGGGGACGTTTTTATTCCCTTATTTTCTACTTTGTGCGTCTCAGTGACCTAAAGATGGGGGCATTACAGGGCAGATATAAGATAATTCAGGGTCGACACGATGCCGAAATGTGGAAAGGGTTTGTACTGACAGTACTGTGAAAAGACCACTGGCAAGGTCTACATGCGGCAGACGGGTCGCCTTCCATGTGTCATTATGTTGAAGATGGTTCATAACTCACAAGCCACTAA
This sequence comes from Gadus chalcogrammus, assembly GCF_026213295.1. Taxonomy (NCBI): domain Eukaryota; kingdom Metazoa; phylum Chordata; class Actinopteri; order Gadiformes; family Gadidae; genus Gadus; species Gadus chalcogrammus. The sequence continues at coordinate 16,052,153 of NC_079427.1, forward strand.
TCTTAAAAATGGGCAGTTAATTGAATTCATCAATATTCATGACTTAATTTCCCAATCAATTAATAGATCTCTGAACCCCCGTTGCCTTGCGGGGCTTTGATCTCCAAGCGAGTGCTAATGCTCCATCCACGGTGTCATATCTGCACAGATAAATGAGCAGTGAGCCACGTGTCTGCTGCAGCATGTCCCCTCCCAACAGGGGGTCCTACTCCATTTCCTCTGCTCCCGGCCCTGCTGCCTTGAAGCTGCCCCCCATCCATCCACCGTCCGCCTCTGTGGTCGTCCCTCCTTAAATCTGTGCTATACCCCCTTAACCCCCTCTGTGTGCTTGGCGCTCGACCTTCCTCTGCTGGTATCCGTTATCTAGCCATTTACCCCGACACTCACGGCACTGCGTACCACCGGACCTCTGATCTGCACCCCACACACACACACACACACACACACACTTCAGAGGATGAGAAATCGATTAAGAGTTTTTGGTCAGATTTGGGCACAAATTGACTGTACAAACAATGATTATGAGAAGGAGGAACGTTTTATAAAAGAGAGCCAAAAGTAAGAGATATGCCGCGCACTTTCACCAATAGTTCATCTCAGACACAAATTCTTGACACAATGTCAATTATAAACCGTGCAGTCAAATGTCTTAATAAGACGTGTAAGAATCAGACAGCCAGAAAGAGAGAGGCAGTGAGTGTAAGCCAATATCTTTTTCAGTATCATCATCTTTTCATGCCCCCTTTGTCTCTTTCTATTCATGCACAACTCTGCCTCTGTCTCTTCCTCCCATCCTCAGGGGCTGTTGGTTAGCACAATGTCCACTCTGTAGTTTGTGTGTCTGCTGAGTGGAAGCCAGAGCTCTGATAGCTTAGCCCTAGAACTGCTTCTGCCATTTCAGTGGCCGCTGTGCCAAGGAGGATGTGAAGTCAGTGGGCCATGGCAGTAAAAGAGCGCAGCGTTTCTTGCACACCCACAAGTGGATCATCGCAAGCCTGTAATATTCCCTCCACTCCACAACTCAAGGCCATTACCATGGAACCAAACAGGCTTTTGGACAGAATATAGCATTTTTTTTGTATGTAGCTCACAATCCCTTCCCCCTAATGCGTTAGCTTGACCTCCGACCCTGCCGCTGACTGCTCCTTTCCCGTTTCCTGCTGGCTGTGATAAGACAGTAGTCAGCCAGGCGGATCTGCACCAATGCACTAGTGCACCAATGCACCAATGCCCTAATGCACTAGTGCACCAATGCCCCAGTGCACCAGTGCACCAATGCACCAATGCACTAATGCACAAGACGTAACAGATAGTCCAAGGCTATTAATTGCAGTCAAAAAACCCACAAGGAAAATAAAGCAATACCAATCGACAAAATCAAGGCACTGGTTAGGGTGAAGGGGATACAACATTGCCCTGCATTTGTGTGCATGCACACGTTTAAATGGTGTATACAGCAATTTCACCATGGGAGGGAAATTTGTCCTTCCCCTTTTTTCGTGAGTTTGTGAAAGGTCAGAAATGTTAGCTGCTGGAAGGGGAAATGTAACCCTTTCCACTCTAGAAACCATCAGACAACACCAGTGACCGCACAGCAGCCTATTTTGAAGTAATCTGAAGTTCTGCATTAACCCTTGTAGTAGTGCTGCACGATTACTCGAATTGTAATTGCATTCGCGATATCAGCCTCTGCGATTGTATAACTGCAAAAGGCTGCAATTTAATTAAAAAGAAAAAAGTATTTTCTTATATCTATTTTATTTTGTTACTATTGAGAAAACCTAACAAGTTTGCACTGCAGAAATGCCTTTATCTTGAAAAACATATATTTTTATTATTTATTTAATTTTGTAAAATATTGTTATTTTTAAAGTAGTACTATATATATATATATATATATATATATATATAATTATTGTCCACAATAATTCCAATATGAGCTTTTCATCAAATCATGCAGCACTACCTTGTAGTTTTTTGCCAAAAGGACACAGGCATGCACATTAAATTGTAATTTCCCTCTCAAATGTGAAACTGGCACCCATCAAGGCTTTCACAATGAAAGCTGGTTTGATAGACAAACTATCAATTCAAAAACAAAGTAGCTCAACATTGACAATGACAGAGACACAGCACTGTTTGATGTGATAGGATCTGTCTGACCCGTCTGGTTTTTATTTGTCTCATTTCATGTTGTAACCAAGGCGGACGTATCAAGTATCGAGTTTAACTACATTTTTGATAGGCTTTTGCTTAGGGCAGGGTATCTTGCAATTTGCCAATTGTGTAGAAATATTGACCAAATGATGTCTCTGTATGGCTTGGAGATTGTGATGTAACGTTACAATGACCGCCTCTATTTTACAAGATATTGCCGTGTTTGAAACTACCGAAGAATCTCACGCGAGATATGGCAAAATACATTTTTATTAACCTAGGTTGCGATATATTGTTGGTATATTATTTTTATGTACTACAATCCTCGAGGCCTCTGAATATGGCGGAGTATTGCCAACAGAAGCTCCCATGATGCAATCTGATGTACGATCCCTAGAGAGGAGTGCTGCTGCTCGGTGGTCTCGTCTTTAGTTCCTTTTGTCACATCGCTAATTCAGTGCTTGCTCTTCAAACTGCAGAGACTGCTATTTACGCACGATTTTAAATGCACCATAACAGCAATGACATGCTGCTATACATTTCACTTTCAGATTTGGTGTCAGACGTTTAGTATTGTAAAACTTGAACGTATAAATGCAGCGTGCGAGACCTCTGCATACACACCGTCCACACACACAGAGCTGGTATTTTCCCCTATCGGCAAAAGCGATAACTGCGTGCCACACGTGCACAATTTGTCCTTAGCACCCGCTAATAATCCTTAAACTAGGCGTGGATTATTAGGTTAACACCAGTCACCATAGGTGATCATGGGTAGATGGTGTTCAGATTTTTGGCAGAACTTAAACAGAGTGAAATTATGTACGAGTATGATGGAAGTTCTCCATGATTACTAAGAAGGGCAGTAGTTTAACTGACTCATGAATCTTGGAAAGTTAACAAGCATCAACACTGCTTTAGAAATATACAATACCAAATTCCCTTCAATAACCTTGTGTTATTTTAAGAAACTAATATGGCTTTTGTCATTTACTAGATACTAGGTTGTGGTAAAAAGATTGGCGAGGGATTGATCAATGTTTTGATGATAGTGAAAGATCATTGAGAGCGTTTTATTTGCAATAACAGGAGTAATATATAAAACATTCAACAGTGCATGAATATTACTTGTCAACAAGCACTTGGACTTGCCGTCCGAATCACCCACCAACAGCTACTTTACGTGTTGAATTAAAACGGAATGAACCGTGTTCCTCTAACCATGTTCTGCGTTGGACTTTTTTTTTTTTTTACACAAATGAATGCCAATGTGTGTTGGCTATCAACACAAGTATAAATTGAAAACCAACTCAGAAGTGTGAACTGGGTTATATATACATGTATTGTAAACCACTAAAACCCATTCTTGCATCCAAAAGTGGTGCATGCATAAGTCATGCACCAATGTCACTTCAAACCACATTAACTGCCAAGATCCAGTCAGTGGCAGTGCAGAAACCTAGACAGTGTGCCATCTTCCATAAGTCCCCCCCTTAAACTAGAGCTGGATGTTGTGCAGTCATTGTGAGAGGGGAGGATATGTTCTGTACACACACACAGTACAGTTACGCACTGCCATCATGATTGAACATACAAATAATGTATCAACTTATCAATGATCTTTGTGGACCTCATTTCTTGTGGGCTCGCTAATTGGCATCCTTTCTGGAGGGCTGGGGAAACCAAGTTCCTGGGCAACTTGGTTGAGTACCCCTCTGGGTTAACCACTGGGTTGAGTTAGTATTAGTACACCTAGTGGTTAAACACTGGGTTGAGCACACCTCGAGGTTAACCAGTGGGTTGAGTACACATCTTGGTTAAACAATGGGTTGAGTACCCCTCTTGGTTAACCAGTGGGTTGAGTTAGTACACCTACTGGTTAAACACTGGATTGAGTATACCTCAAGGTTAACCAGTGGGTTGAGTTAGTACACCTCAAGGTTAACCAGTGGGTTGAGTACACCTCGCGGTTAAACACTAGGTTGAGTAAAACTCTTGGTTAAACACACCTCTTGGTTAAACACTGGGTTGAGTACACCTCTTGGTTAAACACTGGGTTGAGTACACCTCTTGGTTAAACACTGGGTTGAGTACACCTCTTGGTTAAACACTGGGTTGAGTACACCTCTTGGTTAAACACTGGGTTGAGTCACACCTCTTGGTTAAACACTGGGTTGAGTCACACCTCTTGGTTAAACACTGGGTCGAGTCACACCTCTTGGTTAAACACTGGGTCGAGTCACACCTCTTGGTTAAACACTGGGTCGAGTACATCCTTTTATTTTGCATGTACACAAGGTTAATGAAATAGAAAATTGGAAGGAAGACGTAATTTAAACAACGTCAACGTTTAAAACCACAATAAAATACACATGACTATCAACATAATTTGAATATTGATTGATTATGTGACACATACAAACTTGAGTTTAACACTTAAATCCTAACATGGATTAGCTTGATAGCCCATATACCTCTAGCTGAAGTAAAAAAGGGAAGGTCAGGGTGGTATAAAAAAATCTGTAGCAACATTTGGATGAGTGCATGTGGACTCATTGCTATTTTTATTCTCAAACTTGGCTAGAATTCCAACGTGGACATCTATGTCCAACAGGGGGGAACAGATTTCCCTGTGACTAGTTTGGGAATAACCCCATTTAGAACGTGATGGCTATGACTACTTTTGCTGGAGTTGTTGTTGTTGTTTTTTCGACAAAAGTTTATCGGTAGAGTTGCTTCAAGAGCATGGTCCAGTTTCCTCTTTAGAGAAAGAAAATCCTCTAAGTAGTTTTTTTGGAAGAAAGAATATCGTTTGGCTGAATCAAATTTTCACGAAGGAGGTGCAACAGAGATCTGGCGGCATAAGCAGCCAAGCTTCTAAAAATAGATCAGAAATTGAAAAATGAATGCTATGCCAGAGCAGGTGGTGTTATTTGGCACTACTGTATTGTTTATCCTGTCCATATGTTTCATGTTCCTGTCTACATTTCTAAAGGAATCGCTGCAAATATAAAATCACAGATTAGAAATATTTACAGCAGTAACACCTTCAATGTTTGATATCAAATTGAAACATGGAATGAAAAAGTTGACCCATTATGGAAGGTCCAACTATAGATTATTACTACATACTAGTAAATTGCCTCTGCTCAATCATATCCCAGGAAGAATGCATTGGTTGGGCAGGGCCAATGAGCTGTAGTTGAAGGCAGTGCACAACTTGCCATACTAACTACTTCTCAAACCAAAGTTTCATCCCGTAACTTATGCTTGTGCGTGGCTTCCTCAGTGTCAACAGACACACATTGTAAAAGCAAGATGTTTTTCATTGTCACCTATAATATGAATGCAAAACCAGACAACAATACGGCTGGCTTCCTCTTTAGCTCATATGGTGCCAGTTCCTGTGAGTAAAATGTATTTACCAGGGTCAGGATGCAACGGTAGCATAGCACAGGAAGACATATCAAGCAGTCTCTCACAGTGAGGTCAAAACCATTCAGATTCAGTGGTGGATGGGGTGTTCTTTTCAGTAAGTATTTTTACGCGATCTGCTTCAAAAAAGGGTGCCAAAGTGAAGAGATATTCTGATATAATGTAGTGAGTGCAACACAATTTAGTAGTGGTTGGGTAGATAAGTCAACCAACCTGCAACACAATGTAGTAGCGTTTGGGAGGTTGATTAGATATGTCAACCATCCGCGCTCGATTTAGCCTTCTGATAGAACATAGACAGAAAATCCTCTTTGTTTCATGATAGATACAGGGGAAGGAGTTATAAAAAAAGGAAGTGCTTGGTGTGAATCTTGTGTTGCACCGTGTCCGATCTGACAGAATATCAGTTGTCAGTCTTTATTGTTTACCCTCTAAAAAAATAAATGGCATAGAATACATGCTTCTCCAACCCCCCCCCCCTCTACACAGTTTAGCTTACGTCAATGACCATCATGTCTCCAGGGGAATCTAGCAGAGGCTGTGAAACTGAATTTAAGTGAGGCTGTGAAGAAAACGGTAGATAAGCAAGGGGATCTGAATCGGTCGCGGATGTGATTGTGGAGAAATGCGCAGGACATCACAACACAGTATATCCTCCCACGCTGCACTCCATTCTCAACACTTGGATATTTTACCGTGATGTGGATGCTCTAAGGCAGACAGGCTGTATTGTCAACCAACAACAAATGAGAGGTGAACATTAAAGAAGGAATAGCTCTGCGCAACCAAACACCTCTCAAATCAATTGCAATCGTTTCCCATAAGACAGGCTTTGACAAAGCCATGTGCTAACATCTGTTGCAGTTTAAACCCCACGCTAGGCTCCCTCCAGGCTTAAAGGCATTGGTTGATTCCAAAGCATTGCCTGTGGGCTGATATCCATTGAGCAGAGTCAGTGCCACTGCCTTCTTGCACAGACAGTAGACGTCTTTGTATGCTGCACTGTGAGCTGTGCATGTGCTCGCTCTTAGAACTCTTCTGACCAGGATGTATTTTCTGCTGCAACTGGAATAATAATAATGAATAAACTGAATTAAATCACACCGAAAAATGCCTCTTGTAGTCCTTTGATAATTAATCCAAGGGGAAGCTTGTGCTACAGGCTTCCTTTTATTTTCAAACCTGTTGAAGTCTGCCATTGTAGATTAAAAACAAAGCCCCTCCATAGAGGAACAGACGAGGATGTGTCCCAAAAGGGGTAGATAAAACTATCGCAGTGCACCACAGCACAATGATAGTTTTTATCTCATTGACTAGACCCTATTCAATTGCTGATCCAGTAGAACAATGTAATGTGTTGAGAATACTGTGCATTAAAAATAAAAACTAGTTAGTCCTTAAATCCACAAGCATTCAAGTGTGTCAATTAAAATTTGAGCTAGGGGAACTGCTTTAAAAAACAAATGCTCATGCATCCCATCATAGATGCAGCCTTATTAATTCATATTTCCCATAGGCGATTCATAATGTAATCTAACCTGCTAGTGAATTATAATAAGAAGGCGTTTAAACACATCATTGTATTTAAGGATTCAGTCATCGTTCCAGTCAGTTAATTTTCCAGTGAATGTATAATGAAAGCTAAGCTATTCTGTTTTTTCTTTTGTGGTGCAAGTATACTGTGGTCTCTTCATATACTTACACTTACAGTCTCTGCATCTCAAAACATGTTCATATTTCGAATGCAACACTAATGTCCACCTCCCAGCCATGCCTTACTGATGTTTATGAGGGGACATCATTATCAATAAAATGTGTGGTTTCTAAACAGAGAACGATGCAGCACAGCTAAATGCTTGTTCCTACTGCTCACAACCAAGATTATTTGAGGAAGCTAAAGGGTAAACATGATTGACAGGCCTAATATATCAGTTGTCCGATGAAGAAGGTAAGAGGGCAAACCACAAGCCTTCTGTGTGTGTGTCACAGTGAGTCTTGTTAAAAAATGTTGTATCTTTCACCCAGTATGCTAGGCCTAACCGGACTATCCTTTACTTTGATTAAAAGTCGATTTTCAACAACATGCTTGGTCCTTATTCCTTCAGACCTGGAAATTAAAACTTCACTGTAGAACAGGTCCTCTACTGTTTTTGTGTAGGACACACTTAAGTAGGGTCCATTAAGAGTTGAGTTACCACGTTGACATTTATTGTTTAAGGTCTTGACACAACGAGCATAACACATGTTTTCAAGGTGTAAAATTGCAGTTAACTTTGAGAAATGTTACGCAATATACAGTACGTACGCCACAAATTGTCAGATTCAACTGAAACTAAATTGTTAATCCGTTATAACGCAATTTGTTTGTTTCCATAAAGAGCTAAACCTTTGCCAAGAACAAAGCTTTTGTAAGAAAAGAAAACATCGCAAGATACCAGGAAGGAAAGCTTGACTGTAAGCCAGTGGATGGTGACACATAAAAAAGGGGCAAGTCCTAGCAGGATGACATCTAGAGCCACAAACACAGTCACAAACAACATGAAAGTGATGCAGCTGAAAGTTGTGTAGACTTTCTGAACACAAACCACATTGTCTTTCCACATGAGACATGGGTAAAACCATCCTGCCTTTGAATGCAACTGACAAATTGTTTTGTACTTGCATCTGTGCAGTCATGCACATTTCTTTCACAGCACTCAAATCCTGAGAACATCTGCAGGTCGATTCTGCCAAGCTCTTTTACGACTGCTGCTTCTACTACTACCACCACCATTGTACAAGCAATCATGCCTTTGCTCACCGGGGCTGCGAGTTCTCCTCGTACATCCGGTCCTTGCCGTCTTTAAACAGGCTGATGGTCTGCTTGGTTTTCTTGGTCAGGTTCTCCATGAAGACTCGGAAGTACTCATTGTCCCCCAGCGTCTCCATCTTGCCCTCATAGCGGGAAAGGATGGTGCGGAGGTGCTGGTAGGTGTCTGGCAGCAGGTCCAGGATGTAGGGCGGGCTGTTCTTCAGAGCCAGCTTTGGGTTCTGGCACAGGCGTACCACCTGCAGAGAAGGAGAAGGGGTTCAAGAGATAGGCAGATGTATGCCAGGTATGGAATCGAGAGGTGTGAAAGGGTAGAATAAAAGAAAATGGATGTTTGATTATATTGTATGCTAGGCTTTGTTTATTTAATACACTAGTTGCAATGGTAACATAGATCCAGCCAATAAGACACTTAGATATACAAGCTTCTGTCTAGCTTCAGTTGTTCAAAATAACCACTGAAGGCTACCTGAAGAAGGACAACTTATGAACTCTAACCCTCTCTTGCTTAACCCTAGTATGGCTATTGTCAGTCCAAGATCAATCGTAGATTGCACGTTGGTCTGGAGAAGCTGCTGTCATTTTCTTCAGCACAAGAGGCTTGATCAACGGGCCTAGTTCATATGACTCTGTACACGATTTGCTGATTGCCGTCGCTTCCCTGTCATTATTGTGTTAGACCAGCCAATAGCGCACCAAGGGGAAAAGCCAGCTTGGTGATTGGCTCCCGCAAAAACGTATCGAAAGCAGAAAGAAATGTATTGCTCTTCTCCAGACCCTTGTTCAGGGAAAACTCCAATCGCCGGCAGAATGGGCGGGGCTACCTCGTCTAGCTTAACCCCCAAGCTTCAAGGCATTTCTAACCCCATACATAACCACCTCACACAGAGACAGAGACAGAGCGAGACGGAGGGAAATCTAGTTCTGAACATCTGCCTTTAAAAAGACTAAAATCCAAACCCCAACGATGTAAAACAGGACGACTTGCATCAATCATCAACATCAGAAGGGGAACATGTCATAATAAAAGTGAACAAGGTTGGACCATCCTATCAGGTAGCAAAATAAAAAAAGAAAAAAAGAAAATTAAATTAAATCAGGAAAAGTTGGACAAACATTGACGATTAAGCATTTTTCACATTTCTATGTAGTTTAACCAAATTCACAACAAAAAAATCCTCCACTTCTAAACGTCCACTGTCACAGAACTGTTGTACTGTAATTGAGTTCATGCAAAATTGTCACTGGACCATAACTTAAAACTCTCATATTGTGTATGAAAGAAATGTTCTCTACCAAAATCGTAAAATGACAGGGATAGGACAGAGATTAAGGAAACATGCTAGGTAGAAATTCAGGCATCTCCAACAACAATGCTACAGCCAGTATGCTGTCCTTCTAAAATGTTTAATTAACAACCTTCCGGTTACCAGTCAACCCACTCTACCTCCTGAGCCACATGCCGCCACTGAACAACTTGCTGTGTCATTGCCCATGTAATAATTACAATCGTCTTCAAATATAACGTGCCATTGTCTTGCGCTTGTTCAGTATCCTAAACCTGGTAAACCAGAGGAGCTTCGATTCTGGTGAAGAGGTGGCAGGGGATACAACTCTCTACAATATTCTGAGTTTGGAGCAACAAATTCTAAACACTTGGGTGTCATTGTTAGATAATTTACCTTTAAGATCCTGTTCAAGTCAAACGCTACGCATAGAATAGAACAGTTCTGGCACTTATTTTGTTTGATGGCAACATGGCAAGAATAGAATGGCAAGCTATCAGGTTGAATTTTCTAAATTCCCTTTGAGGTCGGGATCGCAATACCACCTTACAGGAAGATGAAAATACTTTGCATGACCCCAATTCATAAAGGCTCAAAGTAACTTGACCACAATTCACTTTTTCATTCAGGAAATTAACTTTGTTTACAAAACTAGACAAAGCAGCAGAATGTTTGATATGTGAGGAGCTTGTTCAAAGCTCATAAACCTATAGCATTATTACAGTTCCTCCACCCCTCCATTCTAATCCAAATTCGTACTAGCCTGGCCCGGCAAACCTAGACTCATTATATAAAAGAACAGACAAGTTGTTTGCAAAGGGGTAGTTAACACCAAGTGCAAACTTTAATACACTTTTAGTCTACATGCATAATTAAGTCTGTGCATAATTATGCACTTATAACCACTGTTTGTTCTCTCACATCACTCAAGGTGGCATGACTGGTGTTAAATGTTCGCCCTCAAGCTAAGCTGCATTCCTATCCTGTCCTATACTCATAAAAATACATATTGTGAACAGACCACATTCCACTAGTCTTCCCATACTACAAGAGAATGACAGCGACTAGATTAGTACTATTATCATTGAATTTTATTCCACCATTATTGTTTCACTCATACACCAACAAGAGGCTAAAATAGATAGTAAGTTAGTTGTAAAGGTGGGGTGCAGTAGGTTTTCTGAAGTTTATTTTAACTTTCACAATAAAACACCGGGTTTTGCAATACTGTCACAACAGTAATCATCTCTTAATGTTAGTTATTTGATCTTGTTACCCAACTTCCCAATTCATAATGTAACTGCAAAAAAGGAAGCGTAAAGAATCGAACAGGAGATAAAATCGAATAACTAAAGATGCCACAACAATCAAAATGCGAACAATAACATAATTGCCAATCACATCCTGAAGAAGCCATCCGCATCCAGTCCAAAAGTATGATGGTCAGATTTTAAGACCACATTGTCGTAGTATTAATAATTAATTAATTAAATACTCAAATGATCTGAATGAATTGCTGTACATCAATGAAATGTAGGTGGTAGAAAGCTGTGATTGAATTCTGAGATGCATCCAATTAGTATACTGTGGCAAATAAATTGTGTCCCTTGTATTAACAGGGGATTAGGAGACTCCCATACGTTCTTGAAGGGAATATGAATCATCCTTTTACATTTCTTATGATTTAACTAAACACTAATTGCCAAAGATGTTTGACATTGAGGACCTATTATAATCAATACATATGACGATGACAGCTTCCGACTGAAGTCACAATAATTAATCAATAATACCCATAGATGTTAATAGTGCAAAAATATTTTTTTAAAAAACTACTTTTATAGACGGTTGTCACTATAAGCTAACTACTAAAAAGACCTCGACTGGAACTTGGAGAAACAAAAGGCTGTCTTGTCCTCTCATTGTTCTGATAATGATGTGGGAATCACACAGGAAACGGGGGTCAAAGCGGCTTCGGACTTTTCCGAAAAGTTGAAGTTGCGAAACGAGAAGCCTCTGTAACACTATAAACCACCCTAAACGGTCACGTTATCTTGTGTGTGGGTGTGTATGACAAAGGTTTGTTTAAGCCTCGTTTCTGATAGGCGGTAGACAGTGGTCATGTCAATGATGTAGGCTACGGAGATCATTCCTTGTGAGCCACTCCAGAAACCTCACTGAATTAAGCTCAACTCGCACAGTGTAGTGCGAATCTTTAACCAAACCTCACCTATATGGTTGAAAAGATCTCGAAGGTTATTATTAACAAATGTGTGCGGAAGGACCAGAGCTGTTAAGACCAAAACAAAGCCCTCGTACCGAACAACAGACAATTTAGCGGCTCTGTGTCTCTGGCCCAATATGAAGAAACACATATTTCTTCATATTATTTTTATTTTACTTGGCATTTAATAGTTTGTTCGCCACTAGAAGGTTCAACGTGCATTGAGTTGTCAGAGATGCATGTCCTTCTCGACTGCCTAGCTAGCCTGCTTCCTCTTGCAGGGCACCAGAAGGCTGCAGCAGATTAGCTTGCAAATAGCTACTCAGCTAAGCTAACTAGCCATGTCGCTAACACCTACAGCAGCGCAAACAGCTGGCTAAGAAGATCACAAACCTTGTCCATCAGTTTCCAACATTTCTCCACCGTCTTTTTGTCCACGGCGCCCGGCTGATGGTGGGCATGGAGGTGGTGGTGGTGTGGCTGGAACGCATCCTTCATCATACCGATGAGCCCCCCACCTTTCTTCAGATTCCCTGCCATGGTCGGGCTGGGTTCGGGTCGGCCAGAGCGACAGATGGGCAGGGAAGGGGCCAGGGAACCAACCCTAAGAATCCTGCAACTGCTTCGATCCGGGGGTTGGTTTGCACCCCCCGGTTAGGACAGCGCCCGAGGGTCGTGTCCGAGCAAAGGTCCGAGGGGGCGGGGGGAGGGGAGGTGTACTCGGGTGGATTTATCCAGGCAAGGTTTCCATGATAGTCAAACTGACAGGATGGTTGCTATACAGCTGGCCAGGTTGCTGGTGGTCAACGCATATCTCTCATTCAGCCGTCGGCGGCTCTCTGCTGCAGCTGGAGCAGTGTTGCACCCTCTCGCACTGCAGTAAAGAAGCGAGGCAATGTCCGTGAAAAGAATGTCTGTTCTTCACCAAGCAGGGGGCAATGGCCACGACTCTGTCAAACTGCCTTAGCGTTAAAGCCCTGGACAAAAGCCAAACGTCGTCGTTGCCTTTTAGCCTCTATCAGTCTGACGGGAAGTTCAGTGTCTCCAACCAGTCACATTGTTTCTCATTCCTAGTGGGCGACTGGTCGCTGGATCTTCTTGTTGTGGCCCGAACGAATGACTTCCAACGGGTCTCAGGATATCAAGGACACACGTGGGAAAATGTATCAATAAATAGATATAGACATGAAATAGTACCTAGCGGCTGCTAATTTATATTTCCCCGTGACGTGTGTACGCAGCCCTTCCCCTTCCCTCCGATACGTCCTCTTCCGTTCACCTCGCCCTTCCTCGCTCTCCGTGTACGCATGCGCGTACGTGTTCGCGCTGAATAAAGCAGCGCGCGCCGCCGATCACACACAAGTAGGGGCCATTGAGAAGATTCAGGCGCTCCCGCTTGCCCGCAGTGGTTCAATGGTCCCCAAAAGAACAAGACTGGTTTTCAACAGACATCCACATATCAATCAATGGTTGGTGGATACTTGTCGATGATCATTTGATTGAAACGAGTCGTCAGAACTTCAGTGCTCTGAAATCTGGACTAAGACCGTGTAGTTTGTAGGCTACTGGTTTAATAATAATAATAATAATACATTTAATTTAGAGGCGCCTTTCAAGACACCCAAGGTCACCTTACAGAGCATATAGTCATCATTCAAAACTATGTAAAACAGACTAGGATTAAAAGGAAAACAGAGGTTAAACATGAAAAATAATAATAATTAATAACACTCAAAGACGCCTAAAGTGAAGGGGGGACCTCACTAACCACCACCAATATGTAGCACCCAGTTGGGTGATGCACGGCAGCCAATTGGTGCCAGAACGCTTAAGAAACACAGTGGTAAATGATTTGAAAAAGGCCAAGGCAGATTTCTTTATTACTATTATAAATGAAGGCAAAGGGAACAGCAAACTGTGGTACATAATTAACCGTCTGGCAAATAAATAATGTAGGTCCAAATGATGGAAAAGGTTCGCGCAGGAGAGGTTGCTTTGAAACCGGAAGGTTTCTAGGTTGAGGCTGAGTGTCGAGGCGTCCCTGAACAAGAAGACACCTAATCCCAACCACTCCCGAATAACGGTCTATCCCCTTGAATGTTTGCCTCTGCCCTCGATGTGTTAATGTGTGTTTGAACCGTTGGAAGTTGCTTTGGATAAAAGCGTCTGCTAAATGTAAATGTTTAACCTTAATTCACGCTAATTAATTAACTAACAGAACATGGCACATAGCTTTGGTGCCAGAATAAAAGAGATAACCTACCCCAGTTTTAATATTACAGAGTCCTTGAAGAGAATATCCACAAGAAAATAACAACTGCTGAAAACTGCTAAGGGGCCCCAGACATTAATGGATGAGCCTCTTTTGGTGCATCTCAATAAATTTGAATATTGTGGAAAAAGTACTTAATTTCAATAATTACATTTAAAAAGTGAAACTCATTGTATAGAATCATTACACCCAAAGTGAAATATTTCAAGCCTTTGTTTGTATTAATCTTGATGATTATGGCTTTCAGCAGATTCAGTATCCAAATTCAGTGTCTCAGAAAGTTTGAATATCATGAAAAAGTTCAATATTGGAGACTCAAGCTGTCACGCTCTAATCAGCTAATAACCTTAAAATACCAGTCTTTTAATGCTCTCTCAGTCTAGTTCAGTGCTTCACAATCTTTGTCGTACCTTTCCAAGCACGCACGGATGCGCACGCACGCACACACACACACACACACACACACACACACACGCACGCACGCACGCACGCACGCACGCACGCACGCACGCACGCACGCACGCACGCACGCACGCACGCACGCACGCACGCACACACACACACACACACACACACACACACACACACACACACACACACACACACACACACACACACACACACACACACACACACACACACACACACACACAGTATCACATTAGCTATTTGTTGAACTCTTCACTTTGTTTGTTTGACACCATTTTACATTTTAAAATGGTGTGCATGTTTAAATTGATTTTACTCAAATCCCTTCGCTTGATTTAAGCCATTTAACATTCTTTACATCTTAAACTATGTGAAACCTTTTTTCAACCTCACTTTGCACTTCAGCACTCACCACATTCTCTGCAGGAAATGCATTTGCTAGTTTAATTTGGCATCATTACTTTTTGTCAAATATTGATGAGGTAATGAAAGTCAAACTTAATTATAACGAGGTTATCCAGCATTAAAATGAATTGGTTGTTTCATTGCATAAATAAAATAGATGCATGTTTGATGATTCAATAATACATAATTTATAGGTATATGAACACATGTATGTGTGTGCATGCAAATGTGTGCACACCCACACCCAAACCCACACCCACACCCACACACACACACACACACACACACACACACACACACACACACACACACACACACACACACACACACACACACACACACACGCACACACACACACACACAAACCCTTCAATGTCTGTCCCAGCTAAACTGTGAAGCCTACCTGCATGAATCTCGGGACACAGCTGAAGGGTTATAGCTAATTAGCTATGACATTCTAGAATTCCAAGTTAATGCCATTGAAGCAGACCGGAGCACCAAGGTAAAGAGATTGGAGGAGGAGGTGGTCCATACAGGTAAACACTTGGCAACGACTCTGCGTTATATGTAAGTTCACGACTCCTAGGAACAGTATAAACCACTCAGTTAAATAAATTACTGTTTATAATTAGGTGTTCCTAAAGGCGCGTACGTCCAATTCAATCCTTGGAGGAATAGAGCATTGTTGAAATGAGTGAAGAAAGGGGCATTGATGGAGAAAGATGCCGCCATAGCTGCGGACCTCCAGCACAAGCTGGGAAATAATGAGACGTCTATATGAGAAGTCAAGGCCATTGTAGAGGTAGAGCCCTTAATCACAGTTACAAAGGGTCTCAAAGGGCTTTACATGCCATGTATTTATGACCCCCCCTGACTCTAGCCCATCAAAGGGCTAGAAAAATTCCCTTATTATACAAGGATGAAACTTTGAGAAGGGAGGCAACGTCAGGGAATCCTCTTTCCAGGGATGGTTAGGAGTGCAACGGGGGTCATAATTGAGAAACATAGTAGTAGTTTTACAAGCAAAAATTTGAAGTACAATTGCTGGCTGATGAGCAAACTTGTATCCGTTTGGTGGGGTGGCCAGGCGCCCGGTCACGATCACCGCAACACACTTAAACAGATACAGCATTATGATTAGATGGAGCAGGGTGGACAAGGACCATGTGGAAGACCTCTTATCTTGTATCACCGGCAGGTTAGTTCTGGCTAACAGGTCGATTTACCTGTAATGAGAGCTTGGTGAGGAGCCAAATGAGAGAGAGTAAAGAGGTAGGTTTTTAGTTTGGAATTTAATTTCTCTGCAGAGCCAGCTTCCCTGGTTACAGGTGGCAGTCTGTTGCACATAAAGTCAGCTTCCCTGGTTACAGGTGGCAGTCTGTTGCACATAAAGTCAGCTTCCCTGGTTACAGGGGCCAGTCTGCTCCACAGATAGTCAGCTTCCCTGGTTACAGGGCCAGTCTGCTCCACAGATAGTCAGCTTACCTGGATACAGGGGCCAGTCTGCTCCACAGATAAGGCGCTCAATAAGAGAACACTCTGTTACCTGCAGATTTCTTTGAAACCTTTGGAATTGATAAAAAGCTCCTGAAGTCTGGAGGAGCTTCAATAGGGAATAATAAGGTCCTTCAGGTAGGAGGAAGCTAAGCTGTGCAGGATTTAGAGGTAAGTGCTATCACTATTAAATCTGACCTGGCATTCATTGGAAGCCAGTGGAAGGAGGAGAGAATAGGAGTTATATGGCAAAATGATCTGGTTCTAGTAAGGAGTAACATAGATCGATGACATGTGCATTTATCTCAGCCACCATCAATGTGGAGACCAGATTTTCTTCTTTTTTATGATGGTGTGTCCAATATGGTATCACCCTTTTTATTAATCAATTCATATATTAAATACAGCTTCATACATTGACTGTAATGTTCTGCAGTGACCACTAGGTGTAGCAGGTGACCTTCCTGCTATGATATGATGGCAAACTATTGATCGAGTTGTCTCTCTCTATGTATGTATGTATGTATGTATGTATGTATGTATGTATGTATGTATGTATGTATGTATGTATGTATGTATGTATGTATGTATGTATGTATGTATGTATGCATGTATGTATGCATGTATGTAGGCCTATGTATGTATCTATTTAACTTTTTACCATTAGACCCTAAAATGATTATTGCCAATGCTTGAATAAAGTCCACACTCATAAACCCAAATTGACCAACGATAAGATCCAAATAATAAAACTACTGATTATAACTAAAAAATATGACATAATGAAATAATGTATTAATTAATGCAGGCAAGACAAATGGTGCAAGAAATTTGGTTCACTCATTTCTTGCACAGAAGATTTAATTTTGCTGTTGGGAGGTGGAACAAACAAAAAAAAAAGAGAAAAAAGTTTTTACGAGCAAAGTCATTTTGGGGTCTTCTTCATGGACTGGTGGAGTTTTACAGCATCATCCAGCTAATAAATCACTTGCACATGGAACATTGCCTCATATTTGTACAATTTGAATCCGCTGTCTCTAAATTGATGGTTTATTTTGGTTGGAATCTTGGGAATAGGTAACATGTTTCTGAAGAATCATTGTTTAATGTTAAATTGGTAATATAATCATGGTTCCCAAAGGGTAACTTGATATAAATTAAACGTAAAATGCGCTTCTCTTTTTTAAGTGTGACATTATTATGACAATGCAGCAAAATAGGTTGAGTGTTAGCAATAGGGTTAATGTTAGAAATATGGTGAGTGTTAGTAGGGTTAGACATGGTTAAAGAATACTAACTCGAATACTAACTACTAACCCTGAACCTATAAAACTAACTGATCCACACATACACACACAAAATGGTAATCAATTCTTCACCATCGATCGCGACAGGAATGAAACACCACATGAATGAAGCCTTGTTTTATTTCTCTGAAAGACAAGCAATGTCAAGATGTTCTGGTCAATATGTTCAACAACTGTCTGTGAACAAAGGGCTGTGTACAGGCCTTGACAGCATCTCACCGTGAGGAGAATCCTAACACCAAGATTGTCGTCAACTTAAGCACGCAACAATAGTCCCCTGGCAACCAGATTCCATTAAATCTATCAGTAAGCATTCTTGGAAAATATATCCAATCTAATTAGGTGTAGGGTGGTAACTATTGATGGTCTGTAAGACTGTAACTGACGGTCATAGATTTGAAGCTCATTACAGACTGTTATGGGAAGCAAACAATCAAAGTCATTCAACCTTGGAAAATCAAATCACTGCAGACTGAGAGAGGCACTTCTTTGCCTTGGATATGAAATGAATATCAATTCAAAAGCTTCAATACAATACATCAGTGTCGATATAATTGGATGAGCCTGCA
The DNA here is from genome assembly GCF_026213295.1 of Gadus chalcogrammus. Classification (NCBI taxonomy): domain Eukaryota; kingdom Metazoa; phylum Chordata; class Actinopteri; order Gadiformes; family Gadidae; genus Gadus; species Gadus chalcogrammus. Next base: position 16,070,540 of record NC_079427.1, read on the forward strand.
CCATTAACTTGCACATGCCTCGGCAGACCATCAGCTCACATCATGGCCTCCATATATCCAACAGCTGGTACTTGACGCCAGGTAGGGATGTGCTATATTTATGCAGGAGAAAATAAACTTGCAAAACACAGACATACAGCTGGTGTGTGTGTGGGTGTGAGTGTGTGTGTTTGGGCGTAGGTATGTGTGTGTGTGTGGGTGTAGGTGTGTTTGTGTGTGTGTGTGTGTGTGTCGTGAATATGATGTAGCGGGACACACAGGTGGTGACGTGCCACCAGGCAGCCGTGTCTAATGCCACATTATGCTGAGGATGCAGAAACAGGTGCTCAGAGAAGAAAGATTTCACCCTAGTGCGTTGAGGATATACAGTGTGCATAGTGCTCTCTTGACAGTTCTAATGAGAGAACGTTCCAGAGCCGTTAGAAGGGTTTTAAGTGGCTACTGTAAGAGCTTGGGCTGAGAGACTTCTTACATTCCCATTAACTTAAGATTTTTCCACAAAGGGGAAGAAGAGCGGTATGAGCTGACGAGATTCTCTTCACCTATGAAACCAGAAGAAGAATATAAAGAATACGTTCCAAGTTAAATGTTACTTTTTTTTAGGAGACAATAAAGTCAACAGTATTAAATAAAGGACATAAATAGCCCACTATCTGCCCACAGGTCTGCCCGTGGCCGCTTCTTGTCCTGCTCTTGTCTTTAAGGTAATTGGCAATCCCCTTCCAACCATGCTTGACTTAACAACTCTGTAAATGTTTTCCGTGCTTAAAAAAAATAGATGGAGAAAATTCTCCTCCTGGGAGTTTCGAAAGTGCCACCCAGCAGTTTCTTGGCATGTCTTTTGTACAGCTGTTAACTATGTGGGAATATAGATCGCTGATTTCTGCTTAAAATAATGCACTGAAACGATCCATTAAGTCATTAAAATCTGAATGGAAAGTATAAATGATCGATTGCGTACACAATGTGTGCATCTGTGTTGATTTAAATCCACATAGTAAGGATATGAATATATGTCTGTTATAAGTAACGTATAACTATGCAACATTTTGGACGGTAGAATCAATTAAATTTTGTTACTTTTCTTATACAACCATCCACTCCTGCAGCATATCTATCACCTATGGAAAGCTAAACATATCAAGTGCCAATCACAAATGTGTTGGGTTGAGATCCAAAATAGAGACACAGGTCAAAGCTCGCTAGAAATTCCTCCCAGAGCATAGAAGTGGTGTGTACTCAATATGGAATGAGACGGCCCACTCAAATCTCGAATCCCAAACAAAACCGATGAATGCATAATTTTAATGCAAAACGATTACACAGCAAACAGTATTACCATTTAAGTATGACCCGGAGCTATGGGAAGAGACCAGCACCGCATGGCAGGTTTACCATCCTCCTCACCAACCTCAGTGCCCATCAGCACCTACATTAAACTCTCACACACACGCACGCACACGCACGCGCACGCACGCACGCACGCACGCACGCACGCACGCACACACACACACACACACACACACACACACACACACACACACACACACACACACACACACACACACACACACACACACACACACACACACACGCACACACACACACACACACACACACACACACACACACGCACGCACACACACACACACACACACATACACACACACACACACACACACACACGCACGCATGCACGCACACATGCACACAAACACACACAGGCAATGTCTGGATGAACGGATGGCTGCTGGCTCCCCCCATAGGCAGCATGCACGCTGACCTGTCAGAAATTCCAAATGTCCTGTATGTCTGTGGCACTGGATTTGAATATAATCTTTTTGTCACTGGATTTGAATTCCTAAGGCATCCTTTGACCTTTGTTATTCTAACCACAGGCAAAATGTGGCGTCACCAGACCATGCTATCATTTATATGATGGGCATCTTTTTAGAATTTTACTGGACCCTTAAGGTCCTCGTTAATTTCTGACCCGGCACCATAAAAATATATTTGGAGATGGTTTCTACTGGTGCTTTGTTCTCAATACCTCAGGAAAGAGTCTGAAGAAGTATACAAGTAAAACAAATGTAAAACATTTTACTTTCCTGCATTATGATTTCAAGAGCTCTCAAGAAGTTAATACTTGAATCATTCCTTTAATTCTAAATAATGATGCAATAACGTTGACACTCTGGAGAAGATCAGATTGTAATCCTGTGAAAATTGGTTCTTAGCTTTGCACCAGTAAAGCGTTTGCAGAGTGGCGTCCCACCACTAATCTGTGACAGGGACTGTAGCGTGACTTTCCATAAAGGCTTAACTGCCTTGACATTTCGAAACAATCAAGAAAAGTGCTTCTTATGTCCACAATTGACCAGAAGTTTAATGTTTCCTTTTTAAAAATATGAATAGTATTAAAAAAGCAACATCAGGGATCGAGTGGTCTTGTTTAAGAAGAAATATTTTTTTGATAAAGTAAATAAACCAAACAAGTATAACCCATAGAACAACGGAACATAAATGCCTTCAACATTGTATGCAGTATGAATGTATGTACAGTATGTGTGTGTATGGTTGTGTGAGTGTGTGTACACAAAGAATGCGTATAACAAAGAAAACCTTCCCACCAGTTAGGAATGCTAATACTCACACTTTGACCACCCTCGAAAATAGAAATCACTCTGTGATTTGCTGCCAAGGCCTCTGACATGCATCGCTGTCTTTCAGAGATGATTACAATTAAAACATTTTTTTGTCTGTAGAATAGTCCCTACTATAAAACAAGTCCATGTCTATTCGCTTCAGCGTTCTCTTTGCTGTTTTAACAAGGCTGTGGGGCCCCCTCCTGATATCCACATGGTTTTTGGCACTTTCAAAGTAAAAGTATCTAAAGAAGGACCTAGGGTTTTTTCATCATTTGTTTATTCAACGTGTTCTTTTGCAGCTCCCCAGAGGCAGTACACCTTCTAAGTCTCTAGATTCAAAAGTTTTTTTGAAGAGTCTATCGAAGAGCAATAGAAGAACAATCATCAGTACGGTAACAACAGAGGAGGGGCAAGAATACAAAAAGAAAACAAAACGGCACAATGAAACATGGCTGAAAAATACTGCGTAGTACAAATACCCAACAGTCTGTTTCCTGCCAAGTCGATGTAAGAGAGACGGCCAACAGACGGTCCACATGGATACACACGCTTCAGTTGAGTCTTTTCTCTATCGGACAGGGATGACTGATACATCTTGTCGAAGGTATAAATACCCCAAGTCCGCCCCCCCCCCCGAACCCTCAATCCTCGATCAAAAGGAGGAGGAAAACGGCGAGAATATTCCAGGGTTCATTACCGGACGATGCCTTAATGAGCTAGAAATCCCCGCAGGAAGGTCCTTGTCCGTGAAATCAATCTCAGAGACAGCTGTGTACCAGGTGATGTTTAAATCCCTGTAAAGTTGACAACTGGATGGGTGGGGGTCGGGTGTTGAAGGGTGGGGGTGGGGGTGGGGGGGTGGGGGTGGGGGTGAGCTAGAGTCCAGGACATGTGTTGTTGTGTGGTTACGCCAGCAGCACACAGTGTTTGGTGTGGCTCATTCGGGTTCACTGCTATTGGTGGTTTTGTCCCACTCTATGCTTTCGTCGCTGTGTGTCGGGGAGGGCAGGGCGCCCGTGGCCCCCGGAGGCCTCATCCTGAGGCCCTGAAAGCGTCGGCACTCGGGACAGATGCGGATGTGGCTGCAGCCCCGGGCCACCAGCGCCGCCTCTTGGGCCAGTCTGTGGGAGAGGGGGGGCTCTGCCAGCCCGGTGCCCCCGCACAGCTTGCCGTTGCTGAGGCTGGCGGCGGCGGCGGCGGTCCGTGCCCGGCGCTCCTCCAGGGGGAGGGGCCGCGGCCGCAGGATGGACGCGCCCCGCCGGCGCCTCACCTGCAGGCTGTCACGACACAGGACGATGCCCTGCAGCTCCCGCAGCATCTCCTCACACATGGACTGCTGCAAACGCGCACGCACACGCACAAACACACACACACACACACACACACACACACACACACACACACACACACACACACACACACACACACACACACACACACACACACACACACACACACACACACACAGGGAGAGAGGTAGATAGGTGGGGAAGAGAGAGGGAGAGAGAGGCCGGCTGAAGTGAGATGGGTGGTTTGATCAAATTGATGTCAAATAAGAGTTTTAGACATGTGGAAAAAGGATAAGGAAATGAAGGGTTGATTTAGCAAATTGGATGACTACATAGATGCACTACAGAGTGAAGCATATCTTCTATACAGTAACAATGTATGCATATAGTATTGCATTGCAGAAGTAGTATTCAGAAAATTGCAGAGTGCGTAAAGATTTCCACAGACCTACAGACGCAAACACACACACACTTACACACACATCGGGCTGACATTTGAAACATTGAAACAGACAACATTAGCCACATAATGTGGTACATAGAACGTTTTATTGAGTACAAATGACATTGGTCCAATAGTAAAGACAATTATATATTTGTAATAAATTGCTCCAATAACATGAGCAGCAAGAAACCCCCGGGACATCATTAAGCCATGACAACAACTATTAAGGTAAGACTTTGACATCAGCACCTTTTACTTATTCATGTACGGCTGCAGCCAAGATCTTACTACTACTAATAAGGCGTTTTGTATGCTCCATAATCCACAATCCAGAATTTGTAACTAGAGACCGGTTCCCACATGTAAATAGAGGAATAAGCATTGGTTTTCTGCTAGTTCTCCTTTCTCTGAAGTCTGTTGAGGCTGGCCATGGGCGAAACGTTTGGCAACACTCCAGCCCCACTATATTTTCTGTCAGAACATTTACAAGCAAGTTACCCCGTGTGGGGCTGGACCCCAGTGCAGAGAGAGAGGGAGAGAAAGCAGAAGCATGTTATATAGTCCTCCCTCACCTCCGTCACGGGCGTCTGCCTCATCATCCACATAAACTCCAGCACCGCCATGAAGATGGCCACCAGCAGGCCGCAGACCAGCACCACGAAGATGCCACCAATGTTCTCCATGCCTAACCCTAGAAGAGAGAGAACAGAGAGAGAACAGAGAGAGAGAGAGAGAGAGAGAGAGAGAGAGAGGGAGAGAGAGAGGATGTGCTGGGGTTAGCCGCCATGTTATATAAAGGAAACATACTATTGGTTAGGAATATTGAGAGAGAGAGAGAGAGAGAGAGAGAGAGAGAGAGAGAGAGAGAGAGAGAGAGAGAGAGAGAGACTGGGTGATGAGAGACATTACAGTAACCAGATAAAACGGAAAGAACACAATGGAGAGAAAGATTCATGAATGGGAGCAGTACTGGAGCAGGATAAGGTAGCGACAAGGGTGTTTCACCACCAAGCTAAAAGGCCCTGGTTTCCATCCCCCCAAGGTTTGCAGTCTACCAATCCTTGAGTAAAATTCCTTACCACTGCATGATGCTTTCTGACATGTATTTGGATTCAGTGCAAGTGGATTAAAAGCATCTGCTCATTAATCATAGTAATAAGCAAAGGCACAAGAGGTTGGTTCACACCTTTGGCGCGATGGTCCCCCTCCTTTGGGCACTTGCCGCCTTCCCACCACTTCCTCTTGAGGATTTCGAGACGATTGTCTTCCTGCATCTTCAGAATGGCCAGGTCAAACTCGTCCCGGTACACTGAGCCTGGGGGGGAGAGGGAGGAGAACAGGCTTAAAGCTGCTCCCTGAAAGAAGCTGCACTTCCGAAACAACTCTGCATTTGATCCCAGAGCCTCTGTGTCAAATGATTCAATGAAAATGCCAATGCCGATAAAGTGTCTGAAAATGAATGAAAATGTGCATCAAGAGTATTTAATCAACTACAAATTGTAATGGCCGCCCCCCTGCGATGGATATACAGAAGATCAGGTAAAACAAAGCCCTACAAAGACAGCTATACGTGCACAACCACATTAAAACCGCGGATAAACAATGAGCGTTTCAGTGGTTTTGTTCTTGTTTCACAATAAGTAGCGACAGTGTTCTGGGAAGGTCTTTATTTGTACTTCATGCAAGTTCTTTATCCACCATTGGGCAAATGTGAGCTAGAGTCTCTGACTATTGACTCTCTCCTGCCGTCTATCTTAACCAAATCTCTGTCTCTCTTTGTTTAGCTGCGTCTCTCTTTGCTCTTATCTCACTGTGCCTCCTCCATATCCATCTGTTCTCAACCGCCGTCAACCCCCCCCCCCCCCCCCCAGAGACATGGGCTATTAGCTGTCCCCCTTCCCTTGTCTGTCACTCCCCCCCATGGGCCGTCCCGCTCCACGGACCTGGGGGCATCCCGATGCCGTAGCCCTTGGTGTCCAGCAGGCCTCCTATCTGCGTCAGGTTGCAGTTCCTCTGGCGGTAGTACTCGTTCATGGTGCTCTCCAGAAGGAAGGCGTAGTTTGAGTTGAGCACGCGGGCGATGCCCTCCTCGGTGCTCTTGACGAACACGCTGGGCTGCTTGGAGTGCATGAAGTTCCACATGCGCTGGTACGTCTGGTAGCGGGAGTTCTGCAAGGGGGCGAGAGGTGGGAGTAGTGGGGAGAGAGAGACATGATATAGGACTTGTAAGGCCGACAGATAAGGGCAGAACAAAGAGGAAATGGAAAAGGAAGCATACTTGACGACACGTAAAGGGCCTTCCGATGACTCATCCACCTCATCATGAGTTTGAGAAGCCTGTTGTTTTGTTCTGATGTATTTATTCTTCATTTCCATTCATGTTGCCTACATCATGCATATTGATTTATTCCAATGCTAATTTGTTGCATCACATTTCAAATCCCTTTGTTTAGCCTCATGGTGTCCTTTGAAATGTCTGTTTATTCTTGCAAGTCTTTGTTCATTGCTCAGTAGCAAATTTTAATCTAAGGTCCCAGGAACATCGACGACGACGACAACAACAACAACAACAACAACCACACCAACAACAAAAACAACAACAACAACAACCAGGAAGTGGACACGGTAACAAGTCTTGCTTGTCCAGTCTCACGCTTCGGTCTCTCCCTCATTCGTTTTGTTCCGATGTACAGAGGAATTAGAGAGGGTGAATGGAACAGAGTATAATTCTCTACCAGAGCCCCGTAGTTCAACTTCATCTGTCTGAAGTGTATTGAATTGTGGTACTGAGGAGCAGCCAGGAAGCTGATAAGAACTGTGGCAGTTTGAGGACGGGCTGCACGGGAGGGTGACATGGAGGATAACATCGCTGATGGGTTGACTGTGTGGGTCTGTTTGGCTTAGGGGAACAGCTGCATGTCTGTCTTTGTATCTGTCTGTCTGTCTGTGGCGAGCTGGTACATGTATGTATGTATGTATGTGGATGCGTTGGTGTGTGTGTGTGTGTGTGTGTGTGTGTGTGTGTGTGTGTGTGTGTGTGTGTGTGTGTGTGTGTGTGTGTGTGTGTGTGTGTGTGTGTGTGTGTGTGTGTGTGTGTGTGTGTGTGTGTGTGTGTGTTAGTTAGTGGTCCTGGGCCCCGTTTCCCGATAACGATGGATCCACGCTCGTACGATCATTCTCACGATGGATCTTGCGATCCATCGTCAATTTCTTTGGAGCGTTTCCCGAAACTCCTCTTAACGTGAACGCGCATTCGCTGCACTCACGACGTCGTAGGATTGTAACTGTCTACTGACACGGTGCTGAAATGGGCTCCGTAGGAGGGGGAGACGCAGGAATGTCGCAGGAAAATTGTGTTAAAAAGGGTTAAAATATATCCCCATCAAGGACAACAGCAGAGTAGCCTACGAAAAAAATAGACTGCAATTATATGAATGCTAAAGACATTAAAACACAATTGATTAGGCTTAAACCGACATATATCAGTCCTAATCCTGAATGCACTGTGCGTTTCACGGCATTTTCCCCCCTTAAATAATTCCTCTTCACACCTGTGAATAACCCGGGAGACGTCCATGATGAGGAATACAACGAAGCCCACCGTCTGGCCCGGTGCATCGTTGAGCGCACGATCGGGAGGTGGAAGTTGCTCTTTAGATGCCTTCACAAGTCAGGCGGAGGGCTCCAGTTTTCTCCGGCCAAGTCATGCGCCGTGATATGTGTGACGGCTATGTTGCACAACATTGCAGCTAAGGCTGGGGTGGCATTGCTTGAACCGGAGGACGTTGAGGACGATGACGATGAGGAAGATCGGTGTGAGGACGGCCTCCCTCATAACTACGCGGCTGGTTTTCATGCGCGTCGAATAGTGATTGAGACTTTTTTTTAACCCCCTCCACCCTCCCTCATGTCACTAAACATTCCCGTCAACGTGACCAATCCCCACCATATCCCAGCCTTTTGCCTGCTCCTTTGCTTGTTTAAAAAAAAAAAAAAAAAAATGTATTTTCTTATTTTTTTTAATTTCTTTTATTTCGTTATTTTTTATTTTTTTTAATTTGTTTAATTGAATTTATTTTTTACATTATTTTATGCTACGTTTTATGAGTAGCCATGTCAGTCTGCACAAATCCCCCCACTTTCTCTCACACATTTTGAGTGCCCTGCCTGCGCAAACATTTTCTGGACTGTCCCGTTTTATTTTGGCCATTTGAACATCTTTATTAATAAATTAATTAATAATCTTTATTAATTACCAAACTAAGAACATAAAGGCGCAATGCGTTTTAATAAAACGCATCCAATAGACGGAATGTCCGATGGTGTCGCCACTGAGGCTATAGCTGACGATGCTCTTAGCGTCCTACGAGTACCTACGAGCACCCCTGGAGTACTCGTTAGCTACGAGCGTTTTCAAGACGTTCGTTCCCCACGATGCTTTCGGGAAACGCGGTGAAAACTCTACGATGCCCTTTCGACGCACTTCACGATCCACTTAGGCTAACGACGCTTTCGGGAAACGGGGCCCTGGTCTCTGTGTGTATGTGGATTTGTGTGTATATACTTCTGTGTTTGGGAATATTCATCAAGTCCAAGAGCACGTGTGCATGCAAATTACTTTGCATGACCTTGGGCATAACAGCACATGTCTCTGTCTGTGTTTGTGTGCGTTTGTGCGTGTGTGATGACAGACGTCCATCTTCATATTAACTCCCTCTCTCTTCCACCACGTGCGTGTTATCATTACAGCGCACGTTATCACCATTATCATCCAGATATACATATACATATATACACAACACCAGGCGCCGACCTGGAAAAAGGTCATGGTGGAGCCGCCGTGCATGGTGCCGTACTCAATGGCCGTCTGGTCGGCCAGGTCGTCCACTGACTCGATGGGCACTTCCATCCTCTGCACCGTCAGGAAGGCCGCCAGGTTGGCGGTGTACGAGGAGATGATGATCAGGGTGAAGGCCCACCTGAGGAGCGGAAGAGAGACCTTAGGTTCTCCCCTTGTGGACGGGTTAGGCGGTGTGGCCCCAAACTGCGTTTATACCACAGCATTGTTGAATGCTTGATTGTGATTGGTCGGTGGCGTTCCGAGGTTTTTGAGTTATTTTTGTAATAATGGGACACCTCAGCCTTTTAACAGTTCTGAATCCACGCGCTATGAATCCAACAACAGTGAATAGTGGGTGTTTCAAATGATGTCGTGCACATACCAAACGTAAACGGAAATAGGTCAAACCTGATGTACAGAATGCTGCCGGATGGTTCGATGGCAGGATGGAATGGATGGATAGCAAGATGGGTATGTGGAAACAATGCTGTATTGGAAAAGATATCAAGTTATGCATGAAGGTTTTTAGCACACACAGACGGATAAGGACACACATAAAGCAGCAAATATGTTGATGAAAGTAACATAAATCATATATTACATTATAAATAAGTAGTACTTCAGCAATGTTAATGAGCATGGGTTGACTGTTTGAGTGAATGCATGTATCTTATTAAATGGGAATGGAAATGTATGGATACGTTCTTTATGCATTTATCAGTATGCATTTGTCTCTCATGCAAGCTTCGGTAGGTGTTTATGTTTCTGTACTCCTGTGTACTCCTTGCTTGTGCAGGATCCAATATGAACACAACATGGCAGAAGGATTTTACAATTTTTGCACAAAAAAAAAGGTATATTAATGCTATTTTTTATGGCTCTTTCCTCTTTGGACTCTGTGTGTATGCATGTCTATACTGTGTCATTCTGTGTATATGCGTCATTCTGTGTGTGTCTGCGTGTATGTGTGCACGTGTCAATACATTTCTCTGAACCTGTTTTGTCCTGTGGGGGTGTGTGTGTGTGTGTGGGGATGTGTGTGAGACCCTGGGTGTGAGTGACGTGTTTGTGTGGGGGTGTGTGAGTGCGTTTGTGTGTGTGCATGCCAACGTGCGTGCACGACTGGCGTCCATACTGACCACACTCCGCTGACGCAGCGCGTGGACAAAGCCCGCGGTGCGATGGTAGAGCCTTGCTGCATGAAGCCGCCCACGGGGAACCAGAAGCTGTTCCCCAGGGAGTACTGGTTGATCAGCAGATTACAGCGGCCCTTCAGACATGGGTGGGGGTTGTACCACTCATACGGCGTCAGCCTGAGCAAGGGAGCACCGCGACACGGGGGCGCGGGGGGGGGGGGGGGGAGAGAGACATGGGAGGAAGAGAGAAGTATTTTATTTTTGGGGGGATTGAGTACACTGAGAGCGTGAGGGGGAAGTTCAGAGGAAGGCAAAACTCAGTTTGGGTGAGACGGAAGTGTGACACGGATTGTGCAAAAAATGAAAGGGAGAGGAACTCGAGGGACGGAAGGGAGGGAAAGAGCGAGGGAGAGCAAGAGAGTGAGAGAGAGAGAGGGAGAGAGAGAGCGACAGGGAGGGGAAACAAGGAGGACACAAGGAGACTCTAACTGAGCACGGAGGCAGCAGAAAGTCACCTTGGCTCTCGAGGGAGGCTACTCCTCAGTCCCAGTGTGCAATCTACATACACAGTGTGAGTGAAGGCAGACTAATTGGGACATGGAACACAACTATAAGGCATATGTGGCATTCTAGGCACATGGGGGGGGGGGGGGGAGGCTGCGCTCCTTCGGATTTACAATTATTGCATCCACTTATGTCAAAATAGTGAGCATGGGCGAATGACTTGCACTCAGCAGTGTTCAATCAGTACTGTACCCTATATAAACAAATCAACCTCTGCCGTTGGTCACAATTTTAACAACATAAAGATTATCAAAGTGGAGGTGCGTGGTTGTTTCTGGAATTAGTTTCTGGTTACTTCATCTCTAAAAAATTGTAATACAGTATGGTGGTCACGTATGGCTTGGTTAACTGATAGCGATCTGCATTGGCTGTTCTGTCGTGTTCAGTCTGACCAGAAGGTGTCAGTATGGTGCTGGAGAGAGAGGAATATGATAAACACAGTTTGAGATGGATTAGACCAGTTTGAGAGCGGTTTCATTTTTCTTCATCTAGCCATTACTCAGAACATGGTCTTCGTTCTTGCTTTTATCTTTTTGTCTTTATTCCTGTCTTTCAGTCTTTTCTTTATTATCTTTCTTACCTCACACTCTCTTTCTCTCTCGCCTTCACTTCTCCGTAAATCTATCTCCCTGTCTTCACACCTCATTTCTTTTATTCATATTTTAGTTATTTAACCTTTGTTTATCCAAGTACAGAACACATTTCGATGTATAATCTCTACGGATATCTGTTTCAATGCATGTGTGCGAGTGTGTACATGCATTGTGTATGTGTGTGTTTTTGTGTGTAATTATGCATGTGTGTGCACATTCATGTGTCGCCGTTTCTTAACCGCTACCTGGCAACCAGGAAGAGGATGCAGCTGACGGCGAGGTAGGCCAGCAGCATGAAGAGCCACACCCCCGGGGAGAAGGGGTCCAGGAAGGAGAAGTAGCCGGGCCTGCGACCCTGCAGCACAGGAAACACACAAGAGCATGCTCTCACACACCGAGACATTGTGTTGTGGGGACGTCGAACACGCCGTGCATGTAGAGCCACTGCTGCAGCGAAGCCGTGTATAAATGGAGAGGCACAGCTTTCGCAGGTGGGAATGGAGAGGGACTCATTATCCAGCTAGGTATCGTTTAACAGCGCCTCCCCGGGTGAAGAGGGAGGGAGGTTAATTAAAAACAGAACAGCGCTTGAACGTGCGACCCAAGCTCTGATATACGGACTATATTAGTCCATATTATTTTTTAACACGGTGCAAATGGTCAAGAGGAGTAATTAAAATTACAGGAGAGTAAATGTGCTCAACATAATTTAGAAAATGCACATAAACGTCTAGTTTGCATGCAAATGCACGATAGACTTTGTCTGAGTTCAATATGGGGGTCATTCCATAATATAAGCTATTTCTTTTATTTTTGCTTTCTTACACAATATAACTCTGCAGGAAGAGCATCACTAGTCCAAGCGTGTTCGGAGAAGGCATGATCAATTGAGGGACCGTATTTGCGTCTGCACAAGGTTGCCTGTAATAACCAAGGAGAGCGGGGACAAATAACACTGTAACCTTGACGTTCAAATGTTCTGCCTTTTCTGTGGCCTAGGGTTGATTTATTTCTCTAAATCACAGACAATTGGATGGAATAAGAGGAAAGAGATTAATATGTTTGTGCCGCACTGGAAGGAGAAAGCAGGGATGGGAAAGGGCAGTAATTTGTATGTTTGGATTCGTAACCCAGGTTAGTGTAGACAAAGTGGCCTAAACAGGGATGGCAGCCAGCAGGCCAGTGGGGACATAGGGGGAAATGCCTAATGTTTCATTATCCTGCACCAACAGCCATTATCCTCTAAATGAAACCAATTACTGATGAAATAGAACCAGGCACTAAGGAGATTGTACTGTGTGTGTGTGTGTGTGTGTGTGGGCATGTGTGTGTGTTTGTCCGTGTGTGTGTTGCCATTGTTGTATATCTGTATTATTGCACTATGGTATTTGGCCTTATCAAAAAATCTATATTAGGGGAAAATATACATCACTATGTCCTACAGCACAGCCGGTAGGTTGGTAAACCAAAAGACAATTAAATGGCTGTGGCTGATAGCACACAAAGACATTTAATTTAAGTATACAAAATTAACGTTGTTGGTTACATTTTTGGAGCGAGAGAAAGGCACGCTTTTTATCAAGATAATTCTGATGTAGCAATGATTATATGCCAGAAAGATATCCTACTCTGCAATGCAGAAACAATGTCTATATTTCAAAAGAAATGTGTACAAGAAGATCAGCAGAATTTTCTGCAAATGAGCAAAATGATCATGTGCAGGCCTTTTATTCTGATAAATGAAGCCACAATGGGCTTGATGTAGAGATGAAAGTCCATGAATAGCTCTGTAATAAGTTCCATATTAGCCTAAGTGAGTAAAATAGGATCTGTGGCGAAACGAGGACTGAACGACCGTCAGACCCCTTATTACCGGGATCCAAACCCGGTCTGCTTATCTGAACACTGCTGGGATTATACGAAGGAATTATGCAAACAGATGACGATAACTATCAGAAAATCCATCTGGAGCACTGCGGACATGCAATGCATATCCAATCGTTTCAGGAGAACCAATAGGACGGTAAATTACTTGCAGTGCTCCCCGGGACAACACAGGGTAAAGCATAGGAGCCAATGGTGTTATGTGCTGACATGTGTTGTGCCATCTATTGCCACTGCTCTGTGCTGAACAAGCATTTTGCTAAATGGTTGGCCAAGCCTGCCCTCTCTCTAAGTTGTCGCCAAGGTGCCATTACGGAACACAGCGTGCCACCATCACGCCAAACACAACAGATGGCAGAGTAGAAAAGTTGATCTGATGGGAAGAGAGACAGACAGACAGAGAGACAGCGAGAGAGAGAAGGTGTGAGAGAGAGAGAGAGAGAGAGAGAGAGAGCGAAATGAGAGATGGATAAACTTTACATCAACAACTACACATTACAGAGCAAACCTTTCATAGGTCTGCATTGTATAAGTCTTGTGGAATGTAGAATTTGAAATGGTGTCATAATTCCCTTCTTCACACAGGATTCAAAAATAATATTAACCTCTTAGGTAAGCATGAGATCTCCTCAAAGTTAGAGGGTTGTACTTCTTAACTGTCACAATACAGTTAGCAGCTGATTCAGGTTGAAACATTATAAGTGCATCCTTGGATTGTCACAGAGGATTGCAGACGGCTTTTCAGTGTCGTTTTGAAAACTGAATGCGAAGGAAGCTCATGCACCTGAGGTTAAAAGACTGACTAATATTTTAATTAATATCTTATAATAATCTGCTAAATGTAGACACTGCTTCAATTCATAACTGGCAATAAAAACACATCAAACAACATCAATTTAATTCAACAGAACAAACACGCAGAAAGAAGAACTTTTGTGTACCAACACAGCTGCAGGTATTTAAGTACCTGTGTTATAAATCGCCTGCACACTGAACACAATGAATCACACACTGTCTTACCCAAGTTTTTGGAAACTCAAGGTGCTGTAAGTTAAATGAAGAAAGGGTTTAAGATGAGCTCGCCTTCGGGGCCAAGAGGTTATCTCTACGTTCTGCGGCATGCAGCAGATTATGTGTGCAGAGCATCCGCTGCAATAGATAACAGCGGTCCTTCTTCTGCTTTATGCACGTCTGACATAGCAATAGTCTTACATATACCGGAGGATTTAACTATGTTGTGCACTCTACAATGTTCCATTCAGGGCTTGCCTTGTATGAGCTTTTTCGAAATCAGCGTTAGCTCAGCTTTCGATTGGGACACAAGCATGTGTTTCTCACACACACACAAAAAAAAACCTGGGAAAGAATTGTGGTGTTATGGTTTTTTGGAGGAGTGAATGGAGTGTGGGTGTAAACAACAGCGGAATAAACACAAATTCTCATCACATTGTGACAGTGTTTCTGTGAGTAGCCTGAAATGGATGTAATGACGTGAGAAGGTTGAGGCTCAATAATGGCTATTATTCTCAGACAGTGAGCCCGGATTGTAGGCTTCTACATCTACAGGCACACACACACACACACACACACACACACACACACACACACACACACACACACACACACACACACACACACACACACACACACACACACACACACACACACACACACACCAAAATTGGACTCAAGGATGGACAGGTTGTTGCGTGTCTGTATGCATGTACATCTCTACATGTTTGTTATGGATCAGATGTTATGCATCACATTTTCCCCCAGTCTGTCAGCAGACGTCTGCGTCCTGTGAGTCTCTGTCTACAGAAGGGCAGGGACGTGTCTTGGCGTGATGCTGCACAAGAGTCATGGCAGCAGGCAGATGCCCTCTAGGGGGGTGGTGAAGGAGGCGTAGGGACTAGCGGGGGACTGGAGGCTCTCTCGAGGAGGTACTATAAGTAGGTGACAGGAGAACAAGCTGAGAATGGGACATAGCCTCTTGACCTAATTTCTAAGTGAATACTGCTCAAGTACAAACGCAGAACGAGGAAAAGTGCACATCTTTTCTTTCCATGCAATTAGTAAAGATGCAGCTGGTGAATGGAGGCTGAAGGGATCGGACGGCCGTGTTTGTGGTGGGACAATGATCAGTGCGTCAGGTTGGAAGGTCGCGTTGGCATGAATGAAAAGGCTTTGTGGGCTGAGCGCTGTGGCTGGCTGGTATATGGACACCAGCATAAGAGAATCTCACAGGTCGCTCTCCACGGTCTGTCCCATCTGCTGCTCTGTGTGTGTTTAAATGATCTTTATTGCAACGGGGCCGCCGTTTTTATGGACGTGAGTCACGGTAACAAGATGCCAAAGGTGGGCTCTCTATGTGACGGACGGACGGATAGATGGAGGATCAGGGGGAAGCCCAGAACCATCGTTCAGCACAGGGGTCTGCTTTATGAGGCAAATCTTAACAAATGTAATGACAGCAAAACACTGGCTATAAAACTCATCCCCCGGCCCACTTCCTGTTAGAGCAGAGATGGACAAACCCCCCTGCAGTGCCGGATTCAGTCAAAGACCAGCAGTATCCATGTTGTTTAGTGTGTGGATCAGGGGGCTCTGTACAGTTATCCAGTCAGGGATGCTAGGCAGTCATGCCGTTCCTTTGCATTCACACCACACTCACCCACTCAACACCCCCCCCCCCCCCCCCACACACACGCGCCCTCCCCCGGGAGGGATCTCTTGCTTCAATTCACTCCCGACTGACGGACAGACTGACTGACGCACCAGGACAACCCGTCGTCTTTCCAATTCTCACCTCTCCCCGTTTGTCTTTTTCCCCCGCCTCCCTCTACCATATCTTCCCCTCTGGTTCTTTTACCTTGTTCCCTTTTGATGTCTTCCACTTCTTTCTCGCCGTAGCCTCGACCAACCCCCCCTCGCAACCTCCAATGCTTCTCTTGTCGCTCGCTCGTACCCTAACAGAGGGTTTCCTCCCTTTTGAAAATAATCGTGTCGGAGCAGATGGGTGCACTGCGATGGCAGTTGGAGGTGTCTGAGGAGTGACTACCCAGGATTATTTTGTCTGTGTTTCATACTATCGGCATCTCTCTGTTCATTTTGTGCGGGACTTTATATCACTGTGTGTGTGTGTGTGTGTGTGTGTGTGTGTGTCTGTGTGTTCGTGTGCGTGTGTGTGTGCGCGTGTGTGTGTGCGCGTCTCACACTGACGCACCTATAATGTCACAACAAACAATCGCGTGCTTCCTAATGTGTTTGCATTTCGTCTATGTGTGCGAGTGTCTGAAAGCTGCAGGGAGAGGATTTGAGATGGGGAAGCGAGAACGAGAGATGAGAGAGTGAGAACAAGAGTCACGGGGAGAGCACAGGATGGAGAGAAGGGAAAGGAAGTGCTTGGAAGGTGCTTGGGATCGGTGTTCAAGTTTCCCTGGCAGCGCAGTTTTGCACAATTGCTTATGCACGTACAGGGACACATTTGTCTTTGAGCGGATATTGTGCTGGGGTTCACGTGAGGCCAGGCAGTCAATAAGGCTGATTCTCACTCTCAGCCCTCAGGGCAGCTTCCAACGTTGACGTGGCTTCGGCGCAGCTCTCATTATCTCCTCTTCTAATTAGGAACACACACACACACACACACATGCGTGCACACGCACACAGGCACGGACGCACACAGGCATGCACACAGACACTAACCAGTGCACGCGCACATAAGCACATGCACACACACACAGACACACACTTGAGCACACACACACACACATGCACAAAGACACATACATACGCATACACACACATTCATACGCACAAACGCATGAACACAGCCATGCACACAGGCTCTAACCAATGCACACACACACACACACACACACACACACACACACACACACACACACACACACACACACACACACACACACACACACACACACACACACACACACACACACACACACGCACACGCACACACACACACACACACAATCTGCTACCAACAGACTCACAGGGAAAATTGTGAATGCCGCGGCTACAATATACTGATATAAAATGGACGAAATGGATGTAAAACATTATACAATGTTTTCGCAGTTTTTTTGCATTTGGTTTGTCTAGTTCATAGACTGATTCATGAAATCCCACTGCTGGGTGCTGGGATAACACAGGCAACCTTTGTGGGTTCTTTTTTATTCGCTCACACAGAGAGAGAGCGGTGCCGCAAATAGAGCCTGTTTATTCACAGCAGTGCTTCCAGGATCCTGAAGGTGAAAACACGCGGCCATATAACAGCTGTTGTAATCTCGTCACTCTGGCTTTCTGTCTCGTCCTCACACAAACATACATGCACCCACTGAACAATCCATTCATAGACATGCACTCGCTAATCTAACGGCGCATAAAACCGCACAAACGTCCCTTCTGTCATTTCAGAAATTGGGTTCCAACATCCTTTTGACCTCTGGAGCTAAAGTTTTTGGATGGCATGTGTTCCTCAGGACATAAACTCTGAATAGATTTTCCTTTATGTGCAATTCTATGCTCATTTTGTGATGCAAGAGCATGTCTCAGAAAAATAAAGAAATGAAAAGAAAGAGTGCATGAGAGAGCAGACTGCAAGGTAAGAGATTTGGAAGGGGGAATAAGGGAGGAGTTGAGATGAGAAGAGAGAGGAAAGCGGGGATAAGAGAGGAATAAATAGACTGCGTTTGCAGGTAATTAATACCCGGCAGGCGGCTTTGTTTCATTGCATTCGCCCCTTCTTATTGATCAGACTGAAATTGTAATTTAAAGTTTGAAATAAACAGTGGGGCTGCTTGTAGAATGAGCTGTGCCTCGGATCAATAGCTGCTGGATTAGAACTAAACAAGGCAAGTCACACGGATTCCAATGCTGAATCGGTAAGGCATGCTGAGCGACAGCCTTGGCTGAGACCTGAGCAATTGCCAAATAGCGATGAAATTGTCTGAAAGGGGACAAAAAAAGAACGATGATGCTGCAATAGAGGGAAAGAACACTTGACTTTGCGGCTCACCCTCTCCCCGTTCACTGTTCTAAAGCGCCCTACTTCCCTTCTGTGTCGGAGTTGTTCCCACTATTCTTAACTGGTCTATAAAAGAAACAACCAAACGTTGCTAATTTTGCTGCGTGACTGGGCACTGTCCTCGTGGGACCACGGTAAGCACATTGGGCCACGTCAACCCGCCACACCTGCCCAGCCACTTCCCCTCCCCCGTCGTGACAACCGCGGGGAGCCTGCCTCCTAGCACGCCTCCTCGCTTGCCTCCTAGCTTGTGAGGGAGCCTGCCTCCTAACTCGCGGGAATCCAGCCTCCTCACTTGCGAGGTGATCCGTGAGGGCAGCGGGCCCATTTAGCTTAGCACCTGCTGCTCCCTTCCATCGATCCTTTCCTCGCTGTTGGCACCCGCCCCGGTCCCTTGCTACTGCGGGTGGAGCTCGCTGCCGCTGATGCTGCTCCACCTATTAGTCCCGCCTGTAGCCCTATAGAGTGAAGAGTGAGCATTTCCCCAGGAGCGGCAGGGATAGGGAGGAGGGTGGGGAGGTCAACCATAAGTAAACGACACCCCGGGAGTCCGGGACGCTAACTGCTTATGTTAGCCCTTGAGCTAGTACAGTTCCATGGGCGGGTCCTCCATCGTTAAACGCAGAGCGCCTCTTCCCCCCCTCGGGTATACATTAGGAGACGCTGTTAATTAAAAGAGATCATTGGTGAGCCACGTTTTCCTCAGAGGTTTCTCCACTGGCAGCTAGTGCTCTCTGGCGACCCCTGCATGTGAGCCACAGAAGGGGTGCCACAGGAGGGTCAAACCCAATCAGAAGGTCCAGGACTGTGGGCGACATGCTGTTGAAGAGAATGTCCTGCATTCATCAAAGAGAGAGATGATGTAATAAATAATAAAAAGGACACAGTGGCCATCTGGTGCTGTCAAGACCAGGAATTCGATTTAAGCACGAAATGCTGAAAAAGCATAGGAAACGCATGGGGCAGTTTAGAAGATAATGGAGACTGCTGGGAAGACAAGGGGAGGAGACGAAGGAATGATGAAAGAAGAACAGGGATACCTGGAGGAAGGGGAGGGAGGGAGGGAGAGAGGGAGGGAGGGAGGGAGGGAGGGAGGAGGGCGGGGAGGGAGGAGGGAGGGACACGAAGATTAAATCGAGAGGGAGGGGACGGATAGTGGCTGAAAGCTAGAGATGAGAGGAGAGTTTACAGTAGGATTAAAATAAACTCTTCCCACGTAAACTCCAGGGCAAAAACGTAGAGAGAGTGCGTCTTTTGATCCTACCAGGCTGCCAGAGGCTCGGTTTTGGCATCAGGTAGGAGTGTTTGTGTGGTGATTGTGTGATTATAACTCACCAGGTGGACACGGTACATGATGCTGATGCCCAGGGTCATGAAGGGCTTGGAGAAGTCGATGACCTTTTCCCGCTCCGCCGTGATGGTCAGACCGGCCACGGCCAGGTCGGCTTTCTGCATTCACATGCAGAGAAGAAGGGACCGGAAGGAAGAAGAAGGAGAGCATTGGAAGCTGAGGATATTGAGAGGACTGACATTATGCTAAAAAAGAGATGTAAATACATGTTCTGCTGTGTGTCTCTCACACAAATCCACTCTTTCTTACAAAGACACCAGATATAAATGAGGTGACATTTAAACATAACCTGATACTTTGTAGTCGCTGAATATCTTATAATTGTACCTCATCACCACTCTTTCTGAAAACAATATTTGTAATGCGAAGAGAGGGAGAGAGAGAGAGAGAGAGAGAGAGAGAGAGAGAGAAAGAGACAGAGAGAGCGAGAGAGAGACAGAGAGAGAGAGAGAGAGAGAGAGAGAGAGAGAGAGAGAGAGAGAGAGAGAGAGAGAGAGAGAGAGAGCACCCAAAAGCTAGCATTGTGCTAAGCCAAGGGCACACTGTGAAGACAAATCACTTGACAAAGCAGCTAGTCACACGCTGAAACACAAACACACACACACACACACACACACACACACACACACACACACACACACACACACACACACACACACACACACACACACACACACACACACACACACACACACACACAATCGCGCGAACAGTCAACGTATCCCGAATACTGGATTGTTCCCCACTAATCATACAGGGCAACAAAGTGCATTTGCAAGGGATTTTCATCTCCCAGCGGAGCGACGATGGGAAGGCAACAACACATTGCTCTTTGTCCTCTGCCGGAAAACTAAGAGGATTGGAAACACACAAACACACACACAGACACACACCCACATTTGTGTGTGTTTGTGTGTGTGTGTGTTTCTGTGTGTGGCTGGGGTTGGGGGGGTAACTGGTGCAGCAATGCAGAAGTCCCAATATCTCACAATCGGTCTATCCTAATGCTGTCAATCCATCTCCACAAACAAGGACAGGAAGAGAGAGAGAGAGAGAGAGGGGGGGCTTGGTGGTGGTGGGGGCAGACAGATGGAGAGGCAGACAGGCTGATAGAGAGACAGACTCAGGGAGAGTAAGAAAGAGACAAAAGATAGAAGGACGTACATGGAAACAAACAATGTTGAAATCATTATATAACATGTGAGGACACAGGTTTAGATGGATGGTTTACGAGTTCATATGTCCAAACACACCTACAACATCTTTATTTTTACATAGGTAAAAGTCAAAAGCACCTGACTGAACAAAGACTGCTATTTTGGAAGAAGGTTGTCACAGTGTTTCATTTATAAAATTGAGTTACGAGGAAGACTTGGAGGGAGCCCGGCTAAACTGGTTTGTGCTGGCATACGTGTTTCTGCACACAAACTAGGTTTTCTATTTTTGGAATGTTGTGGATGTGTGTTTGTGCTGCCGAACTTGGACATGTGTGTGTGTGATTTTGGGTGTGTGTGTCTTTTTCTGTGTTTCTCTACATGTGTACTGGTTTCTGAGTGCAGACATGTGTGGGTATCTATTGATAAATGTTGTGTATGTGTGTCTGTGTGTGTCTGTGTGTGTGTTTGCGTGTGTGTGTGTGTGTGTGTGTGTGTGTGTGTGCCTGTGTGTGTGTGTGTGTGTGTGTATGTGTGTGGGTGGTACATGTGTACGTGTATGGGGTCACTCATACGGCAATAAATCCAGAACGGGGGCTGAGCACCGCTGATCTCTGGCGTTCTGCCGCTTGGTATAGGCCCTTAGGGGGCAGGTCGTGTCTGAGACACAACTGTGGGATGGATGACTAAAATGAGGCATTTAGCCTTCACCCAGCCCTAGCCCCTGGAGGTCTCTCCCAGCCTCAACCAAGGACAGGTCATTATAGCAAGGCTACAGGTACAGGATCAGATATGATCACAATCATTATAATAATCATGATTACGATCTCCTCGTACTATAGCACGGGGGCTAGAAAAAATAACCATTGATGTGGAATATTGAAAATAAAAATAAGAATCAAGATCATAAAAAGTATCATGTGAAATATGAGGTGTGTAGGCCCTTGCATCACAGTCCAAAGCATCCAGTGTGCAGCGAAATACAGTGAGCTGACCCTGAACTCATCCTTTTTTAACAATGACTATTTACGATACACCGCAGACCCTTTGCTCCTCGTCACGGGTGAGGTATCAATTATTCCCTGACGCTCAATTATTCCCACCGTTTAAGAATTCATGTGATTTGCATTTAACACTGGCAGCTTTATGAAGCGGCCCTCAGCTCACACTCCCAGAGTCCCCCCCCTCTGTCCCTACTTCCATCGGAGCGCCGCTTCCTGAGCGTCTAACGTCTGCACCTTCGCTAGCACATTCTCACTCTCAGAATGAACCTCACACCGCCCCCCCCACCCCCCCCCCCCACTCTCCCCTTCATCCGCGTCCAGCCCCGGGCTTCGTCGGCCGCTCCACCTGCGGCCCCTTCCCGTTTCTCTCCCCTCCGTCTCCGTAGTGCGATACTCTGATTCGCTGAGCTCCTTCCGAGTGCTGGAGGCCACCGAGTGACCCCCGGGAAGGAGAACAAATACGTTGGCACTTTTCTCTCCTCTTCTCCGCCAAAGAGGAAGCCACTGGTCCCCTTGCAAGAGGACTCGTAATAACCATCTGAAATATTTATCCGGCACTGGAATATTAATATTGACTACCGGACGGATTATTTTCCTTTTTCTTGTGCCTTATACTTATAGTACAATTCAAAAGGGCAATGTAGAAAGTTCAGCTATTCAATAATGCACCACCGCAAGCCCCCCCCCCCCCCCCAACCCGCGCCGCCGCCGGTTCACTTACTCATATAATGTGAAATCCATAGCCTCTTCCCAAACCCAATACGAGCAGCACGGAATAAAACATGACCAGGGAAAGTTTGGCTTTCTGTCTTTTCTACTCTTTACAATATGTGACATTAGCGCGAGGGAACGCCGCTGTGTGCTTCCGCCGGTACTTTGGAGATAAGGTTTCGGCGCTGGATCCCCACCGCCTCCAGGGGGGGCGGGAGGAGCGAGGCCTGGACCGCTGCTTTAGCATTTCCTGCGTGCGTCTCGGCAATCAACCTTCAATAATATCACACAAAAACAAAAAACGGGGGATCAAAGGCAGCGGCGAATGCCCGACCCCTCTGCGTGCCTCCACTGCTAAGTCTGGCCATCCGTTCCCCCGGAACTTTCACAAATGATCAAAAAACAAGCCGGCTATCCTCACCAAGGCTGCCTCGGTGTGTCCTCTTTTAGCATTCACCCAAACCGTCTTTAGTCACCGCCTCCGTCCACGGACCGGGCATCCAGATGAGATATCATCCTTCGCAGCCACTATTCCCTCCTCATTTCCTCCCCTGCTCCCCCTCACCCCTCACACCCCCGCCTCCCACCCACTACTGTGTCAAGCCATATTTTTAATGGCCGCTGGCAGGGACACGTGTACACGAGCACCCTGGCTCTCCTGAAGGTCAGCCCGGTCACACGGAGGCCTCTTTCTTCCACGAGAGGGAGGGGGTGAGTGGGGTTGGGGTTGGGGGGAGCGGGGGGTGGGGGGAGAAGGGGCAGACAGTCGTCGAGAGCAGCCGCTCCTTGGGTTTTGTATCGGTAATGTCTCTGCCCTCCATTAGCCCGTACAATTAAGACAGATGACTGAGGAATATTCGCTCCATCCGTTTTTCCGCCATTGGTCCCCTTGCCTCCGCAGTTCTACGTTTGATTCCCTCTTGTCCTCATGCTAATATGTGATACGCTCTCCTCGCTCCCCGTCCTCCGCCCTTCCTCTACTCCCTTCCCGTCCCCCTGGTTCCCTGCTTCCTGCGCGCTCACAGAGCTCTGAGATTTAGCATCAACAAAACGTGACGCATAGATTGTTGTTGACTAAAAGGAGAAAATAAAAAAATAAAAAGGGGGAGGAAAGAGGAAACAAACAGGAAACAAGCTGTTAAATAACACAGCGCCCCGGGACTCTCTGGGAAATAACGTCGATTGGCGATGGAAAGGTTCCTCATGTTGACGACTAGGGAAACCGCAAAACAGCTTTGTTTATGTTCCCGTGTATGAACAGGAGCGCACCGTATACATTAGTAGCCTTAAGAGATGCGGACGTGGTTATTTCAAGGAGGCAAATATCGATTTAAGATAAAAACAAATATCAATGTTTTTCTAAGTGGCAAACAACACCACGACTTCCTCGTAGATCTGTGGCTTTTTCCTTTTCTTTATTCGTTTTTTTCCCCCTCGACTTGACTTGACATAGAAAACGAAAGCGGCACACTTACTCTGGAGATGAGCTCCCCCACCATGCCGGTCCAGGTGCCGTTAGCCCCGGGGACCCCGTAGTGGCCGTCCCCCACCAGCCGGATGCGGTACTTGAACTTGAGGATGTCGCCCAGCTCCTTCAGCATGTCCACGCAGAAGCCCTGGTAGCGCTCGTTGCCCTCCAGCGCCTGGTGGTTTGGCCGCAGCATCACGTACGGGTTCTCCTGAAACAACACGAGCAGGAACACGGTTCACGCACGTGTCACAGAGGGGGGGGGGGGGAGGGGAGGGACCTTTAAAAGTTTCAACTCCAAAAACTCTTCAGGTTTACAGGGTCGCTGGCTTATATTTTATTTGAGGGAGCGCAAAAGTAATTTCAGTGGTACAATTATGGTGATTTTCTCGTCGACGGGGGTCGTCTCGTTTCGGAGTTATAAAAAACCTATGACAGGCGGTGCTGGTATATTATTCTGCGTTTAGTTCACAAAATATTTTACAGGAGGAACTGCGGACACATTCCATTTTTCAAGCCATGGATCATTTTAATCTGTGTTTCAATTTATATAACACCCGGGCTGTAACGCTATTGAAAAGCAGCCAAGCAGATTTGGAAATCACCTTCAAACAAGTACGTGCTAATCCATTATATAAAAAGAAAACTAGAGGGGAGGCCAATACTCCTGCTGTGACCTACCAAGCTGCGTATCCATGGAAAAGGGCAGACATGCAGGCAGTCACTCTGTCACTCACACACAAACGCACACACACACATACGCTAGCATGCACGTAAGCATGCACACCCACACACACACACACACACACACACCCAACGCAAACACCTTTATATCTTGTTTTGTGGTAAGGTGATTCACGGGGTTGGTTGTGATTTAGAGAGCCTCCCTATAATGAATCTCAGAGGCCAATGTCACAGTGCTGCTTCTCAAAACAGCAGCACCGTGTTGGAGTCACAGAGACACCTCTTTCATCCCTCTTTGACCTCAGCTTGTATTACTTCGGTGCCTTAACTATGACAGGGAGACATTGCACAGTCATAAAGACTCTCAATTCCTCCCTGAAAAAAGAAAAACGGCTGTTAATACAAATAATGTGATGACGTGTATCCTCTTGCTAACTACTAATGCAAACGATGAATGCTTATAGAAACGTGAAGGCCAGCATGAGTTATATACTGTTTGAGGTAGCCAAGGTTTAGTCATTATTTGCTCAAATCTAGAAAATGCTGTGGGTGCTGTAGTGAGAAGTGAGGCTTATAATGTTTGTAATAGGCGTCAAATAGTGTCTAAAATAATTTAGAGAATAATAATTGGTCAAATTGTTTTCGAGCAATCTAGAGCAAAAAATTAAATAAAGACAGTGTTTACATGTTCACAGTGTTTACATGTTTTTCAGTATACAAAATCATCATAGAAACTTGTTTTTATACCAATATCGATATCGGTAAGTTATCGGCCGTAACAGCAATTTTAATATCGGATATCGGTATCGGTCAAAATTTTCATATCGGTGCATCCCTAATAAATATGTGATCCATTTCATTGCTAAACTGTCACTCAGAGTAGTGCAGAAAGCACACATAAAACTTTGCCGATTGACTGGACATATTACACCAGCACAATTGCCATTTATGATACAGTCATGTGTGAAATTTATTCAAAATTAAATGTATTAATTTTTAATTAAATAATAAATCCTCATCATTTATTTTATTCAATATTATTTTCTGTGGCAGCTAGTTAACCACATTATGGTTTGCATCACAGAATAATCCAAACCCATTCCCTACACTTTCTATACGCACTTATGAATATAAGAAGAATATATGAATATAGCACGAAACAGGGACCATGACTATCATTGCATCTTCACCTGATTGGTCAGCCTTTCCCTCCCTTTCTCACCTTGGTTAATTTGTGATGTCAACACTGTCAACACTGGCCCTTAGGGAATCATATAATACAACCCACTGCAAGGTATAATACATTTCCCTGGAATGTGGAGCGGATTTCTTCCTTTCTCTAACTGCAGTTACATTTACTGCAGGTACATTTAGCACAATTTAACTGCAGTAAAAGACTCCAGAGCAATGGCATTCAGTTTTCCCTGACATGCATGTAGTGTGCAGTGCAAAGAGACCAGCGGAGACAAGAGAGCGACAAACAGGGAGCTTCTGTCTGTCTGCATAGTCACGAAGAAAACCAGGCAGGAGCAGAAGACGAGCTCCTAAAGTCAGTCAGCAAGGCAGACTGGTGATATAGATTGCCTTCACCGTCGTATTGCCTTTATAGTGTGTACTACTCTATAAATGTCAATCTGTTCATCTGTCCATTAGCTCATTTAACCAGCCAGCCATTATACCTTCCTCGTCTGATGTGATTTGTCTGCAATGCTCATGGTTCGGCATGCGCACAACATAATATAAATGCTAATTTCATAGCTGGCAGACTTATGTAGCTCTCGAAAAGCATTGCACCCCAGCCACACTGAGCTGGACTCTGTCCACTGTCATAAGTTATATAGCAGATATGTGCTTATTAAGGTCACTTGGCATTCATCGCTGAGCTCAAGTATTTCCACTGCGGGACATCAGAGAGCAAATACAGGTAGAAACAATTAAAGGTTATTCAATCCAGCCGCGCAGACCAGCACCCTTGTAGAACACTTAATATACTTCCAAGTCTAATTAGCTGCAAGGCCACTTGTAGATGGATGTGTTTGAGGTGCTGAAAGTGCTCTGTGACTGTAAAAAATGGTCTTATCCATTACGTGACCAAACCTCTATGAGAAAAACAGAGCAAAAAAAACATAGAATACATTCCCCCCCCCCCCCCCCCCCAACACTCTCTCCCTCTCCCGCCACCAATGTTGACCTGGTTAAGTACAGACTAATAAAATAAGACCTCACACACAGCCATCAATCCTACCGGTAGCATCCAACAATCGATAACACAGCGACAGCCCAACATATTGCCCCGCACCCCCCCCCCCTCCCACTACCTCTCTCTCCCGCTCTCCTTTTATATATTGTTCAGTGTAAACTGTCTGTGTCCCCCATTTTTCTCCCACTCTCCCCCCCTCTACCTTTCTCCCAGCAAGCCTTAAGGTATTCTATAAAAATGTAATATCTGAGGAAGCAGATCAATCCTGTTATTACCCAGATATTGGTCGGTCGGAGCAGGGAGAGTTACACCGGCTAATAAAAGTGGATCGGTTTGACCGTTAGTACGACATTTAGTCCTTGAATGTCCAAAGGCATTTGCCAATAACTCCCACCTACACCTGCCCACACCACTCTTGAAACACCACTGTGTCTACATAATGGGAGAGACTGAGCGAGAGAGAGAAAAAAGAAGGATGGCATTCATGTCTACAATAACCATTTGAAATGGGGAGCTTCCTTGAAGGTGAAGTCACAAAGAATTTGTATCTACCTTCTTTTGCACATGACAGCAAACCTGGAATAAAGTTAGGAACTTGGGAGAAATTAATAGATGTAGTTATTTTTCACCCAAGTATTACTATACTTGGGTGGAAGACGAGTCTGGGACCCACAAACTTTACTAAAGAACACACACACGCACACACACACACACACACACACACACACACACACACACACACACACACACACACACACACACACACACACACACACACACACACACACACACACACACACACACACGGTGGTAAACTCGGTACGGATCCCTTTAATATTTTGCTGAAGAGAACAAACAAGAGTAGTTCAGGATGTCTTCACAGGTCTTCTTCCAGCCGTCTCTCTGTTCTACCACTTCCTTCCGTTTTCTCAAAGCAATTATGTTCCCCCCGAGTCGCACAACCCGTAGTAAACCAGCTGTGGACACATAAAAAAACCTTTGCCTCCCTCAGCAGTCCTTTGTAACAACCAGCCGGAGAAGTCCAACAAATATTTGATGAGGTTTTTCTGTTCGTGGAGGAAAGACCAAGATGATGTCAAGACGGCTATGTCTTGTTTTACAAGGCCATTTTTTGTAAACGTATGTGTGCTCTACGGAATGGAGTAACAAGAAATAACTGTGATAATAATAAACTCCTGTAAACAAAATCAAAAACTCTTTGAGTGAGCCCTGCTAGACTGATTGCATCATGGGAGGCGGTCAGAAAGAGGCATATTCCTGCTGAATAGAAGCCGTATTCCTGTGAGCAGAGCTTGTTGCTCATAGGGGTGACAATGAGTCACATCTACGGTGCAGCAGAAAGTTTATGGGCGGTCATAAAATCTGACATATATTAAGGGTACAACACTGTGCGACACTATGCGCGAGTACGAAGTGGGTTTTTTACCGCAATTCATGCATTTACAAAGGTCCATACATTATAGGTGACAGGCAAGTGAATCAAGGGCGTTTATCTGTCTTTGAATTATAGCGCTTTCATTAATTTTAACCTTCAAGTCAGGCTTAGTGTGACCAGGACAGGACAAGGTTCTGGTTTGCTGGTATACCATGATGGAGATTCGGATAAAATATGATAAAGAGAACAAATTTTGATGTGGCCTTGTTGCTTTGTGTCGATTTCCGCACAAACAATCGTTAAATGTCTATCGGAGTTGAAATAATGCAAGTAAGAGGCAAACCTAGGAACTCTGCATTACAGTCAATCTTAAAATTATTTATCACCAGGTTGTTAGCAACACCCTGACTCCCACTCTGGAGGGGTCGCTCTGCTAACAAGCACCGGGGAAAATATAGCGCTTGCACAGAGCAGAATAAACGTAAAAGTAGGAGATAAAAAAAAGTAGGGCGCCTTTAGAATACAGCAGGGGATGTTAGCTCGGAATGATAGAAGGAACAGTGATGCAATTATAGCCTCTGTCCTGTGCCTGCGTGCATGTGTGTGCAATGCTGAGTGTGTGACATAGCACAGTAACCTATAGGAATCGACGTCAGAGAAGTGAGAAAAAAACACTTCTCGTTTGAAGAATCGAGAAATGGTCTCATGCATTTAATGTGCAACATGGACGACCAAAAACTGCACACCTATGTTTTAGAAGCCATACTGAAATTTACTACATGGTCCACTGCTATTATCCACAATGGAATGATGGAACAAAGCGAGCAAACACCATCCTTGTTAAGACATTACCGTTATCCAGGGTTAAGCCGGTGACCCGCAATCGCGGGGTTCCGTCTTTGAAATGCGCGCAAATATTACTTTTAGAACGAGGAAGCTGAGATAATGTTATCTAAAGAGCAGTGGGTTCCCTTTTCATTACCTAAGTGGACGTATAAAGACATTACATTCCCAAGATCGTCACCACCACAATGGCCTGAAACAATCTTCACCAGTGATTATAAGCACATAGCTCGTGGCCATCCAGTCAAGTGATAATCAATTCTATGGTTGCTTTCTACAGGGGCTGTTCCGTAAATTAAAGTGGTAAAGAGATAGCCACGTACAGGTATAATAAAACTGCTCTCCGAAGAGCGGTACCTATCTGCTATCCCACTCACTCTCACAGACTATCTATTCCAGACACACAAACACACACACACACACACACTGTATATATGCCCATAATGACCCACAAAATAATACACATTTGACACACACATATCCACACACACAGTATAAATATTAAGCAGCAGGGGAAAGTGCCTGTTGAAAAAGAATAATCAAGGGGCCCCATCCGCATTGGCACAGGCCCATGGTCTCTCTCTTTTCATGCCTGCTATGTGCCATATTGATATTTTCTATATACCGTAGGCCAGGGGTACTCAAGTAGAAATGATGAGGGGCCACAATTTTTTTTTTCAGTGACTCAAGGGGCCGGTCGGTATACGTGTGTGACTGAGGCCGATATATGCTCTGTTTTAGACGTAACGCGTAAGCACGTAAGATACATAACCCCCCCTTGCGCGGTAAAATATCCCCCCTTACGTGCTTAAGTGCGTCGGCCAAAATTCCTGACTATGCGACTAAAACACTACGGCCCTACGCAGCTCGCAAAGACTGTGATTGGCCAGCTAACCACATACTTTCAGGAGTCTCACATTTCCGGTTTTACAGCATAATAGCGCCATTTTTAAAAGGCTGTGACAGAAGCGAATGAAGAATTTTGAAGAAGGAGAAGAAGAAAACACAAGAACGAATTATGATAATTATAAATATAAACAAGCCAGCGATTTCCACTTCCACGCCCACAGATTTGTTCGTTGCTCCCCCTACTGTTCTGGCGGAGAATCCCCTTGCAACACGCGCAATCCTTAAGGAACCTTAAATCAAAACTTGTCTAAAACAAGTCCCTTGTGTAAATTACGTGCTTACGTCTCTGCGTCTAAAACGACCCTAAATCGGCCTTGACTGCTGCTGAGATGGACTGTCTGCCTCGAGTTTGGGAGGGCTGGAGCGGTCTGTGGGCTGGAGTGCTATCTGTTTATCGTTGCAACCCCCAGCCTCGTATTGAGATCGCGGCGCGCGGTTTCAAAATAAGAGCGCCCAGCACGATTTTTTTTATTTTTTTATTTTTTAATAATTAAAAAAACTTTTCAAAACAGCTCGAGGGCCATTAATAGACACCCCGCGGGCCACAAAAGGCCCGTGGGCCGCTACTTGAGTATGACTGCCGTAGGCCCTTAAAAGTGAATAGAAACGAACTTACCCTCTCCAGCACCAATGATATAAAAATCAAAGCGCGGATATTATGTCTCGCCGATTTCCCCGCGTGCTTTTTCAGTTGGCCAGTGATAAATCTATTAACTATCTTTACTATTGTCTATTCATCATACCGTATCCAACTGTTATAAAATGTTTTACTTTATTGACATAATAAATTAATTCGCATCTCAAAAAACACATAAAGCTTTCTTTTATGTTACCCTCCAGGGTGACTGAGTGGGGGACGAGTGCGTTTTCGTAATCTGATTCAGTGACGGTTGCGTGAATATTTCATCAAATTAAATATACATTATTTATTGTATGGTAGACCACGGCTTTCTAGGAATGATATAAATGTAACATGAGGTTTATTATTGAACATTATAAATCTACCTTTATCCTAGTAAAGTCTTCACGGTTAAGACCTTGCATGTGAGGGAAACCGATGACCATAACTAAATGGATCGTTTAAACTTGCTCCATTTCCCCCAATATGCTAAAAAAGGTCAAAATACTTTTTCTCCTTTCACTAGACCCGCAGCTCTGGGGCCCACCCCTAAGGACCGACAAAAGGTCATTCCTCTGCTCTACCCCTGTACCAACACACACACACACGCACACGCACACAAACGCTAAGCATAAACACTCTGTACAATGTGTAATGTGCACTGCAAACATATGCTATGTTTGCATATGCATATTCATGAGTGTAAATGCATACATTCATACATAAGTCAACCCTGCTACAGGCAAGGCTTGGCCTGAGGTCTCTAGTGGTGTGTGTCCTTCCTGCAGCCTCATGGAGCACCAGGCGGGACCGGGCCCTGATGAATGAGCCCTGAGGCTGGGGAAAATTGGCCCTCGTTGTTTCGAAGGAGACTCACCCCTCCAACGCATGCATGCACGCACACGCACCCACACACACACACACACACACACACACACACACACACACACACACACACACACACACACACACACACACACACACACACACACACACTGTGTGTGTGTGTTTCACCACCCCAGTCCCACCTTGCTCCACTCAGCCACCACGAGGCTCTCTCTCTGGAGACTTACTGAGTGAAGA
The DNA here is from genome assembly GCF_026213295.1 of Gadus chalcogrammus. Lineage (NCBI taxonomy): Eukaryota > Metazoa > Chordata > Actinopteri > Gadiformes > Gadidae > Gadus > Gadus chalcogrammus. Next base: position 16,102,408 of record NC_079427.1, read on the forward strand.
GAGCCGCTCCATCAGTCTCAATAAGACCGGAGGTTCGTCTCTGGGGCGTGGTGTGTCAACTCACTGCCCTCCCACCCCCCCACCCCCCCACGCCCCTCCGGGCTCCACAGCCGATAAGCCGGCCACTTTAGTACATCACGTGACGTCAGGCAATTCAGCTCCGCCTACATGCTGCTTTACATCGTATCACACACACACACAAACACACACACTGTGTGTGTGTGTGTGTGTGTGTGTGTGTGTGTGTGTGTGTGTGTGTGTGTGTGTGTGTGTTTGTTTGTGCTTCAGCGAATCCCGTAACAAGCAAAGTCCGCTGACAGCATCTATACACATCTTTAGGGATTGTTCAATAGGCTTTTCCACATTAGGAGATTTGAATCTCACGCGGCTCTTATCTCTCAGCCAATGAGCGATGTCCACCACAGTGGGGACCGACTATCAGGACTCCTCGCTGCTTTTCACATTTTGTGAGTGAGCTCAGAAGCTGTGTACCCAATTTCCAACCATGTCAAGGTTCCCTGTGAGAAACTTCGCACTCCCAACAGGAAATGGCTTCCATGGTTTCGGATATTCAGAATAATAAACAGTAAAATAGATCTAAAAGAAGTGCTAATGGCAGCATTTGTTTCTTAGATGTAATCTCTTGGGTAAGACTAGCATACAGCGTCCTCGTCTCTTTGTTTGAGATAAATCAAGGTGCTGATCTGTTTTGGGCTGCCCTTTCTAATCATGCTTACAAAATAATTGTATTAAAATGTAATTGGCTGCAGTGCTGCTGTTTTATTTTGCATTTCTGTATGCACATTTTGTGGATTGATTCCTCAATATATTTGACATCGGGCAGATATGTAGGGTCAAACTGCAGTCGGCCCTATCTAATACTTAAGAATAAGTATACTACCACCACTACCATCACCACCACCACTAGCATAAGTACTGCCTACCAAATCCTGAGGGATGTGCCATTGCACCTTGTCAAATGTCTGTGTGAATGTGTGTCTCCTTGAATTTGTGCTCCTTGAATATTTATAGATGCAGCTTTGTCTAGAAACATGACATTTTTTTGGAACCAAAATGAAGCAAAGAAGTTTTTGTCATCATCAAAACATTATTATTATTGTAGTATTATCATTCCTCAAATTAACAAATAATCGATTCATTGTCCGAAATAGCGAAGATGTGTCTAGCCTAGTTCTATGTGGATTTGAAGCCTGCAGCTATGAGCTAGAATAGCTCTAGCTCGACTCTGTGGAGATAAGTTCTGTAATCATGCAGATAACAGCACGTCACAGTCACTATAATGAGTTATTTTTGCATGATTAAGTGGATCTACGTAATCAAGTTATCTCTGCTAAAGGGGTTTAAATGAGGAACCTGGGACGTTAGGATGTCTGGAATGATTAGCTTCTATTGAGGCCACACTTCTTGTCCAATGGCAAAACTTGGCGATGGCAAAACCATTCTTAATTTGCTCATCAACCTCTCTGATTGTACAAACCTCAGAGTTTGGACACAGGGCTTGGCTTTCTCATCCTCCGTGTCCCTTAACGACATGGCGGTGAAACATGCATTGTGGGATGAGAAAAACACTACTCACCAATATGGTGGTTATGGTGAGGGTGGTGTTGAAGAGGGTCTCTGTTACGTTGATGGAGGGAAGCTTTCTCTCCATGGAGAGACCATCTTCAGAGTGCCACTGGCCAATCTGCAAAGGTAGCAACCACACACACACACACACACATACGTACATAGAGACACACACACACACACACACACACACACACACACACACACACACACACACACACACACACACACACACACACACACACACACACACACACACACACACACACACACACACACACACACACACACATACATACATACACACTCATCAGTAACTGAGTTCATGAGGATGGCCAGATAGGAATAGAGAGATCGAGACTATCTAGTGTCTTTTTTTGTAACCCCTTAATCCCAAGGACAATTAACATGACCTTCAATGAGAAAAAGAGGAATCAAAAGACAGAAAGAATGGAGAGCATGTCGATGGATAAAAACAACCAAAAAACAACAACAACACACGACAGATCACAAAGCCGATATTGGTTCAGAGACATACGGAGGCAAAGCAGGGCCCGAGACAAAGGGACAAAGACAACCTGTCTGGCGGCGTGACTCCTTGAAGAGTTAACACAGGGCCATGTGCCTCATCAGAGGTAACAGAATTCATTCATTAAGCCAATTAACGGCCAATCACGTGGCGCCGAGACACATTTCATTCTCATTAGAGCTCCACCGGCACCTCACACCTCCATCATCCCACGGGCCACGCTTCTGCGTCTCTGCCTCGTTCACGTCTCGTCTTTCCCGTATCCTTCGCTTACATCTCACCTCTACTCTGTCTTTCCTCCACTGCTGCATTATCACTGCAGCCAGACGGGCATGTGTTGACAAGCCGGGCTGTAAACACCAGCCTATTTATTCATGGCATTCGTCTTTTTTTATGAGCTTTTTCCAGATTGAAATCAAGACCTTTTTGTCTCTTCATTTCCGAGACAAACTGTTTTAGTTTGCTTTCTAGGAAATGTTTTCTGACAGCTTTTTTGTTATTGTCTGTGTAAAGTTGGTCTTCCTTTTAGATTTAGACGATGCCATTCAAGTCATACCCACCTTCACGTTTGTATGATGCACTGTGGAACCCTTCCAAGACGTGCGTTTGATTCCTCGCTTAGGTCATTGCAGGGCCTTTTTGGAATATAACATTTGGTTATTATCTCTCTCTAAGGTTTTAAAGGGGCTTTGTGATTTTTTTTTTTTTCAGGGGAATGAGCTTATTTTACATCGAAGCATTTAAAATAGCATTTGCTTTTCATAGAAATCCCGGATGTACTCCAATCCAACCCTGATCCTGATCTAGAAGTATATCTCGGTTAAAGAATTTGAACTACACCCCCTGAATATAAACTATTTTCCAATGAATGGAAACCATTTCAATTAAATAAAATGACATGTCAGGCATGGTTTTATAAAGTAGGATTCATAATATAATTATAAATTAACTGAACCGAGGTGATTCTTTAGTGCGGATGAACCGCTCAAATATAGAATTTAATGAATCTGTATGATACGGATATTTTCATCCATCTATTTCCTCCGAAGGCACCTTGGGTCAGCAACATGAGCGGGGAGCACAGCTGGACTCCACTTAAAGGACTTCTTGCCATGGAAGACAAAAGGACGACTCCCTACAGGCTGACATCACACACGTCCAGAGCAATTAAGCCAATCCTCTCCCCCTTCCCACCCAGGTGACACTTGTCATCATCTCCAGAGTTGTCATGGGGGCACCACAAGCTAAATCTATCTCCGCCCAGAACCTGTTAGCTAGGCTTCACACTTTCCCTTCTGCAATTCAAACAAATACGGGGCCACGTTGGTGCCGACTTCGGTCGGTGTTGAACGCTGTAGACAGAGCAGCCCTGAAACCTCTACTTGAGGATTTGGATGGCTACTTTGCTAAGAGCAGTGGCCCAAGTATCAGGAAGCATCCTTGAGTTTGCACCAGACACGGTGCTAAGAGGGCTGATATTCAGTGATGTTGAGTACATATTTCAGAGAGACGGATTCAACAGGACTGGATTTCGTTTGGAATGCCTTTTTGTAGTTTTCTGGAGAGAATTCAGAAATGTATGCACAAGCTCACGTTCACACACACACACACACACGCACACACACACGCACACGCACACACACACACACACACACACACACACACACACACACACACACAGACACACACACACACACACACACACACACACACACACACACACACACACACACACACACACACACACAAGCACTCACGCAGGCACACAAGCACACAGTCACACACAGACAGCCCACAAAGCACACAGAGCACTCGCATGCCCTACTGTGACTAGTATTAGTATTACTGAACAGCCTCCATGTAGCCATGGGCTTTAAGTACATTAATATTCCCCAAACACCCACGCGTGCATGTGATGTAACGTGGCCACACAAGTTTGGGAATAGGCTTGGTTAAGTCAAAGTAGAGAGCTGGCAGGCAGGAGGTGCCAACTTGTGCTGGATGACACGTCTCATGTGAAAATAGGGTAGGAAAAGAAAAAAAAAATGCCGCTCACAGAAAGTTCATCACAAAATATTTGAGGACTTGCTATTTGTTTCAAGGTTAGTCTGACAGAAGCTCGTGAGATCCAATCTGAGTCCCGGTGCTGTATAGAGGCTCCTTGGCCCTCTTTATCATTCACCGTGCGTCACCAGGAAAATAAATAGATAATTGAACACCGGAAATTATATAAATAAAGTAGAAGGGAAAAAATATGTCAAAGAAGTCCTCAGAGAAAATGATCAAAAAGAGTTTGGCTTTCCATTTCCCCTGGTGTAATGGGAAAGACAACACCTAAAGACACACATTAACACCAATACATTACAGTCATGACTACTGCTGATACACGTACACCACCACCATGAAGACCACCATCACTACCACCACCATCATCACTATTAACACCACCACTGCCACCTCGATCTCTTCTACCAACACCACCACGATCCATACTACCACCATCATCACCACATCATCTATACTACCACCACCACCACCACCACCACCATCACTGCTATTACCACCACCAGCAACAGCACCTCTACATTGCTACTGCCAACACCACCACCATCACTATCCCCACCACTACCACCAGCACTAACCATGCCACCACCATCACTACTACCACCTCAACCATCATAACCACCTCCACCATCACCTCCATCCCTACTGCCGACACCACCACCACCACCACCACCACTACTTTTACCAACACCAGCACCACCACCTCCAGTTCAGTTCAGTTCAGTTCAACTTTATTGTCCCAAAAGGGAAACTTGCCTTGCAGTCAGGTACACATAAAAAGCACAAGATACACACAGGACACACAAGGACACACAGCATCTCTACTACCACCACCACCACCATCATCACTACTACTACCACCACCACCTCCATCACCGCCACCCCAACACTGCAGATGACCGAACAGGAACGAGAAGAAGAAAGTGCACAAAGCATCATTCAGCGGACGGCTGCTATGGGAAATACAGCATGACATTGATTGGGTGATACTGTGAACCGGCCAATCGGTATTCACATCAGGGGTCCCGGCGGGTGTCAAGTAGAGCTGAAGAAAAGGGATGGGGGAGGAGAGACACCCCTCTCCTACCGCAGTGGCAGTAGGAGGGGGGGAGTGTGTGTGTGTGTGTGTGTGTGTGAGTTGGGCGGGGGAGGGGGGGGGGGGGTGAGGGGTAAAGGAATGATCCTCTGCCAGGAGGGGGTTCAAGGGGAGGGGGACCGGGCCTAAACCATCCCTGTCATCAGGCTGCCGCTCCGGCGGGGCCGAACATAAAGAGTGCTCTACTCTTCTCTCCATCCTGGAGAGGATGGGGCGCTCAGAAGAAGCTGCTGTAAGCTTTATCATCCGGACAACAAGTGCAGAGTGAGCGAAAGATAAAGAGAGACACACACACACACACACACACACACACACACACACACACACACACACACACACACACACACACACACACACACACACACACACACACACACACACACACACACACACACACACACACACACACACAGTTGTGCACGCACACGCATGCTAGTGGGCGCGAACAGGGCCTTTGCAGCCACTGGCAAGCACAACTTCTCCAAATAAAACTTTGATGGTCCCTGTAGTGATTCGAATTCGTAGACACATTACGTGACAACATTTTTTGTCGCTCACTGACATGATGAAGTTGGTCCCTGAGTCTTATTGGACGCGGTACGCAGCTTCTTCACCTGATTAGTGACTAATAAGAAGCAACAAATAAAATGGCCGCCGGTAAGAGAAGCTCATGTGTATAAATGCAGTCCATTTACCTTTTAAGCATTTTCAAAAATGTGTCATCCTACAGGCCTAGCGGCCATGCTGGCTCGTGCCATCAGTCCTGAGGTCTTATTCCTGGGGGAGATTAAAAGTTGTGTACAGGCTTGGTTTAGAATGTTAATGAAGCAGGAGAGCTAATTACATTCATCACCTACCGTCACGTGCCGCAGCACATCCCATCACATCTGTTGTGCCCGTGTTTTGGACGCAACGTGACAACGTTTTCACGTCCACTACGAGGTGATTTACAGTCGTTCCATTAGCGCAATAATTATTTTATGATTCGCTGCTACAATAAAAAAACAGACATCAATGCATTTGCATACACATGAAAGCAATGAATCCGACGTCTTGAATTCTCTATTGTCTGGAGGAATGGAGCGATGCAAGGCGGTGGGTGGGTGGGGGGGGGGGGGGGGGGATATCGGCCAACAACAGACACCGTAATGGGAAAAGGGGAGAGCAAGAGGAAATAAGCGATACACTGTTGATGCTTATTGTCAGTCATTTACTGGGGAGCTGGGCTGAGGGGGCAAAACGGAGAGGTAATCAATCCTCAGGTACCAGGAGCAGGCAACAAGAGAGAAGGAACACAGTGTACCACCAGCAGCAGCCAGCCTGTTTGTCTGTGTGTGTGTGTGTGGGTAGGTGGGTGTGTGTGTGGGTGTGGGAGTATTTGTCGGGCTGCTGCAGAATAAGTATGACATAGAGAGATTGTGCGCCTGTATGTGTGTGCTTGTATGTGTGTGTGTATATATGCATGTGTTTATGTGTTTGTATGTATGTGTGTGTGTGTGTGTAGATTCATATGGATGCGTGTGTGCGTATATGCGTGTGTGTATGCGTTTGTATGTGTATGTGTGCGTGTGTACATGTGTGTATATGCGTTTGTATGCGTGTGTGTGTGTGTGTGTGTGTGTGTGTGTGTGTGTGTGTGTGTGTGTGTGTGTGTGTGTGTGTGTGTGTGTGTGTGTGTGTGAGAGAGAGAGACAGGGTTGTGAGGGGGCGGCGGCTACAGAAGAAGTGGAGCGTCGCCCCCGCTGAGAGATTACCCAGGGTTCCCTTCTGAAACCTGGAATTACAGTCTGAGGGGAGGATTAGGCTCGCTGCTCACCGGAGCGTCGGGAGTGGCTGATTCTCCTGTCAGGAGTGGCGCGTTCAATAGGGTTTGGCGGGAGGACGCCATGGCACAGGCATCCATCATCGTGCGAGGGAGGGAATAAGTACTAATGTGGAGATAATGTCGTCGGGCACACATGAATTAAGCCCACTGCATTAAGGTGTCATGGCGACACGGCAGCAGTGTGTGTCTATTTCTGTGTAACTTGTGTGTGTGTGTGTGTGTGTGAGAGAGAGAGGCTTTTTTGTGATGATATGGCGTTTTTGCCGTTAAAGTTATTACTGTCAGCTGAATTGGATCCGAGGCCAATTACAGGTTGATGTTCACCACTTTTGGTGTAGAACGGTAAACAATTGAAGATTGTTCACGTAATAATAATACTAATAATAATAGATTGAATTTATATAGCGCTTTTCTAGACATTCAAAGATGCTTTTCAGTGAATGGGGGACCTCACTAACCACCACCACGTAAAGAACATCCTCTTCCCCACTCACGATGAGTGACTTTTCTGAAATACAACCCTTGTAGATTCTATTCACACTTATTTCAATTACTGGTTGTGTTCTTGTATGTGTGTATATATGTGTGTGTGTGTGTGTGTGTGTGTGTGTGTGTGTGTGTGTGTGTGTGTGTGTGTGTGTGTGTGTGTGTGTGTGTGTGTGTGTGTGTGTGTGTGTGTGTGTGTGTTTACGTTTGTGTGTTTGTGAGTGTGTTTGTCTATGTGTGTTTGTGTGTGTGTGTTTGGGCATTTATCTAGGGTAAAGTATGTTTTTCTGAGTGTGTGTATCTTTGTCTCCGAATGTGTGCGCATGAATGTTTGTCTGTCTCTGTGTGATTGAGTGTGTGCTTCGCTACGTGTGCGCGTGTGTGTATGTGTGTGTCCCTGTTTGTTTGCATGTGTGTGTGTGTCTCTGTGTGTTTGCATGTGTGTGTGTGTGTGTCTGCGCACTCCCGTTTTTGTGTTTGTCTCCGTATGCGTGCACATGTGTTTGTGTGTGTGTGTACATGCCATGCCTCTACCCTCTCTCCAAAGCGGGGGTCGCAGAGAGACAGACCTCAACGGGCCTTGAGCAGAAGGAGCGTGTGGCAGTGGGTGAATTCATCAGCGGCCCAGCTGAGCCTCCTCAGCATCGGGTCGCGGGAAAAGGACGTAAAGGAGCCTCCCAGATGCTCTGCGCGTCGGAGGGAGGCAGACTGCTGCTGTTCTCCGCCGCACACAAACATAACTTTGAGATCATGCGCCGATCCTCGCTGCTCGCCTGAAGCCGTCGGGCTAGGAGGGAATAGGGCAACTCGGCTTATAAGCTTTCGCAGACCTTCTATTTCATTGTTGGCTCGTTTCGTTGTCACACACACACGCACATTCATGCCTGCACACACAAAGGGCATGCACGGACACACACATACACAAACACAAAACACATGCATACACACACACATTCATCCATGCACACACACGGGTATGCACGGACACACACACACACACACACACACACACACACACACACACACACACACACACACACACACACACACACACACACACACACACACACACACACACACACACACACACACACACACACACACACACGCATTCAATCTCAAGTTTCACCTCAAATTTACTCCAAAGCTACTCTCATCGGTCGTTATTTGGCGCTATTTGGAATCAAGCCGCGGCCCTTTTAGTCCCTTTAGTAATGAGACACAAGTGTGGGGTGGATGATAATGGTGGTGCCTCGTGGTTGGTTGAGCATCACTTCAAAGGAGCGCCCCAAGGAGAAGCCAGAGCAAACAATGTCCTCCCTGGCAGCCGGGGACCCTGTGGGCCTGTGGACAGCCGCCGCCGCCGCCGCACCGCTGATTGTGTACATGTCTCAATCCTCGGCGGGGGAGAGGTCACACTGTCACTGTCGGGGGACGGGGCCTTTCAGAGGGGAGCGCCGGCACCGCTGCACATTTTTATTTCCCATTTCTTCCTTCATTCCCTCTCTGTCCCTCTCGCTCTGTCTCACTCCCACTCGCCCGCTATCTCCATGCTTTCGCTCCTCTCGCCTACGCAACCCCTCTGCTTCTCATTCTCTTCCCCCCGCTCCCCCACACCCACCCAGACAGAGCTTTGAAACGTTCAGAGGCCGGGGTCATCGCGGTGTCATTCAATGTGAATCCAGTAACGGATCCGACGAGAGGGACAGGTTGGAGGCTGGAAGACCGAGGGGGGGGCGGGGGCCAAACATGGAATCTAATTCTTCAGGGGTTTCCCAAAGGAGGGTCTTTTGAATGGAGGACAGTAGATAGAGAGGTCATGATGCCGCTCCAACACTGTCCTTGGTGACTAAATCATTGTGGCAGGGACAGTGTGGAATCCGAGAACGCATGAGCAAAAGGGAAAAAGGCAGCAGACACATGCAGGCATGCAGACTTTACAAGCATTTGTAAAGCAAAGAGGCGCTTGGATGCACACACGCACACACACGGATTTGCATGTAAAAGCGAACACACACATACACGCTCTGTTACTCTCTCTCTCTCTCACACACACACACACACACACACACACACACACACACACACACACACACACACACACACACACACACACACACACACACACACACACACACACACACACACACACACACACACACACACACACACACACAATCACACGCGCGTGTTCCCTCAAAACCCCCACAAACGGGCCTAAGCCAAGCTTGAAATCCGTTAAGGCTGGGGGATCTTGCAAAACAGCTCATCCATCCTGCTTTTGATCTATTCCCCGTCTCCAGCCTGCAAAGTGCAAGGCGAGAAAAACAAAAGAGGAAGCGGGACCGCTCTGTGTCTCCCGGAGACCAAAAATGAGGCAAAATGAAAGGCAGCAGGCCAGACGAAACGCAGTGTGTATGCATGTGTTCACTCGCTTTGTCTTCGTTTGTGTGTTTGCATGTGTGTCCGTGTGGTTGTGTGTGTGTTTGTCTGTTTGTGTTTGATGTGCGATGTGTATGAGACAGGTGATTTAACGAATAAGAGATACATGGATGCAGTATTTTCCGAGGCTCATGTTAATGTACATTCTAAAGAGGTCCACGGTCACACCAAAGCACTTACTCAAGACACTTGAGCTCCACATCAAAAGGAAGAATTCAGTTAATTCAGTTTCATTGGAATTAATATTCATGCAGATTCCCAGAGTTGAATTAGAAGACAGCGTACTAATGTGATTGAAGGCCATCTTGCTGCACATGCACCCACTTTCTCCTTAAATCTGAGTTTCTCGGAAGTCCGGGCTCATGTGAGGCCATCCATTGCACGGAAATCATGCAAAGGCAGCTTGCTCGCGCTTTGTCTGCTCGGCCCTCTTTTACCAATGAAATACAGCACACTTAATTATATTCAATCTTCATTGAGGCTTTTATCAATAACTTCTTACGGTACACTTTTTCGATCTTATATACATTTTCAGTTTACCAAAATAAATATATAGAGAATCTAAATAGAAAGCTGGAAGTAGAATATCCCTGAGTAGCAAACACGTCCGCATTTATTGTATGATGTTGGTCCTGGCACTTGAAAATAGCACTTAACATCGTGTAGCATCTCCTCCAAGATATTAACGCCAATCAATTATTCCCCAACTCCCCCCCACTCACACACAAATCCAAACGCTCACGCTCATGCCAAAGAACACAAGCACATAACCCCTGCCACACACACACAAACGCAATCTTTCACATGATCACGTGACCAAACACAAACACACACACTCAGAAACAGCTGCAACTACGCACACACACCCACGATGCATATACTTTTTCGATTGCATAACGCACACTCACAAAAATATATACTAATATTAATAAAGAACGATTCCATGAAGTCACCACTAGCACCACCACCATGGTGTCACTATTAGCACCACCACTATGTTGTCATTATTCCCACCACCACCATGCCGAGCCCACTAGCACCACCCCATGATGTAACTATTAGCATCACCACCATGTTGTCACTAATAGCACCACCACCATGGTGTCACTACTGGCCCAAACCCCATGCTGTCCCTACTAGCTCAACGACTGTGGTAAATGGTAAATGGATTGCATTTATATACACTTTTCTAACCAGTGCCCACTCTTTACAATATTGCCTAACACTCACCGATTCATACACACATTCCCACAGCGACAGCCCCCCACCACCAGTTGTGTCTGGATGATAACACCCTTCAATGGTAGAGGAGGAGAGTCAGGAGCAGGCTTTAAACTGAACAACTCTGATGTGCCACCCCCCCCCCCCCCCTTACAGCCCCTCACACTGCAGCTGAATGACCTAATGCAATTGTGTGCACGTGCTTCCAAGGCTAGGGGTATGTGTGTGTGTGTGTGTGTGTGTGTGTGTGTGTGTGTGTGTGTGTGTGTGTGTGTGTGTGTGTGTGTGTGTGTGTGTGTGTCTGTGTGTGTGTGTGTGTGTGTGTGTGTGTGTGTGTGTGTGTGTGTGTGTGTGTGTGTTTGTCTGTTTGTGTGTGTGTGCTTGTGTGCATCTGCTTGTGTGTATATACAGTCATGTTGTGCTCGCAGGAGACAGGCGTCGGAAGGAGGGGATGGTGAAAAGAGAAGGGGAGAGAAAAGGTAGATTGCTGTAATAAACAGCAGCGTGGCTCTGGCAGGGAATAAATACATCAGGAGCGAGAGGCAAAGTGAATACAGGAATGCAGCTTTTAACTGCAGGGAGCGCTGTGTAAATAACATAGCACCTCAGAGCACTTTATGCAAATTGGTGTGTGTGTGTGTGTGTGCATGTGTGCGTGTGCATGTGAATGCATGTGTATGTGTGTATGTGTTGAAGGAACTCAGAGTTCCCTCTTATTCGCAGATGGAGTTGAGGACTTGAAGGTTTACACTCTGCTCTTAACACCTTGTTCCCATAAGTATCTCTAGCTTTCAGCCTTCTCGTTGCAAGGACAACCAGAGACCTGCTGCATGATTAAACCACAGAATGGTGGGATGGAGCACTTTTGGTGTGAATACCCAAGAGTCATGCCATAAATCACATGTTTTAATCATATCTGGGTGATTAAACGACCCGAGGATGAGATGGGCTATGGTGTAGAATTGTATCAAGATTAAAGTATTGACACACTGAAAAACAAGTTCAAAAGATGAAACTTTTACAATCAGGGCAGAATGTGATATTATTTTGTTCCTGTTTGCAATTTTGATGTTGACTAAAAATGGACAAGGAAAAATATAAAAATGGTAAATACTGTTCACAGTTGTGGGTGGAATATTGACTCATGAACTGGAATGGGTCTTCTGAATATACGAATCATTTCATGAAGGACTTTGAAATGCCTGTGTATTCTGCAGAGAGCCGTACGGCATCTCTTGAATGACAGAAATGCATTTAAAAGGAGGAACAAATCAGGACGTTTGGGAAATAAAGAGCCAGTTCAACAGGCAGCTATTTGGCTGGAGTAGTAAGATTCCACGTCTATGCAAGAAGTTGTTGTGCCTCAAATTGATCCAATCTCTGAAAAGAAAAACAATATAGCTGTCCTATATAGTAGTGTTTGGCTGCATCAATATAACTTCACCGGTACATATCTAGAGACACACATATTACTCATTCAATACCAAACTATTACAGCTTACTTGCAATGAAAATACCCTCTGAATATTCTCGGAAAGCAGTTTTCTGTTTAGGGAAGTCGAGCAGATCCGATGAATGGCAACGACAGAGAAATCAGGTTAGGTTCAGGTGGTGAGAAAAGTCCTCAGGGAGGAGATTATGCCAAGTCAAGTGAATACCAAGTGTCTCCGTGAGAGAGATGGAGACATCAACATGTTGCAAACCTCGACGACAAAACCTAGTGAAAAAAAAAGCCTCACGAAATATGCAGATTTAGACATAAAATGCTACAATATAATGCCTTTATTCCCATTGTTCACCAGACACAATGCATGGGCACTTGAGCTGTCCGCGCTCTAAAGGTTAAAACATGTACAAGCTTACATAGTGAAACAGATTGCATTATCCTAATGATGCAACATTTGGAATTTGAGTCGTATCTTAGACACACCTGCCTTTTGCAGCTTCCAAGAGAACAAAATAACTCAAGCCTGTCAGCACTGAAGCAATTTAGTATTCGTTTTCTATTATTACTCATTATATTACGGTACTAACTATATATTTGCATATTATTTTATGCCTACAGCGTAGTTGTTGGTGCTAGGTCCTATGGTATTCACTGTTCAGAATGTGCCTCTGCTATACTTTGTATTTGATAAATACACTTTGACATTGAACAACCACGTCTCCCTCTCTCCGCCCCCCTCCATCTCCTTGACATTACAAATCCTACCTATCATCAGACAAACACATACACAAACAGAAATACCAAGCACAGCCATGAATACACATGCACATAAACACGCACACGCACACACACACACACACACACACACACACACACACACACACACACACACACACACACACACCAACCCCAAGGCCATATGCTCTAACTGTAGCAATCTTGACTCAACCTAAATGCAGTAGCCAGTCATCTTACAGTTTCCCCAATGTACTGTTGAGCAGCTGATGGAGCATGGAAGCTAGTCAGTAGAGGCTTAAGGCCAGAGTCTAGCTGCTAGAGGCTAGAGGCTAGCCAGGCCATTGCCCAGACACACAGGTATAGCTGCTGTTGCTTTGTGGATCCACTGCAAGGAGGCTCAAAAGAGTCCCAGCTTGTGTGTGGTGTGTGAGTGTGCGCACACCGAAGCGTGGCTATGATTATTCAGAGGCTATTCATCCAACGAACAAAAGGCCTAGGTTAGGGAAACTGCCAGCCCATTTCTCTGGTGTCCATTGGGGAAAGATCATTCCCAGCTTTTGAGTTCAACGGAGCAGGTTCAGTTATTTTAAGGATTTATGAAGACAAGACGTGATAGTGTTAAGCATGGCAATCACTACGGGGTATCTAAACTCAATGGGATCATGTACACGCAGGCACGCACACACACACACACACACACACACACACACACACACACACACACACACACACACACACACACACACACACACACACACACACACACACACACACACACACACACACACACACACCATATGATTTTGGCAATTAGTCTTCTTTATCTACTCATTACACAGGCTCATGAATGGACAAAATAAAAGGCCGTCGAGGATTACAAGCGATCCTCCTAAAACATGTAATGAGTCATTCCAACAACAACCGAGAGGGCCTGCTGTCCTGCCTCCGTCTTTACCGTCAGCTGTATGAGATGTCACGCTGCTCAACGAGAGAGGGGGCAGCTAATACGGAGCCCATTTTGGTTTTCTGTGTTTGATATGTACTGAATTGGTGTTGATTTGCTTGTTACGTCGTGTGTGTGTGGGGGGGACGTTTGCTATATCAAACATATATCAACAAACAAATCCTCCCTCATGTTCGCTTTTCTTTCACTTTTTCTTTGTTGTTTTGCTTCACTCTGCTTGATCTCTCTCCCCCCCCCCCCCCCCCCTTCCCCCTCGCCCCGCTTTAGCCGACTTCTGAGGGCCGGCAGCGAGGACCACTAGCGGTAATGATGCCGCACAGACGCCTCACTGCACCTTCATTATGGCCCGACCTGAACCTGGCGTCATGGGGGCAGCTGGTGGGGGCGGGCCGTGGCCGCCGGTCCAAAGTTATAAAGTTAACTTTGTGTCAACAGAATGATGAATCATCGTCCCCCCGGAATAACCCTCGAAAGCACCTTGAGTCAATGACGACACACCCTCTCCAAAGGTAAATAACACGTCCTCCCCGTGCCCTGTTGTTCTGTTGACGAACGACTAATGCTCAAATTAGCGCTAATGGTTTTGTCCTGGAGGGGGGAGGGGGACGTGAAATTTAGAGTAAATATTACCATCAGTAAAAGATATACAATAGGCAATGCGATTTGAAGCCTGACAAGGGGCAAGCTACAATGGTATGGACAGATATATGTATGTACATACATGAGTAAATACAGATGGATGGATTATGATAGACAGACAGATAGATGTATGAACACGTCATGTATAAATAGATACAGATGAATGGATACAGATAGACGGACAGATATATGTGTGTGCAAACATAAACAGATAGAGATGGACTGATACTGACAGATAGCCAGATGGAGAGTTTGATTGTGTGTTTGTGAGACGAGGCATCATCCATACGCTGTGTACGGTTTGCTCATGCAGGGACACCCACAGCGAGCCAGACTGAGTTCAACAGATCAAGAGAATGAGTGGGTAAAGACCTGGAGGCAGCAGAGCTCTCCCCGATAATCTGTAATTGCGCGCCTTCCAAGAAAGACTTTTAACCGCGAGCCTCTGGCTGGAAGCTGCGCGCGTGCAGGCGGGATAAGTTAGCACCACCACCACAGCATTATCGATAACGCTTTGATATTGAGCGATAACTTTGTGATTTGCAGATGTTAATGAATAAGTAATACTATTAGTGTGTGTGCGCGTGTCTGCGTGCATGTGTGTGTGTGTGTGTACATTCCATCCCTGCCCATGAACAGGGCGCCCCTAACGCCTGCCTGTCCGGAGCGGCCCGTCCCGACATAGTGTGGGAGGTGTTGGTGAACGTAAACAAACAACACCTTGTCTCGCCACCGTTAGCGTTAACGGGCAGACCTGCTCTCTGATAGCCCTGCTCGGATCCATCGCATCAGGAGTCCCGCTACCGCAGCTGCCGCCGCAGCGCTGGCTCGCTGCCAGGAGACCCTGGAGTCACGTCAGAGACGGCTGTCCGAGTGTTAAAAAAAAAAACAAGCAGAGGTTTGTCTGATGACCGGGGGGGTCACCGGCATCAGGCTGGCAGATTCACAGACCGACCGGGAATGAGGGTAATTACACGCCGCTCGTCTGAACAAAACCCCCGTAGAGACGCTTTGGCCGGGCAGAACAAGGGTCAAGGGAAGGTGGTCCACTCAATCGTATTACACGGCACGGGGCCTCCGGGCCGAGCCAGGGAGGCGGATAGAGGCGAATGCAGTCGTCTAGCAGCCTGCTAGGGGGCACGCCGTGACATGGGGGCTCGGTGGCAGGACACGAGGTACATCACCGTTACCGAGCAAACGGCCCCCTGAACTTACCCTGATCCTCTGGCGCCCCCCCCCCCCCCCCCCAATAAAAATATATAAATAAACTAACAACCCCACTCACACTCATGTTATATAGCTTAAAGTTGTCAATGCATCGTTTTTCATTGATTTTGCGTTGGACACTATATAGCAATGAATGCCCTCTGAGTCAGTTTTGGTGCAAAAAATATAAAAATATTAATGAATATTCATGACATGCAAATATCTCACCTCTGATTGGGTAACAGCACTGTCCATCATTGTGATAAACCTGATTAAACTTCCAGAGCGACATGGGGGGGGGGGGGATTGAGAGAGAGAGAGAGAGAGAGAGAGAGAGAGAGAGAGAGAGAGAGAGAGAGAGAGAGAGAGAGAGAGAGAGAGAGAGAGAGAGAGAGAGAGAGAGAGAGAGAGAGAGAGAGAGAGACAGAGACAGAGAGAGAGATATCTATTGGCCAAGAAAGAAAAGTTGAGGAAGAAATGGTTGGATTGAACATTCATTCACTGTGACACTGGCACTCCCGCGACTCCCGACCGCCACGTCTCACGTCGTGCCCCGGTCGCGGCACCTCGCGGCCCGGGCCCCGTGACCTTGGGCACCGCGACCACTCCCGCGTCTCCCGCGACTCCCGCCGTGCCCCGTGAACGAATGAATGAATGGCCCGGGAACCACGGGCACCGCGGCCTGGTAAACGAGGACACCGCGAAAACAGATCACGCACAGAGGCCTAATTAGGCCTATATATTTAGGGGTCCAAGCCAACAGATCCCTATTGTTTTTGTAGCGATTATTATACTTCCCGCATTGAAAGTGGGACCACAGCCCAAACCGTAAATGGTGCAGGCACGCCAATAGCATGACTAGATCCAGGTCCGGCACCATTACTCAGATAACAAAATCCAGACACAGGTCCCTAGATGGCGCTATGCCAAGGAATACGCGTTTGGTACTATAACTCCCACACCGAACCTCCCACAGTCCAAAATGTTATACCCACAGATTCACTGGAGTCTGCTGCATCTTCTGGCATAGGCCACGCCTATTTGCGTCTATGAAAAAATTTCGCAAAATCGCGAAAACCGCTAAACTGCCTTTCACAACTCCTCCAACATTTCTTGACCAATCGACACCAAACTTTGCACACGACATCTTCAGACGCACACAAAAAATTCGAACACTTTTTTGATCCGACCTTCGACGACGAAACGGTAGCGTTTTGAATGTTGGTTTATTAGCTACGTTACACTTCGAAAATCATAAATCCCCAAAAATTCAAAATTAGACATCGGATCGAGTTCAAATTGTACACATGTGTCGGCGCTACCCTTAATGGAGTTCCATAAAAAATTCGGACATTTTCGCCACGAAAAAAATTCTATTCGGAAAATTTCGCCAAAAGGGGGCGCCAAAAACGACGACATTGTGTATCTTTATACTTCCTTCCCTAAAAGTGGGTCCACAGCCCAAACAGTAAATGGTGCAGACACGTCAATAGCATGAATAGATCCAGGTCTGTGAGGTCTACGCAGACGACAAAATCCAGACATGCCGGTCACTAGGTGGCGCTATACCAAGGAAAAACGCGTTTGGGGCTATAACTCCCACACCAAACCTCTCACAGTCAAAACCTTTCTATCCACAGGTTCATGGTAGCGTTTTGAATACATGCTTCGCGTTGTGCCGGCGAAATGCACATCGCTTGGACCCCTGGATAACTGCTTGCAGTTCTAGTTTGTATTTGAAATGCAGCGGTCTTTTCGTGGCGACTACGCTCAGAGCAGCTGGAACTGAACAACAGCAAGAGGAAGGAGGAAAACGGGCTATGAACCAAATGTTGATTTTTTTTTTCTTACAATCTTCCATGTTTGATTGTGTTGTGTTGGTTATTGAACTGTTAGCCCGCGAACTTGGGTTATGTTTATCAGCGTTACTATAGAGATCATGACGATAGCAGAACAACATCAACGGTTTCAAGGGAACAGAGTGTAATTACACCTGTCAGAGGAGCGACTTGGGGTGGACAACATATACTTTGAGATAATCAAATCACAAAGAGAGCAGTTGCACTTTACCTTTTCCAAAGTGCATGCGTTCCTTTTACGTGGCGAGATGTGAAATAATAAAGAGAGTCGTGGCATTTGTAGAAAGAATCATTACACGTTTCTATGAGGCCACGCTGTCGGATGCATCAAACTAATTTGGTTTTAAGAGGAGCCTGTGTCCTTTTAAAAATGGAATGCTGGAGTGGTGTAAACTGTTGCTAGGTGGGAGTTGGAAGGGTTTAAGTGCTGTAGGGTGTTGGGAGGTGTAAAGCCCAGGCATGCTGTAGAGTAGACAGACAGGCGACATCTGCAGCACAGTGGCTGTTTGGTAATCACGCAGAAGCACTGGGGCGTGAGTTGGCCTCTGTGTGTGAGTATGTTTCTGCATGCATGAGTGCACAAGTTATTGTGTGTGTGATTGAAAGTCAGCCGTGCCTGCATGCATGCATGTATGTGTGTGTGTGTGTGTGTGTGTTTGATTGTCGGTGACAGTGAGTCTGCCTGCATGTATGTTTGTATGTGTGCGTGCATGCGTGTGTATGTGTGTGTGTGTGTTTGACCCTTGTCAGGGTGTTAACAAGTCTGTAAAGCCTACACAATAGGACCTTTGTGTCTGGGCACGGCCTGCAAGGCCAGCTCTCCAGAACGACCAAACACGCGACACAATAGTGATACAGTTAGGGGTTGGTACCTGGCCGCAAGCACAAGCTCTCCTTCAAGTGTTACCCTTGTGAGCTGCAGGGCTTAAGGCCACAGAGTAGCCAGTTAATAGCAGAATGCTACTGAATAGAGCCTTTCCCCAACAAAGGCTCTATGCAACATTCAGTTTCAGGCAAAGGCTGAAAAAAATATTTTTATTGTTGATTGCACTTTTATTTCAAAACATTTCTTTTTCTTTGTGTCGGTGGAAGAAGAGCCGCAGAATTATGTAAATTATGACAGTACAATTTTGGATAACAAATTAAAAACCTTTCATCTGTTAATAAAACTAAATGGGGATTGTATCGTTCGATCTTAAATAATCCCCATGACAAATCTTTCAATCAGTCCGAAAAGATGAATTGTGTAATAAAGTTCTTTGTTTATATCCGTTGATTAGAAGCAAATGTCCCCAAACCTTTTCACGCTGCTTGAAGTACTGAGCTCTTCCTGTGTGTAATACAAATTTGATTAAACAATAGATTTTGTACATTTAATATGATAAATCATAATAAGTGTTTCTTACCTCTAGATATTATTTTTATCAGGCAATTGTGTGTATGACTTTAGGTTGATTTAATCACAAATAATTATTATCATATTTATAAAAACAACAAGTCCTTGGCAGTGTAACTGTATGTAACTCCTCACACAGAGGTAGGCTGCATCCCTTCCTTCCAGCCAGATTGCACTTCAGATGTTCACAAATATATCGAAAAGCCCAAGAATGCCTTCACATAAATCAGGCCAAAGGAAGCATTCATGCTCTTTATTCCACACCGGGGCTACGCACAGGTCCTCCAAAGGAAACCACACATCCACCTTGATGTCTGGTTACTATGCTACTATGTGCAGCTACAGTTCCGCAATGCCTGCCAATGAGTTGCTCCACTGAAGCCATCTGGGATTAAGACAACTTCAGCAGTCAGTTTCGCACGGCGTAATGCAAATACAGCTCACTTTAGCTCTTGAGTTCCTTTCCGAGACAGAACCTGTGAAGTTTAAAGGCCTCCTTCTGAGATGCAAACTCATGGGTCCCCTCTCCCATGGCGATGGCTTGTGAGGGAGTCTAGGGACACCATTAGCTGAGCTCCATGCTAGAAAATGCCCCTGGTCAGCCCCGGCTTCCCTACCTGAAGTTGGGTTCAAGCAAGAGCAAGAGCTGTTATTTCCAAGCACTGCACCAGCATCAATATAAGCTATACTAGCCGCACTTAAACCACTGATCACAAAATCCTTTCAATGCCAGAGTGACTTCACTGCAAAGCCTACATTAAGGTAGATGTGCCTCTACAGGCCCAAGTCCATCCCAGGAGATCTGAAAATATCCTATTAGACTAACTATTGGAAATGTCTTCATAAAGGAGGAAATCCCTCGACAGAAACCCCCGCTATGAAAGTGTTCTTGGCGTGAAACTAAATCTTTCTCCAAGACCTGGAAACGGGGAACCATCCTGCATGGATGCAAGTCTGAGACAAGATGTTCCACCTGTCATTTATTGCTTACGTATAGACTTGATTTACTTTAACTCAACCCAGTACATTTTTCCATCTTGAACATTTGGAGAGTGATGGAGTGTTAACAGCTGTAGCAAAATTCCATTTTCTTTATATTCATGAATGTATTCTAAGAACAGTGGGGTTAAAATGATTTATTCTCTCTTAAGGATGGTCAAGAAGTTGCCTATGCAGAAAATTGTGTGCATTCAGCAGCTATTTCCGTTTTGAACTCAATACCTAGTCGTCAAGGTGATCTGAAATGTACTGCCACAGCAGAATCAGGTGAGTTCACCTCCAGCTTTCCAAACAGATCGTAGTCTCGGGAACCAGCATCGACACAGGCAGCTCAGCTCAAAACTACTTCAGTTGGTTAATCAGTGAACCGCAACGAGCATAGTAGACGATGGTGCAGTAATAGCTTATGCTGCTTTGTGATTAGATGTGTTCGAATGCTAGACGTCTTGCTAGCGGTAGCGTTGGCTAATGGTTATGCTGACGGAGGAACGCCTCTCGACAAACATTGTTGATATAATGAATTCCAGTCCTAATGAGCGAGGGAACTACGGTCTGTGCGTGGCTACCAGCACAGTGAGGGAAAATAATCTTCTTTCCCCTGTAGAAACATGGGCTGTACTTTACCTGCCTGAGGCCGTCCTTGCCGTTCTGCATGATCCTCAGAGCGTAGTTGGACCGCTGGCCTTTGCTGTTGAACTCAATGTGCCCCGTCAGTCCTTCCAACTCTACCTGTCCCCCACAGACACACATAGACACAAATGTTAAAGACTTAAAATAGTGAACCTCAAAAAGCTTTGAGGATCCAAGTGAAATAAGTGTTGCAACTGATTGTTTATCCTTTTGGGTCCCTTTGAAATATGTTTATCTTCAGACGGTGATATAAAAGGCAATATGAGCTAGATGAGCTAGAGATGGGCAGTCCAAGTATAGAACCACAAAATACTGAATACATATATTCAGCGCCGTAGAACTTCGCTATACACTCCTATTATGCTATTAAATATCTCATTAGCATTGTGCGGGCCTGACAATGGCTTTTGTTGCCTCGCTGTTAAGTTAGAGTGCCATTCTGACAAATTTGACAAGTCATTCTTCTTTTCTTTTGGGCGACAAAAAAAACAGAGCATTATTAGGACAATTCTTGGACAATGTGGACACTAAAAGAAAAGCAGTTCAACGCATGGGAATAAACAGAAAATGGCCGAACAGTGAGGCTACGTTAACATGATGAAGGTCTGAACAGAAGACGCAAAAGTGGCGTTGCGTCTTCAATTTTGTTCCGTGTTTAGACAAGCGTTTTTGGGAGGAAATCTGCGTGCATACGGTGACGC
This sequence comes from Gadus chalcogrammus, assembly GCF_026213295.1. NCBI lineage: Eukaryota > Metazoa > Chordata > Actinopteri > Gadiformes > Gadidae > Gadus > Gadus chalcogrammus. The sequence continues at coordinate 16,124,237 of NC_079427.1, forward strand.
AAAAGTGTATGGAATTCGATTGGGTATGCATGTCAGGCGGCTAGGTGGTGCTGTGATACACTATCACACAACAACGCCATGTCTGAGCGCATGCGTAGAATCTTCCTTCTTCTCTTATCTGAACCGCGAAAACCAAAACATAATTACAGATCCTTCTCTGTTCAGTAATACTATCTGTGCATGTCCTGTACATTACGTGGAAAGATTCCTGTAAATTTATTAGAGCTGCCAGAGCAGCTTGACGGTCCGACTCATGGAAATAATCCAACATGTTTGTTTATTTCCCTGTACTGGGGCATGTATCTATGTGACGTAAACGCGTTCGCAACGTGAGCAGATCTGAGCAGAATTTTGCCTCTTGGCAGTGTAGACGGAAACCCTACGGCGGAGCGTATTCAAGTTTTCCACTCTGGAGGGTGATTTCAGATTTTTGTGTTTTTAAGCCCCAAAAACGCTGTCACCGTCCAAACGAATGGCACTTCCGATAAATATTTTGTCGTTTTTACCCGCAAGCGTCCTCGTGTAAACAGGGCCTGAGAGGAGAGGCGCCTGCTCCTCTCCCGTCCAGCGGGGGCAGCGGTCTTACCATCCGCAGGTAGTTCATCAGGCTGGTGCCGTGCTCCCAGATCTTGGAGGTCTTGCAGGACAGCATTGTGGCGCCCACGTTCTGGCTGCGGTTCAGCTCCTGTACCGCAGCCACCACCACATGCACCGCGTCAAACAGCAACGCAGAGGAGAGCTGCAGCAGGAGGAGGAGGAGGTGGAGGAGGTTGAAAAGGAAGAGTTTCGGTGGAGGGAAGATGAGCGTGTGCATTTTGGACGCTTGCACCTTCTGTAGCTCTGCTATCTGTGTCCTTTGTAACCCTGCATCCATACCCCGGGCACGCACACACACACACACACACACACACACACACACACACACACACACACACACACACACTAGGGCCTAGCCTGTCAGCGGTCACCGAGGGGTTAACCCATCCCTGGAGTGGCCCTGAGATTATTCCATTAGATCATTAGCGAGACTCTTATCTGCTGACAGCACTGAGAAAAAATCTCTCTCTCTCACTCTGTCTCTCTCCCTGTCTCTCTCTCTCTCTCTCTCTCTCTCTCTCTCTCTCTCTCTCTCTCTCTCTCTCTCTCTCTCTCTCTCTCTCTCTCTCTCTCTCTCTCTCTCTCTCTCTCTCTCTCTCTCTCTCTCCCCCTCCCCCCCTGTAGAGTTGGCAAACCCTGACCATTCCAATTACCGCCTGGCTCCCTCAGCCAGTGCCAAAAAACAGCAGGAGAGACAGTCATTCCCCTGCTCTACCCCTGTACACACACACACACACACACACACACACACACACACACACACACACACACACACACACACACACACACACACACACACACACACACACACACACACACACACACACACACACACACACACATTGCAGCTCACTATGCAAATACAATTAAAATGCATGATGCCAGGCGTGGGCCAAGGCCAGAGGAGAGTGCAGCTGTGCAATGAAGCTGGAGAGCCAGAGAGGTGTTTGCTTGGTATCCATGGCGGCCTCAGACTGATGGCAGAACAGAGTCAACATATTTTGCAGAGAAAAACTACAATGTGGCCACTCAATCGAAAATAGACACTTGTGTGAATCGAACAGTTGAAAAGCCACACAGTCAAAATACACTGAATGTTTTATTGAATTTTGCACTTGCAGTTACGTTTAGGGTGACATTTTCGAAATCATGATAAGGTGAATCACTTTCATCTCAAAGTGTAAATCGTGTTAGTCCACTTACTCAAGCACGGGGATTCATTCTTTATATCGCTACTCAGTCAGTCTCCTCCACTTTGAGCATTACATATGCCTGCAGGCATTGAGTTTTTCCTTTTAAGACTGCTTGTGATTAATTAGAGATAAGTGATTATACATGTCACTGCTAATAAGACATGATGGGTCATTGATGTAAGCTATGGGACGCAACATCAAACAACAGGTTGCTTAAAAGAGCAATTGATATCATACAAATAAAAAAAAAAAAAAATTCTTGGGGGCATAATTAGAATGCACATATTCAATGAAGGCAATTAAGGATGGAGACAAATCAGCACATCTTGCTTTGATAGGAAGACAACCAAGGGCAACAAACGCACTCACACATGCAACGGCCGCACGCTTACGTTTCTTTCCCACTATGTGATGAAACCGGTTGAGAATAGACAAATTGAAGAAGAAAATCCTGATGGGATGTTAATTGGAATATATATCTTTTTTTCCACCAGCTCCACTAATGCATAACGGGCGACTCGATAACACAGGGCTGAGATTCTGTAACGCTCCAGGGAGACTTGACGCACTGATTTAGACTAGGCCTATATGCATCATCCATGCTTGTGATAAACGCTGATTACCATGGTAGAAATCCGTCCATGCAGCAGGAAGACTGGTTAACAACCTGTTTAGATAATGGACAGGGCTGTTTAGATAATCGCAGAGGCTGGACTTCCTGCCTCTGCGATTAAACCCTTGCAGCGCATCCAGAATGCGGCAGCGCGCCTCGTGTTCAACCTACCGAAGTTCTCCGATGTGACCCCCCTCTTCCGGGACCTCCACTGGCTCCCTGTAGTAACCCCCCACCAATTTAAGCCGATGGTACTGGCATACAAGGCAGTCGATGGGACTACATCTGCCTACCTCAAAGCATTGGTAAAGCCACACACACCAGCTCGATCCCTCCGCTCAACTACCTCAGCTGGACGTCTGGTACCGCCATCGCTAAGAGCTAGCAAAGGTCGATCAGCAAAGTCACAACTTCTCTCGGTTTTGGGACCTCAGTGGTGGAACGAGCTCCCTGCCGTTCTCAGGACCGCAGAGTCGCTCACTAACTTCCGAAAAAGACTCAAGACTCACCTGTTTGGAGTCCACCTCGACTCTGCATAGCCACCCTCCCCCTTCTGGCCACCATTGTATTGTATTGTGTTGTATTGTATTATAGTACTTAACTGTTTAGCAACTGCATTAGCTGCTATCATTGCTGTAACACAGGGAATTGGTTAGCCTAGCGATTGTGGTACTTGCCCTTGGTTCTATGAACATCCTTACTGTAACGACAGCGATATATTGTTGCACTTCTTATGACAAATGTACTTATTGTAAGTCGCTTTGGATAAAAGCGTCTGCTAAATGCCCTAAATGTAAATGTAAGTGTTAATGGGCTCTTGCCATGCATGTTTGATGGATGCACTTCGAAACAAAAAATGGGGTTGAATGATATACTACAAAAAGGTTGTACCTGGAACACCTTATGGTGTTCCAGGTACAACAAGTGGTTGTTGTAGCCTTTTGCTTATGTTGTGTCGATGAAAATACAATAATACAATAATTATATAATGAAACCACTGCATATATATTAAAGGTCAGAAACCAGTATTCACAGAGGGAAGCTCATACCATGAACCAACACCCAGCTGATTGAACATCATCAGTCCATTATATATCAGTCCATTAGGACTTGCAGTCACCATATAAAGGGTATTGAATGCAGAGAGAACGGGGAAACCTCCCGGGACCTAGCTCTGATGATGGCTCGACATTCCAAATACTTCAGTATTTGCGGATCCATATCGGGGTGTTTAACCCTCTCAACTCTAAAAGAGTGGTCATTAGGGACGTACTCAGTAGGTCAATTTCATTTTGTACTCGTCCCTTGTTTGAGAGGTCAATTGTTTCCGTACTTTTGAGAATAAAGAGTCAGGTGAACATTTAGAGAATACATTTAAAGAGTTAGTAATTCTATTTTTATTAAAAGTAATGTTACCATATTTCCATGTGAGTAGAGTTTGGGATTAAATTGCATGTCCACTACATTGGCTCCCTTCCTCTCTCGGTTTAACACATGTGGCTGCCACCAATACGATGAGGAAAAGCTGCTAATGAACATGGGAAATGTCTAACAAATGCAGCACCACTCAAAATAAAACTGGCAAACATTAGCCAACCATAATTATTCCAACCACGGTAATATAAAAAAAACTCTGCAGCACAAGGCTGGACTCCGTTCCTACCCCATGAGCCTTGCTTCTAGACAGTGACATGCAACGGTGGAACAACGCAAACACTGACAGATTTCGCTGTCACTTTCATTGATTTTTTGGAGAACATGTGTACGAACATGTGAAACTAATGGGGCATTAATAATTCATGTGTTGATGAATCACAGCGACTATAACGCTCCTCTGTCGGCCATTGCATCCCAGGCACTCTGTGATGAAGGACCTGGCTGCTGTTTGGACAAGTCACATGACATGTGTGTCAAGGTCATGCACACATCCAACACTCACGAATAGCAGGGTGACGGGAGACTGTCAACTGCCAAAGAGCATGTCTGTCATATGTCTGCATGGCTTTTGTTTATTTCTGTCAACGTCTGTCAACGTTTGAAAAAAACAAAACAAAGATCACTGAGATTGACCTATATGGAAATGATCGCTATTTCAGTGCATGACTTGAGTGGCCATTGTCATTCTCTTATTGTCTTCTGCACCAGCCAACCACCACAGCGTGTTTGTTTGTCTAGAAATGAGCTCAGACAGCTCCCAAGGCATTCATTCGGGGGTTCAAGACAACCAAGCCTTAGGGTGTAATCTATGGCATATCTGAAAAGATTGAGACATGCATATAAATAATAAGAGAGCAGGCCGTGAATTGAGTCCTGGATACGAGTATGCCGGTGCAGGTCTGTACGTATATACGGCGACCTGGGAATATTCTGTGCAGTGATGTAGAAGAGAATCTCAATGTATCGCCATTGAAACACTTTCATTATGTGAAGACACTGAGCCGAACCCTACTTATGAATAAGGTTGTTTCTCCTGAGTCTACCTGAAAACCAACTACGACCCACATAGAGAAAAAAACACATTCAATTATTAAAATGTGATAACAGACAACAGCTATATCTGGGACTGCCCATATAGACTTGAATACACCTCCATATATATAGTGTATATGTGAAGCCAATATTCAAGTCCCTTCAGTGGGCATTAGGTGAAAATTAATCGCACCAGTCATACCCTCTAACAAGATATATGTAGAGTGTATTAGCGGCTGAATTCCGAATTTATTGTATTTTATGAATACAAAACCAACAATTTACCCTAAGTATATACACCTCCAAATACATAGTGTACATGAAGCCAAGGGTATGGTAGCTGCTTATCTTCACATTTAGTTTATTGTATGAATACAAAAACCAACAATTTAGCCAAACTGTACTAATGAGCTGTCTTTCAGACAACTCTCTTTCAGTAATAAATGCTAAATAATAGATGTCAACTCCCTAAATGTCATCTCTGTGTATTTCCAGAAGGGTTTGTTTCTTAGACAAGCTAGAGTAGCCTAATAATATACCTTTCTGCAAAAGCTATTCCCGGGAAACCTTTGTTTGGACCTAATGGGCTCAACGTAAGGTAATTTGTGTGAGTGTGCTTTGCATGTGTGTGTGTGTGTGTGTGTGTGTGTATGTGCGATTTGTGTGTGTGTGTGTGTGTGTGTGTGTGTGTGTGTGTGTGTGTGTGTGTGTGTGTGTGTGTGTGTGTGTGTGTGTGTGTGTGTGTGTGTGTGTGTGTGTGTGTGTGCGTGCGATGTGTATGTGTGTGTGAGATGTGTGTGTGTGTGTGTGTATGTGTATGTGTGTGTGTGTGTGTTTGTGTGTGTGTGTACTGACCGGTGTGCCAGCGAATGGAGCGTGGTCACAGTTCTCTTGCCAAGATCTGTTGAGGCTGAGCAGGAAGTCCTGGAAGAAGGGGTGGGTTCTGTTAAAGACCGAAAATCCAACTATGTTGACCCTCTGGTCCGCCACGTCATCCAATCGCAGCAGAGGGAACTCCTGCAGGGCCAATGGCGAGAGAGAGGGTGGGAGGGGGGAAGGGAGAGAGAAAAATATTTTTTTTTTCCGGCATTCACATATTTTACACAGGTGCACGACTTGAATAAATCCCATTGACATCATGGTAGAAAGTTGCTACTTGTTGATAGAAATGTTGAAATCCAACTCCATCTGTCGCATTTTCTTTTCATGAACTTCTACTGGGGTTAATCAATGTCAACATCTGGGGAAAAAACATCAAGATGTCCAATATATACAGTTTGGATATGCACCACAACACATCTCACACATAAAAAAACGGACCTAGTGCTCAGCATCAGGGAAAGCAATGCCAGTGACCAATGAAGGCAAGAGCGAGAGTGAGAGTGAACAAATGTCACATCCATTCCTGAAGCCAAAATTTAGAAAAATAAAATACTTCCCTTTCCTGCGTAAAAAATATTTTAATCGTGAAACCATTTTAAAATATTGCATTTGTCACTGAGAATCAAAACAACTGTCCTCATTGTCCGCTGAAGGTAAGAAGCGGTGTCAGGACCCCCAACCGATGCCCCCACCCCGACCCCTCCCAGGCTGTGGCGGTGTCAGACAGCCCAGCGACAGGGACAGCCAGAGCCTGAAGGGCCTAACCATCGGTAGCCTGTGTTCCCGTCACTCAACCCAGCCAGGGGACTCCGATGGCGGGGTGAGGGTGGAACGAGGAGCCATGTCAGGGCTGCAGATGATGCCGGTGACGGCTGAGAGGGGGTAAGGGTGTGTGTGTGTGTGTGTGTGTGTGTGTGTGTGTGTGTGTGTGTGTGTGTGTGTGTGTGTGTGTGTGTGTGTGTGTGTGTGTGTGTGAGGGAGAAAACAGGCGCCAAATGCAAAGTGTGTTTTGGCAGTTGGACGTTTTACTTAAGAGAAAACTTCTTGGAAAGTTCTTGGAAAGATTGAGAAGCATATCATATTTGATATCTTATGGATTAGATAATAAATTATAATAAATAAATTGTAAAAATGTTAAATAAATTATTAATATGTAGGATTTGATATGAAGACAAGATGTGTTGCACAAAAAAAGCGTTTTAAAATGGGGAGTTAACTCCTATTTTCTTATATTTGACTTGACGGAAAAGGGCCTTGTCTTTGCGACGTCATGAAAAGAATCCGGTTTGAGTCCGGAGCAGAGCGGAACGATTTATATACACAACATTGCTCATTATAATGACACACACAATTGTACAAGCTTTAAAAAAAAAAGTTTACATGGGTCGTTACTATGGAGATATGCCCCCTGCTCTTTTACCCTAGAAATACAAGCCCCCAAAAATATTTTTTTACACACCGCCTGCTGTTCGAATTAAATCCAAAACTTGGTTCCCTTGCACTTGAAAAACTTTTTACAACTTTTTATATCTATTCATCTTAAATTATTCCTTTGGTTCTCCTGTACTCTCCGCTGTGACGACCTAATTTCCCGCCTCACATAATAAAGTAAATCCAAAGTACACCTCTCATCTGACCTGACGCGGCATCACAACGTATACGATTTGGCCAGCATAAGAAATACAAATATCCACACTGGTAGTAAAGACACTGGCCGGAGCGGGCCGCTCGACGTGCGCAATTACCGCAGCAGCCTGGCGGCGTCTCGACATGCTTATAGGCCGTGTGAGCGGCTTTGAGAAAATCAAAGATGACTCTTTTGCTGTTTTTCACCTGTGACTGGTAATGAAAGTCAGGGTCGTGACACTATTGATTCATACGTGGGCTGTGTTGACAATTCCAGGGCGCACTCCTATCTCCACGCAGTCCTCACAGGCTCCGATAAGCCAGTGGGGAGTGGCCTTGTAATTAGTAGCTAAGTGTACTTTAATACATCATTAGAGTCAGAGCCGGTGCAAACAAGCCCATCATTAAAAATGCCCCTCAAGGGTCCCGTCGTGTGAAGCCATGCGGGCGTGTGAGCGCGCACAAGTACATCTACACACACACACGCACGCACGCACGCACGCACACACACACACACACACACACACACACACACACACACACACACACACACACACACACACACACACACACACACACACACACACACACACACACACACACACAAACACACACACACACACACACTGCAGAACATTTGATTATTTCAACAAAGCACCATACTGTAAACCAAGGTCAACAAAATATCCTGAGGCTATGTCTGGTAAGATACAATTTTTTCATATTCATCTCATTTAGTGATCTCTCTCTCTCTCTCTCTCTCTCTCTCTCTCTCTCTCTCTCTCTCTCTCTCTCTCTCTCTCTCTCTCTCTCTCTCTCTCTCTATATAAATATATATATAGATATATAAATATATATATATATCTATAATATATTTCTTTCCATCTAGCCTCCACTCTCTCTCACGTTCCTCAAATTCCACTTTCTCTCAATCTCTCCTACTCACTTTCTCTCTCTGTCTTTCTGACACACATGCATCAACCTCCACACCCACACCCACACACACACCCACACCCACACCCACACACACACAGACACACACACACAAATGATGGGCAGGAGAGGAACCAAAGTGGGAGAGATAGAGAGAGTAAGAAAGAGAGAGAGAAAGATGGAGAGAAAGAGAGTGAGAGACAGAGACAGAGAGAGCATGAGCTAAAAGCTAAATGGCATGGAGAAGTGGGAGGAAGAGGGGGATTGATAAGAATTGATAGAGAGGGGTCTGCGAGTATCGATTGAGGAATGAAGAAGGCAAAAGGTTGGCTGACAAAGCTGAAGGCTTAGGGGGGGTCGGGCGTGGGACTCGGTGGAATGAGGATGAGGACGGGGGATGAAGGCGGTCTGTGGAGCGGAGATGACAGGGGATGAGGTGGGGGGAGGTGGGAGGGAGGGGAGGGGAGGGGAGGAGGTGAGGGTGGGGGTGGGCAGGCAGACTGCTGAGGAGCCGTCCCTGTGCTTTACTGATACTGGCTGTCAGCCGCGGATCACTCAGCAGCCGAGACCTTGACCAGCATCCGCGGGTGATTCACCCAGCCCCACCCACCGCCTACACCCACCGCCTGCACCCACCGCCTACACCCACCTGTCTCATCTGCTTCACCCCCAGAACCCTGGTCTCTCTCTCCGTCCCTCCCTCTCCAGGGAACCTCCAAGATCCCTGGTGTGTCTCTCTCTCTCTCTCTCTCTCTCTCTCTCTCTCTCTCTCTCTCTCTCTCTTTCTCTTTCACTCTCTCTCGCACACACACGACACACCTGTGGGCGTGTGGACATAGACACTATCTCACGAGTGCACACACACACACACACACACACACACACACACACACACACACACACACACACACACACACACACACACACACACACACACACACACACACACACACACACACACACACACACACACACACACACACACACACACTCTGTTTGACGATTCGACAGCCAGACTTGTGTATGTTTGTTTCGAGGTATTCTGTTTGAGGGTGAAGTAATGAGATCTCTTGAGTCCCGTCACACACACACACACACACACACACACACACACACACACACACACACACACACACACACACACACACACACACACACACACACACACACACACACACACACACACACACACACACACCCTCAAACACACCCTCAAACACACAGAGTCTATACAGCCTCTACATACAAACAAGCACATCAAATAATCATAAATGTGTATGCAGTGTACACTCACGCACACAGTACAGCCAAGTCTATGAAATAAAATGAAAGACGTCATCGGCGTAAGCAGATTTATCGACACACACATGCATGCATGTCCATGCACAAACATTAACACATAGACATTAACCAATCCATAATCCACTGGTCCTGTTTCCTGTTTACAAAAGTTTCTGGGTTAGACATAATCAACCACACATGCCAGACTTTTTCCAGGTTTGTCCATAAAATACTATTGGAGAGTATTGCCATGTATCCTTGTAGCATTACTGAAGCCATTAGCAGATTCCATATGCTGAAATATTTAATTATCCCGGGCCAGTAACGGGGACACAAACTCAATTACCAAAGAAAACCCTCAGGCGAACACAATGGTCACCCACCTCCTGCTGAACTTAACTCCATTCGTTTCTCCTCTGCACGAGGAGAATGAGTTCCAGAATGAGAGAATGAAACTCTCAGCATTCTGTGGAGATAGTCATCAAGGGCCACTCTGGAGGAGAGAAATCATCCTCTGCTATCTGCCAAGGCTGCATGGCGATGCAATAGACCGGTCTCCAGTAGCATATGATTGAGTAACATTTCTGTAAATTGCATATTGATTTCCATGAAGATAAAGTGTGAATTAATCACATCCTTCCATTTATACAATAGGGGGGCAGGGACACACGTTCATGTCTAAGGCGGCTCTCAATTTGTAATGAAATCCAATTCTTGCGGCACAATGCTTATTCTCTAATAACTGGGTGTGTTCATACAGTGTTATTTTCCTATAATTTATTTCATGCTCATATCAATGACCATGTTCATTTAAACTGCACACCTAAGTCCCCTACCTCCTTATCACCACAGTCTAGAGAGCAGTGGATATGACGCAGAAAGAACAAGTATTTTTTGCAATAACAGTTTGCAATAACAAAAAATGTAATAAATGATAAAAAGCTTTGATTTCTCGCCAGCAAAGACTAATTGAATACATGAGGCTGCAGTGGCTAAAGTCCATTCCTAAATTCTCTAAGCCTCCTCACATTCTTTTACACTTCACATTCTTGCACCCAACGCGGCCACACACTCTCCCCCGTACAATTTCAGTTAAGGAGCGAAGAGGGGCTCTGTGAAATAAGTTGTTTCATGTTCACACCCTGCCACTTTTATGTCATTCTCAACCACCCAGTAGGTCCTGCTCTGTTTGCAGCGTTGACCGAGGAGGAGTTTAGCTTGGGGGGCTAAATCCTGCAACGACTGAACGCGTGAAGCTTGAAACATGATACTTTGTTTCAGCCGCTTTAATGGACACATAAATCACAACAATACGCCGTCCTCGCTGCTGCTGCTGCTGCGGGTGGAGCGAGTGATTTGGAATCTATAACTCGAAGAATTATGTCTGACCTGCATTAATAACAGCTTATTTGTGCAGAACAGACCTTATGCCCAGAATAATCCTCTGGCCTCATGGAATGGGACCATGAATGGCATCAATATTGCAGACACCAGCATATGCTCGGAATCTCAAACCGGCTGTTTCTTCCCGTAAAGCATACAAACGCATCCGAGCCACAATCTATACTGTTGGAAGAAGATGCAAGCATACATTTAATCAGAGTAATCACTGAAAAAGGGATAGACATTTTCCAAACGGCCCAGATGCAATGCTCTGTTTTTCAGACACAGGAAAACGTTTCACAGCTGCTCGTTCTCGCAGGAACATTGTGATTTGTTCCTCGCTTGTCACGGCTCTTTCAGAGAGGCTGGAGCGATGGCTGAGATAACGGCGACAGGACAGAAAGAGAGGCTGCAGATAATGGAGATGCAGGTCCATCCAAACACAGCGCTCATCATGCTGAAGCCCCTGAGTGGTTCCTATCGATCTCGGGAGTGTTTCTCATCAAAACCAAGTAAACCTCTTTGGCTGCTCCGAGACCAGACCTACTCTAATGCACCGCTATAGGGCCTTGCACATCCGAATGCATCATGAGAATTTGGGGGATCCAGTGATGGGGGGCTGTAGTACTGTGGAATCCAAACTCAACTTAAATATATCGTAACCTAGAAAACGTTGATGTCTCACGCTAGAATTACTGTGACTGTTTTGAACACAAAATGCCTCCCCATAATTTCATGAGTAACGGTAAAACCATTGACCTGTCGCTAAGTCACGCGCCCTGTCGTTACCATGACGAACTCTGACAAACAAATCAGACTAGATAACAAAAATATAAGGGGAAAATGTCAGCTGGCAGTATATCAAAGCAGGTTTTGGAGATGTTTTTCGCGGAAAATGAACTAGCAAAATGACTTACATTAAGCTAGGGAGGAGTATATTCAAACTAAAAAAATACATACAGAAAGTGACAAACTTAAATTCAGTTGGTTTTCTGGCCTGCCACACAGATCAACATTACACACTTTTTCTTGTCCCGTTGTGGCTTGGGAAAAGGGATGAAATCGACCCCATTCTGCAGCCTCTCGGGATACCGATTGTCTATGTTACATGTACCCAAAGCACATACATTTTTTTTTACACAAACATAAATCCCCCATTAAATTGTTACATCATGCCTCCTCCCTGTTGTTCTCAATAGAGTTGTCCGAGCTGATGTCCGAGTATAGTTGAGGGTGAAATGTCATTGGCTCATCTGCGTTCTAAGGGCGGAGCTTAGCGACAGGTCATACCCGAATAGCACTCATACATAATAAACAACATTCCAATGCTCCTACGCTTCTTCAATCTCTAGGCCAACATATGTAGAGGTAGAGAAGATCAAAGCAAACAGAAAGACGGCCTTGGAATTTCGTTTTAACAAAGGTGGTAATTAATCTATGTTAAAGTAGGGCAGGGTAATCAGCAGAGGTATTTAAATAGAAATCAATGTTTTCAGTGGAGTGAATGAATGGTCCAGTAATGTGTTTTAATCCACGTGGATAGAGGAGTTCGATCGCCGCTTGTTTTATTTGACATGGAGGTGTCAAGTGATTACTTTTGAATAATAACCTGTGTGCGAAGGGGAAACAAACACTGTTGCTCTGCAGAAGGAAACGAGAACAACGGTTCTCCACTCTTCTGCCACTGCTGCTGCTCTTTCTTTCAGACCTGCCGTTTAATCAAACATGTGATGCCTTACACACAGTACACTGATTAATTACCACCTTATTAAATAACCCCTTGCGGTTTCGGAGTTCATTAAAAGTGCTTGACACCGATGCTTTAGTGAGACTCTGCAATAGTAGTATATAATAGATTTATAAGAGATTGTTGTGGAATAGGCTTATGTGTGAAATTTATCGTGAATAATAAATACCTTTATGTATATTGTGAAAACGTGTAGGACTTAAGGTAGAAATATATCTGACTTAATAACAGAAATGTGTTCACAAAATAGGTCAGCCATGACCACCTCCTATCATTTCTCCAGATTGGAATCAGCAATTGACCGCCAATCATATCCACCTTAACCTGGAAGAGATGGAATTAGGGTCAATCTTGATAATGTCAATCAATTAGATTGCTTTATCCATGTTTAAATCCATTTTAAGAAGCGTAGGCTGGACTGTGCTATTTAATCGTAACTTCAACAATAGCTTCCCCACAGCACCTGAATATGCAGTGAATATGTTCTGAAAATGAAAATGCATAGGAGCCAACATACCAAAATAGCATGCAGGAGCTATGCAAGCACACTCACACGTGGATAGATTAATGACAAGCAAGCAGGAGTTATCCATCAAAGAGAAACTTAATTGCCTTAATGGTTAGAAAATTCACCCCGCAGTATTTGATTTAAAGATTTCTTTAACCGTCACAATCATCGAGTTAATTACCAATTAAAGGAGACATATTATGGTATTTTCCCAACAAGTAAACATAGTATTTGAGTTCCAGAAAACATGTCTTTGAAGCTGTTTGCTGGAAATAGCTTTTAGGAAAAAAAGGGATTGTACTCCTGGAGCTGAGCGGCCGGGCTGCCGCCGGGTTCCCCCCGCCGGAGCTGCCCGTCCACTGGTCCACAAAATCGTAGCTATGCTCTGATTGGAGGGGAGCGGGGAAGTGGGAGGTAATATTCAAGTGTGCCCCCTTCCTACGTAGGAGGGGGCTCCTAAACTGACTCACTCGCTTGGTAACTGTAGGCGGGGTACTTTCAGAAATGCATATCTCACTCAAAAAATCATGTACAGACTTTTTTCAAAGTTTGTATGCGTGTGGGAGCACCAGAGACCCAAAACAACACCCCAAATCCCAAGGAAAGGTTTTGTTTTCATAATATGTCCCCTTTAAGAAGCTAATTAATAGTGAATAGTATATCGTAGCACCAGTGTTGGGGGTAACGCGTTAGAACTAACGCGTTAGAGTACTCTTATTCGTTTTTTTCAGTAACGAGTAACCTAACGCGTTAGTTTTGCGAATTCAGTAATCAGTAACTCGTTAATTTCCAAAATAACCACTCGTTACTTCCGTTACTTTAAGATTTTCCCTTGATAAGGAAAGTAAAGTCCCGGGTTTTCTGCATTTAGTCAGATGCTGCTGCCCTGCTCCTTGCATCTCTCTCTCTCGCTCTCTGTGTGTGTGTGCGCGCGCACCTGTGTGTGTAAGCTACGTGTGTCACCGCGGCAAGATGGACGAGAAGATAGCCTTAGATTCCTGGAGGTACGCTCATTATTTTGAGTTACAGAGCGAAAAGGACAAGAAGAACATAGTGGTCGTTTTGAGCACCTTCTTCTCCTACGTTTCAACCATTACTTTGGTGATAAATAGGCTAAAGGTAGCCTACGTGATTGTTATGAATGTAGGGCTATAGGGTCACACGAACATTTTCAGTTCTTCAATGTTTTTTTAGTGCCATGCACTGTTCTTTTGTGCAACGCATACGGTTAAATTGAGTTAAATTTCCAATTCTAAAAGGTTGCGTGCCTACCTGTTAAGCACTTTGTTAGGCGCCTGCACTTGTAAAGTGGATAAGCTATGTGTGACGCACTGTTCTTTTGTGCGCAGCCAATACGGTAAGCTACATTCTGTTAAAATAACTGCCTGTTACCGGAGTATGTTATTCATGGAAGCTGTTCAAATGATCAAAGGATGAATGCCTGTTAAATAAAACGTGCAATATGATGACTGTCTTTCCTGTCCTTATGCTATAGGTTCATGATTGATTCATAAACAGTCAGCACTGTTGGTGCATCTAAAGGAGGATGTGTGTTGTTGTTGCGCTAGGCGGACACGCACGCACCCCAAACGCATTTTAATTGTTGGTAACGCACGAGTACTCTAACGCGTTTCTTTTATTTATAGGTAACGTAGTAACGTAACGGATTACTTTTAATTGATAGTAACAAAGTAACCTAACTGATTACTTTCAAAAGTAACGATACCCAACACTGCGTAGCACCAACCTCCATGGAAGTGGACAACACTGTTGGGATGCAGGGAGAGTGGTGCTGCTACACACATCCAATCAGTAAAAGGCAGGATAAGTGCACAAATATTGTCATTTTCTAACTCCATCAAATTGCAAATAATGCATTTTTTGTTTGCGTGTGGGAAGTTGTATTTCATTCATGACAGGTTACGAATCAACAGATTAAGGCAACAATGGAGGTGGAGGAAAGTTTGAGAGAAAATAACCCTTGAGGGAAGCATTAAAGGAAAGCCCATATCAGGGAGGAAATCAGCGAACAGAAGGGGGGAATTACAGGAAGAGCATCGGAGGCGGCGTCGCAGGGAAGTGAGGTCAAAGGTCGATGGCGAAACGGTAAAGACGGTAGCAAACAAGCGCAGACGCTGAAATGAGGAACAGCATAACACAGTGAGAAAAATATCATAAGCCAAAAGAAGTCAGCAGGCAATTTGAAGTTCACTGACAGGCCCTATAAATCCCGGCCTAACACCCTGGGTTTGGTAGATAAAGGCTGGTAATACAATTGTCAACACTGACTCATCCAGACATGGGTCTCAGAGAGCAAGTGCCGGCAATATGTCAGACAAGCAGTAATGCATAACATCCATTACCCGAGATAGAAACCTACATATAAAGTCACACTTTGGGAATGGTCTTGATCTATATGTGAATATTGGGTGAGAGTCATGGACTAGCAAAAGGACTATTCGGTATTTCGCTGCAAAATGTGAAGGGTAATTCATGGCGTGACAGCAGGTATATTTCAGACTTCTTAAAGCACGCCATTGGAATGATATTTGTACTTTTTGATAACGCGAGCTGGGAGTCATCCCACACCCTCGCTGGCAGTCTTAAAACAGAGCCTTTCTGGGAAAACCGTCTCATACGCAGCTCAAAACAGCTACAACATTCACACGGCGCCCAGGGGTCTCTGCGGCAGTCTTTTTACGAGGTGCCTTCCTGGTGAGTGTATGCATGAGTCACAAAATGTCAACGCGTCCAACGTAATTGGGTCGCCCGTGATTGGTGTAATTAGGGAATATGAAGGGTATTAAGACACTTCTGCACAAACCATCTGCCGAGATATGATCGGGATCAGCCGACTTTATTCAGAGCTTGTTCAAAGGGAACCCCTCAATTTACAACATTATAAATTATATCTCGTAGTCGTATATGTTCGACTCGTATTACGTGATACAGGTACATACAAATCTACATGCAGGTCATACAACACGACCCCAGAATGAACGATTTCAGCTTTTTGCAGTTTTTACGCGAGACCATCAAACATCTCTGGCTTAAATACCCATCGGTCGACGTGAACATTTCGACATGATAATGACATCGTTTATATTCTGCCTGGATGCTACTTCTATTGTCCCTTTCCACACATGCTATTACCTTTTCTATTACTCAGTTGATTGAGCCTCATATGCTGTGTCTAAACAGGAAAATATGCACTTTACATAAGCCGTAGAGGGGAATTAATTAAATCCTAATCATTTTCACAGTGGGTGCCCTCTAAAGCAGTTTGCCTTACGAGCATTTTTTGGACTGATGAATGTTGTGTATCACAGCAGTAATGCAGAGAGCAGGGTTGATTTAAAGCAATGATTTTGGGCATTTTTATTGCCACACTAAATCTATTTATTTGAGTGTTTGCAGATATGAAACACAGACCTTAACCCTTTCAATACCAAGAGAGATAGAGGGGAGTCAATAGAGATTGACATCAGAACTAATGAAGGACAACCAAGAGAGAAGGATAACAACTTAGGGAAATTAAAAGTATGAGGAGTGGAAAAGAGTTAATGTTTAAAGGACATAATATGGAAAAACATGGCGGATGGGGAATCCATGTTCATTGAAATGTGATTTCCATCAGGACCAACCTGCTGTATTTTAATAACTAACAACGAGGGGGATAGAGTAATCAGAGGCAGGGGGCATGGAGGAACCCAGCCAACCCGGGACCCCAGCAGGCCCACATCAAGTGCCCATGGGCACAGCAGTATCTGGGGAACAATGGGGATTAACCAGCACAGAGAAAACAGCCGCCATGCTGCAGGACTAAAACCCAGCACCCTTTTGTAAAACGG
This sequence comes from Gadus chalcogrammus, assembly GCF_026213295.1. Classification (NCBI taxonomy): domain Eukaryota; kingdom Metazoa; phylum Chordata; class Actinopteri; order Gadiformes; family Gadidae; genus Gadus; species Gadus chalcogrammus. Next base: position 16,141,320 of record NC_079427.1, read on the forward strand.
TCCAATCAGCTTCACTGATTATAAATCCAAATTGGCAAGTTGGAAAGTGTTTCTTTGTGTGCCGTGTGTCAGTCTGTGTGTGCGCCCATGTGTTTGTGTGAACAAGCTTGTTGTTTACATGAGCTCTTTTTTTTATTAACAAGGCTGTTAATGCTTTGTGCAAACTGTCATTACTGGTTGTGACTTTGTGAATTTGTTAAAGAGAAAATAAGAACCAAATCCAATCTGGCAAACACAGCAGGGCTCAGGATAGTGTTAGTGGTCGAGTCCTAGCCAGGAAGGAAGTTGGTGCGAAGCGCCTGCTGCCTGTATTACTGAACAGATCAGAAAGGAGGCAGGGCAGGCAATAAGATAAGCAGCAGCAATACTTTCAACAAATTATTCTACTGAAGGTGCTATATGTAATATATGCTCAACAGTATTGACAATTATCGACCTATTGCAATAGCCAGTATCTTGTCTAAAGTACTGGGGAGAATACTGTTAAGCAAAGCTAGAAATGTATGCCCTTACTACTGACAATCAGTTGGGGTTCAAAAGAAAGCATGGAAATGACCGTTGTATCTATGCTCTTAAAGTTTAATGCCGGCGAAAATTGAACCCAGGGTCTTCGGCAACAAATTTTACTTGACGATCTCCCCTCTTGATACTTGACTGTTTTAAATTTGTTTGCGTCTCTATTATATTATTTACGGTAGCAGGTGATCGACTTTTGTGGACTTTCTGGAAACATGGACCTACCGGTAAGGAACAGACCTGAAAATAGTCTTTTTTAATAAACTTCCGGTACGCTAACTAAGTTGTTGATGCTTCGTTTTATGTGTAGGGACCCTAATCATGCTACTGCAGAGGTTAGGTGCTATTTTGAGCAGTATTAGTGGTTAAAAAGTGCTGATTTAGAAGCGTTCGCGGTGCCCCTAACTAATAACATGGAAGCCAAACATTGCGCCCGCGCCGGGCAAACTCCATACTCGATTTACAATGAAAAAAGTATCTGGAGGGCTTATTCGATGAGTATACATGCCAAAACAAAGCCCCTTGGTTCAATTCTCGCCGGAGTTACACTTTAAAGAGATTGTGTTCAGGTACACAAGCCTGAATTCATCTGTATTCCTATGTTTTATTGATGTGCCAAATGCATTTGATAGAATTAATCATGAACAATTGTTTGTCAAATTGCTGGATAGAGGGTCCCCTAATTTCTTTGTGAGAATTTTTGTGTTTTGGTATGCCCATCAATCGTACAGGTTAAATTGGACAATGTTGTATCTGCTCCATTCTGCACTAGTAACGGAGTGCAGCAAGGAGGAATTTTGTCTCCAATTTTATTCAATGTATAGATCAAAAAGGGGCTGTCTTGTGGGCAACACTATTGTTAATCGTCTTATGTATGCAGACGATGTCCATATAATGTGTGCTGCAGCAGATGCTGAAGGTGTGCTCACAGTATGGCCGTGATGTCATAAAGTATAATGCTAAGAAAAGCCACATAATGATAGTCCTCTTGCTGTGTGTGAAGATTAATTATATAGCCAGATCATGTCATATCCGATGACTGGACAAAGACCTCTACCGGCAGCGCTGTAAAATTGATTCTCAAGCTAACATGCTTCTAAGGAAGTTTCCTATGTGCTCTGACTCTGTGAAGTGCTCCCTCTTTAGAACCTACATCACACCGTTATATACTGCTCAATTGTGGTCTAACTATAAGAAAAATAGTATGCAGAGGCTCAAGGTAGCATACAATGATTCAATGAGATTGCTGCTTCGTGTCCCTAGGTGGCATAGTGCCAGTCAATTGTTTGTGTACAATAGCGTGGCAACCTGTGAGGTAGTCTTAAGAACACTGATGTTTAGTTGTATGTGTCGCCTGGAGTCAGAGAACCACATAATTGAAGCCCTAGTCAGCCCTCTGAAAAGCTGCTATAGATTCAGTTCTAGGTTAAGACGGCATTGGTGCAATAGCCTGTATATCCTATGGGCTGATATGCAATTTTTATGTATTTTTGTGTGTCCTTTTTCATACTATTTATACTGTATGATGTGTTGTATGGACCTTGGTCTGCAATAAAGCTTTATAGATAAAATACCTTTCGTTATATATATAATATACCTACCTTAATACCTTTCCATTAGAAATAATGTAAATGTTATACATTAGTTTGCTCCATATTTATCCATGCAGTACAGTATGTTTGTGGATGCATGTGCGTGTGTGCGTGCGTGTGTGCATGCGTGCGTGTGTGTGTGAAGGCTTGAATGTGTAGGAATGTGTTGGCAACTCTCAAGGCAAGAGAAGAGATGCATGACAACGAGTGCAGTGACAAAAAGGATCAGGGGCATGTGAAACATGAGGAACAAAATAAACAGGGGAGGTGGAGGGGCGGAGGGAGGAGTGAAGGGCTTCGCTTTGTTGACACAAATCATGTGTCAAGCATGTCAGTGGTGTGTGGGTGTGGTTTGTGAGTGCGTGTGTGCGTAAGGGCATGCTTGGACGATGGTGTAGACACGATGGTGGTTGTGTCCATGTTTAGGTGTGTGTGTGTGTTACTGTTTTTGCGCGCACGCGCGTGTGTTTGTGTGTGAATGTAAGGACATGCTCGGACGCTTCCATGGATGTGACGTGTCTCGTTTCTTGGTGCCAAGGAGCATTGGGTGCCTTCATGTAAACCCTGACGGCCTGCCAAGCAAGAATCCTACCAACCAAACGCTTGCCTGTCCTTCAGATGACATCAGGCCATGGCGGCGACATATGAGGGAACGTGGCGCCGCCAATGTGATTTATTCGGCGACGATTGGATCACAGGCCACAAATCACACAGAGAGGGGAAGATGTGAAGGCGTGCCTATGGAAACCAGAGCCACGTGTGTGGCCGTTGTATTCATTGCCCATTATTTGGCGTAAGGAACTTCGAACTCAAGCCGTGAATCATCAGTTTTGGGGATCTGAAGTCATGCATGTGTTTAAGTACTTGAAGCCCTTATAACTAAGAACCAAGCCTTTCAGAATAAAGATGTAGGAAAACATAAAAAACACAGATTTATCCTGTGGGTCTCTTCTTGCGTATTTCACCCACACTTTAAACACTGTGGACTGGGTTCCCATTGAAAACACTAATTAGGTCCAGGATGAAAATGGCTGGATTTAAGAGGATGTAATGAAGGGGCCAGTAAAATAAAAGATATCGCTCGTAGCATTAGCAACCCCAAAGAAATAGGGCAATCCAAGTGTTAAACCTGATCAGTATCACTTACCACAGGGAATGCTTGTTTCATGAAAATTCATTGCTTTAGAATGTCGAAGGACTGGAGCTTGGGACGTGTGCAGGAGGAATCCCCACGGAAAGGAGCAAAAGGTATATCTGAGACAGGCGTTAAGAGAGTCTGACAGGGCTGTCGCAGTATTTATGTGACCTGCTCTTTGTTGTTCATAAAGGGATCACCGGGTTTATCTCTATTCCCCAGAGGCTGGAAGAGGCTCCATTGACGGTCAGCCACAGTCATAGATGAACATAGGGAAACATGAGCAGGCACACACACACACAAACCAACACAGGCACACACACACACCGCACACACAGGAATGGCATTTAAACGCACACTCACGGACACACACGCAGGCACGCACGTACGCACAAACTATCTATGTCGCCATGCATGCTAAAACGTGCACACACAATCATAAATATATCTATATATGTGAATGTCATGCATACATTTCAATGTCAAGCAGCAAATATGAATGAATAAACATTCATATTTTCATATTTTCATTAACCAATTCAAGAAACACCCAATTGTAAATGACACCAGAAAACAATAAGGAACGCAATTGCCTAATTGCCAGCTACAAAACCCAAAGTACATTAACAGTGGCCACAACCAGGTTTTCCACACTAGGATCCCCCCCCCCCCCCCCCCCAACCCCAAGAGAAGCAGTGCAGTTGTCTGCAGTGAGGAGAAAGGAGGACTGCCATCATGAGATGATTCAGGGTAAACAGATTAGTTAGGGGAACGGTCCGACACATCATTATTCAGAAGTGCCACTTTAGGAGATGGATGGAAGTGTCAGTGGAGTAGTGAGAGAAGGGGTAGAAAATGGTGAGGACAGAGAGAGAGAGAGAGAGAGAGAGAGAGAGAGAGAGAGAGAGAGAGAGAGAGAGAGAGAGAGAGAGAGAGAGAGAGAGAGAGAGAGAGAGAATAAATGATGGAGATCAGAAAAGAGATATAAGTGACACCGGGTAGAACTTAAGGTAATAGAGAATAGATATGTGGCTGGGGTGTGGAAAGCGATGAGCTGTTTTTTTACTGGATGGATGGATTGCATAAGTAAGCTTAGAAGAGGATGTGTTCAGCATAATTGAGCATTCTGTCTCTCTCTCGCTCTCTCTCTCTGCGCAAGTAATACTACACTCTTTGGGAGTGGTGGATTAATTTGTGACTACATCTTTGTTTTGATTGTCATGACTGTGGTATCAAGTTTATTTAACACAGGCCAGAGTTAGCTAGATGAATCATTAGCATCTGTGATAATCCCTGGGTTACGGAGGTTTTTAACATTACGCAAATGTCAATATTATTAACACTGAAACCTTGTAGACTAATATGCTACCAACTGACAACAAAGTTTTCTGCAAGGTCAGGTTGCTTTATTTGACTGAGCAGTCTGTGTAAATACCACCAGTCACACTGGAAATTAATTACAGCTAACTACTTGTCCCCTAACAACTCATTAAGCCACTTGGGCAAATTGACTCTGTGTTTGGCTGAAGGACATTTGAACAAAAAGAAGTGTGTTCCTGTGGGTCTGGAACATCCATTTCATGATACCAAGTTAACATAGACACTGGTGGTGTTTTGATATATAGCTTTAAAGTAGCTGTAAACCAATAATGGGGCAAAAGTCAAGAGTGTTCGCAAAGAAAATACATATATATGGCGATAATGCTAAGAACAAAGGATCCCAATACCAAGGTAGAGGAGGACACTTAACGCACACACACAGAATCAACTACCATACACACAGGACACGACAAAAACAAGCATTTAGAAGATAAGTGGGCTCATAACCTTCTAGCTCGCTTTTGGTTCTATAGCAGAATAATTTCACGAGTGAGTGGCCTTAATGACCTTGAGGCAAAGAAAAATCAGATTTATTTTGTTGGAGGCAAAAAAAATAAAAATGACGTTTATTTGGAATAAACGTGGACAAAATATCATCCGAAGTTGCCCTTGTAATAGGATGCCTTGAACATTAATAAAACATTTAATGAAACCATCATCACACTGCCTGAGACTGGTTCTCACTGGAAGCCCTTGGCTGGGCGTATAATAAGCTGAACTGTACCCGCGCAATCTATGGACCAACAGTCCAATCCTTTATGCACACATGCATGCCCATGTGTGTGTGTGTGTGTGGTTTGAGATGTGCACACATCAAAGCCATTCCACTGTGTGCAAATAGAGACAGATTTCCCGCGAGGGCATGCAGCTAACGGGACAACAACACTTCCCCTTGCCCACGGCTGTGAACCCCGTGTCAGGGGCCGCACCCCGGATCCCTTTAATGACGCCAGCCCGGGCTCTGACCGACGCCATGACTGAGCGATGGACACCTTTTTGTACTAGGTACTGCTGGTTGGAGGATGGTGTGGCGTGTGTGTGGGGTGGGCTGGAAGTGCTTAAGGGGATGGTCATCCATCAATGGCGGGGTCCCTGTGCCGTGGCTGGCCCTGGGGGCCAAACCTAGTAATGCCAGCGTATCAAATATAAGGAACGCAATCAGAAGGCTCATTAGGGGGCAAAGTGGGGGGGAGGGGGTTGATAGACGCAGGGAGAGGGACAGGGAGACAGCCTTAGCGGGAGAGAGCGAAAGAGAGTGAGGGAGAGAGAGAGAGAGAGAGAGAGAGAGAGAGAGAGAGAGAGAGAGAGAGAGAGAGAGAGAGAGAGAGAGAGAGAGAGAGAGAGATGGAGAGAGAGAGAGAGAGAGCGAGAGAGAGAGAGAGAGAGAGAGAGAGAGAGAGAGAGAGAGAGAGAGAGATGGAGAGAGAAGAGAGAGAAGAGAGAGAAGAGAGAGAGAGAGAGAGAGAGAGAGAGATGGAGAGAGAGAGAGAGAGAGAGAGAGAGAGAGAGAGAGAGAGAGAGAGAGAGAGAGAGAGAGAGAGAGAGAAATTGCAAATGTCATGCTAAAAAGGAACCCAGTGCTTGTCAAAGGAAGAGTATTGAAGAGACATGAGGCATGAGGCCTGTGTGAACACGGTGGAGACTTCCCCCAAGAGGCTCGTAAATTACACATGATCTTCATGGGTCCATAAAATCAGAAGTATTTTCACCTTCATACATTTCCATTAGAACGCAGCGAGCAATGGTAATGTGAGGCCCAGCATGTGAAGGGAACCGTATTCCCTTAAGAAATGGACTCGATCAAAATCAAGTCGAGTTTCTTTTATTACTCGTAATAGCACCAGGTTTTGCCGGAGCTCATTTGTCCCGAGACATCAGTAAGATTGGTACAAAGGCACTTTGAGAGGTTCTTTGGTTGACGGTTCCTTACCAGAGACGTGAAGATGTAGGTGTAGTAGACCGACATCATACCCAGCTCCGAGGCCTGGAGAGAGAGACACAGCGAGACAGAGAGAGACACAGCGAGACAGAGAGAGAGAGAGAGAGAGAGAGAGAGAGAGAGAGAGAGAGAGAGAGAGAGAGAGAGAGAGAGAGAGAGAGAGAATGGGAGCAGTGAATTGGAAAAACAAAAGGGTGGTTAGCAAAGAGGAGAAGAAAAAGAGAGAAAGAGGGAAGAGAGGTCAGTGGTCCAGTGTAACGTTAACTTTTATAGAGCAGCAGTGAGATCAAATCCACATTTTGATAAGAGCATACCCGTTCTTATCGGAAGAGGAGTGTGACTCTCAATGAAGCAATTAATTCTGCTACTGTATTAGTATTCCGCCACATACTCAGCCATACAATTTGATTAAATCAAAGTCACTCGGAGGAGCAGTGGCGAAGGGCAGGGTGAACTTTTCATAGTTCCATTTCATTAAATTTAGTGAAAACCTGAGACAGGAAAAAATCAGTATTGTGCTATATTGAAATAATGTGCTACATTCTATATCCAACCCCCTTAATGTACTTAATACATCAAGCCTATAAATATAAGATGGGTTATTAACCTCATTATATATTCTTAAAATGTAATTATAAGTATGGCAAATTATGAGTTGTTATTTGAAGTCTGCTCATTGTTCTTACAGCTAATCTTGTGCAGTACAGCTGCTGTCATGTTGGTAATTGCAACTTATTTTTGATGATTTTCCCCAAAATACAAATAAGGTGGTTTTAAGGATTAATTACAAAAGGATAAACAAAACGGACCAAAACACTTTTAAATCAAACACTTCAACTCATGTACTGAACCTTTCTAGCTTACAGAGTTGGCTCACCTCTGTGCACCAGCTCACATAACTGATTAAGCACAGCCACACAGCAGGACCAAAAAAAGATAAATGTTTGACTTTATATTAAATGAAGGACATAACTTCAACTGTTTCCATCACTGGCTGACAACAGCCAACCTCCCACACAGAGTACAAAATGATGCCAACCCCATAACTGACAGCGAAAAACCAACTTTCTTCTTGATGATTATCATCAGCCTATTTTCTGGGCTGCCTCTACTCTGCCCTGGCCAAACCCTCCATACCCTGTCCCTCCACAGCTCCTACCAATGTCCTTCTGTTACTGACCTGAGGTCAGAGTTAATTGGCAGGGCAGCTTCAAACTCTTGATAGGTTTGATGCAGTGGATGCATGTCCTGTCCAATCATGTCGTGGCTTTGGTTGGGGTCATGCGTGCTACTTCCACACCATGGCACATGAACTGACATGTTCCTTTTAAATGATTCATTGGCTTAAAAAACAACTCTACCAGCAAAGTCATGTAAATTACTCAAAGAAACCAGATTTTGGAAGATAAATGCATATTAATCGAATGATAGTTAGATCTTCAGTGAAGGCCTGCTCTTGGCTATAAGACAACAGTGACTGTTTAATGTAAGTCCAAGACTCTCTGGTTGTGCGGTTTAAGAAACAAATTAAGAGAGCCGCAGAGAGCAAAAAGCCAAGCAAAGAACAACACGGTAAGACGAGTAAAAAAGACGACAGAACGAGAGAAAAGAAGTGCAAGACAGAAAGAAAGAAGAGAGAAAACAACCCAAGCCCCAGTGTTCTTTGTGTTTCGGTGTTGCTATGGTCACAAGGTGCTTATTGATGGCAGCTTAACTTGAGATGACAGAGCGGCCTCGTGAAAAGAGGAGCTAGAGAGTAGCAAAGTAAAACCGCTGATCGCGGTGGTGTACGGCTGTTGGACAATGTAAGTCCACTGTTCCCTGGTTCCCCTTCAAATGGCTGTCACCTTCGTTCTCTCATTCCATCCATTGTCTCCCGAAAGATAATGAAGTGTGTTTTAATTACATCAACAAGGCCATATGGCACTCGGGCAAGGCTCTGCCGCTGGCTTGTTGCTACCGGTGCCTTTGTAGTTCACGGCATCCTTTGTACGCAGATAATAGAAACAATCAATGCACACCGTTGGCCTTTGGTTTATGCCATTGCCCTCCAAGGTTTTTATATTGTCTCGTAGTGTCGGTGCACATTTGGTTTTTAGGCATCATGGCAATTATCAAAAGGTCATGTTTGTATTTCACAGACGTAATTTGCATATTGTCAATCATATTGTGCAGCCGTACGGGGGGGGGGGGTAGTTTAAGTGCAATATTTATTCATAACGTCAAAGTATAACACTTTAAATAAGAATAATAAGTCAAAGTTAGATCAAACTAATAATGCATGTATTTAATTTTAGACCGCTTCCGTTCAGGTGTTAAAAATAATAATCATACTCTGGGGGGCCAGTGGGGGGGCCAACCTCTGACCAGGGGCCTGGCTACGCCCCTGTGTGTGTGTGTACGCTACGTTTTTTTCTGAAACTTTTCAAATTATTTATATATGATGGAGAAAAAAAACAAGACTTCCAAAGTTCAATTACTGCCAATGAACTTGAGCGTAAAGTCGTATGTTCAACTTGGAGACACTTTGTTCCCAAGGGACACGTGACCGGATTGTCTGTCAACTCTCTCTATTGAGAGTGATCCCGCTTTTTTGTACCCCACTGTACTGTAGTCCCACTTCCGGAACCACACCGTTACCTCCACTGGGCTTTATCCCCACTGAAGGAAACACACCTTTACCTCCACTGGGCTTTATCCCCACTGGAGGAACCACACCTTTACCTCCACTGGGCTTTATCCCCACTGAAGGAACCACAACTTTACCTCCACTGGGCTTTATCCCCACTGAAGGAACCACACCATTACCTCCACTGGGCTTTTGCAGACAAATTACGGTGCCATTATTATATAAATATTTAAAATATAATATTTAACTTTCCCAAGTTCCTCACCGTTCTCTGATTCCCCCATCGTTTCTACCTGAGAATATCCAATTGAAGATTCAAATGATGATGAACGAAAGAGAAAAGTGCGAGGCTGTCAACTGATGCAGTCAAGGTCATCAAAATGGACTAACATCTCGGACCTTCCGGTGCCCGTGGATGGCCTGGAGCCGGGGACGTGCCAGCTAACGTGACCAGGCCCCAGGGGCGTGGGCGACCGCGTCGTCGTCCCCGTGAGAAACACAGGCCGCCTACGACTCTCGGGGGACGTCCTCAGCAGCTTGCCCGCGGGCCCGTCTTATTAACCGTGTGATCTGTTTACGACCCTTGCTGATTCCCGGATCATCTTCCAGAGAACACCATTACGGCGTCGCGCCTCCGAGCGGCATATTAGCACAGTATTTATTTGCATTTTGTGTGCCTGTTTTATTCCCACCCTATTCGGCGCGGGGTTATATAAAGACCTCATTTAGCTCCTATCTGTATGTATAGCGCTTAGCCCCAAAGTCACACAAATGATTATGGAGTAGTATGAGAGGAAAAAATCATTAAAAGCTACATTCACAGCCCCCGGGCGCCGCGGGATAGGAGCGTCGCAGCTAGCACGCACATGACAACGTACCCTTTCGAGGATGATGTGTGACATGGTGGCGTTGGCGTCCACGATGATGGTGGCAGTCTTGTCGTCGCGGATCTCCTTCAGCAGAGGGGTGGGATCCTGGCTGTCGTCCAGCATGCGCACCGACAGAGTCTCCTTGGAGATCAGGAACTGGCGGAGGAGCCGCTCCAGGTTCAATAAGCCTGCCGGGGGAAAGACACACGCGCACACAAAGCCATGCACACATACATGCATCCATGAACACGCACACACACACACACACACACGCACAAACAGAGAGGGAGAGGAATACGTGAGTGATGAAGGAAGGTGGGTCCCGCATGGGTCTGTTTTATTATTTATTATTTAGTTCTCTTATACATTTTTAAAAGCAAAACAGAGTCAAGACTTCACAGACGTTCTACTGGGACCACAACTACTGACTCTGGTTCGGTTCCCAAGCTGTTCAAATTAACCCTGTACACCCTGACACAGTACACAACAATCACTTTGAGAAGTTTGTAACAACCTTTCATTCCATTAACACATTTACATACCATGTTGTATATCCTCTTAATCGTAGTGGATGTTAAATGCGTCTATGGGGCTAGGGAATTGCCCATGAACTTGTAAAAACCTGCAAAACTTTTCCTCAAACTCAAACACTTTCTTTTATTGGAGTTGAATTGCCAAGATTTAATGTTAGTAAAATGCCGTAAACTCGATATAGCAGGTCAGGGGGTGCATGCAGCCTGGTGACTGACGTGCTCGCTAGAGGGTCCCAGAGGGTTTGAGGGTCGATCCCGGAGACCCCTCTACTAGCGCGCCACCTTGGTTGGAATTGGAAGCAATAAAGGTTGCTTGGTCGTGAACACTGAACCAATCTGAGCCTTAAGGATTTTGATGAATGTACTACTATCCCCAAAAAGGGCTGTACATATACTTGTACTGATCCCTGTCTCCCAGTAGAGGAACTATATTTGAGAGAATGGTTGGCTGTCCCACTAAACAGGCACGAAATAATAATTCTAGACATTTTCTATTTTCAATTTCAATTTCTTCAACCTCAAACTTAATGTTACTGTAAACTAATCAATGATGTGCTTAGAACATTGATTTATTATGTTTGGAGTCATATTTTGATCTATACTATTATGGGAAAAAGTTGTTTTGATGTTTTGATGTTTATATCCTCGGTCCACATGCACAAAGAGACTAACTAATAGAGTCATTAAATCCATATATGTTGTGTCAACAGATTTCAATTGATTCTGCAAATATTTGTAGACTTAATTGATGCTGTATTTATAACTAATAAATGCCTGCTTGTTTGCTCAAAGAAACTTAATTAATGTGATTATTTCCGTGCTCTGTCATTTCTCACTCATTTCCTGCTCGGTTGTAAATAATTAGTCCGATGTCACAGAAAAATGAAAGTGATTGCCCTCGATAATTGTAACCTTTTTGTAAGCGTTTGAACAGCGAGGTGCGTTCTAACCATGTTTCCTCTTTGTGGCCCTGTGCTATTAAGAACAATAGACCTGTGAGCTAACTCGGTTTAGCCTGATTTAAGTACTGTATAGCTAAATGAATCAGAGAACTCCCTGGAGCTCTTGCTCAAGTTAATTCACAGCCATATCTTACCAGACACTAAGACTGTTATTGAGCTAATTTGCCATTAAGCATGTTCATCAAATGTGCTTTCTATGGTATAGTTTGAACAAAAGCTCTGAGATTCTAAGAAAATACGACTTCACACATTGTTTCAGTTGCCTCAATGTGAGGCTGCAGAGAACATTCGAAGAAGCTGGAGAAAGGAAGGGGCATGAGCAGAGAACAGAAACCTATAGGTACTAACAACAGGGCCCCCAAGGTTGTACCTTTCATCTCATAGTCAGAGAAATGCATCAGCGAAACTGATGAAGTACGTTTTGATGCCGAGAGAGCAGACTTTACAACTGAAGGAAAGAAACAGCTTTGATATACCAATCATAACAATTGTCTTCTTGGCTAGTATTGCCTTCAGCACAGGAAACCACACAATAAAGGCCCCTATTACATTATCGCTCTGCCTATGTCTTTCTATCTGAATGCCAATCTGTCTCCCTGCCTGTCAGTCTGCTCCCTGGATTTAAGACCGATCCAAACGTCATGTTGCACAACTTTGGTAAAAATTCCTTCTCAACCCTCACCCTGTTCACAATTACAGTACTGAGACCCTGGGCATCGAACCTTTCCCTCAATCACAAAGGAAATGATAAAAGCCTCAAGCTCCCAAAGCTCAAACACAAGCACGCAAGCACGCACGCACACACACACACACACACACACACACACACACACACACACACACACACACACACACACACACACACACACACACACACACACACACACACACACACACACACACACACACACACACACACACGTACACACACACACACACACACACACACACACACACACGTACACACACACATACAAGACCCAATTTGCAACCTTGCATCATTCAGAAAATTTAAAATGTCATGCCTCATCATTATCCTGCTTCTAAAATCCATATCTTCCACATAAACCAGGGAAAGCAGGCCCTTGACAACACCCAAGACGGTTTCTGTATGTCTTTTTCATGCTGTGCTAATAAAGATGATTTGGTCTATCCGTGCTTGACTCTTTCATGTTGTGTCGAGCGCAGCAGGCAGAACCGCCCTATAGGTAACGTCAAGATTATTCCAATGTGGAACAGATCAATGGAACTTTGAAACAAGTGCTGTGCATGGTTCAGTGTGAACCTGCTGACCCGGTGCCTTGATCATTCCTCTGATGTGTTTGGTAAACTCGTCATAATTGTCGATTTGCAGGAGACCGCATGGTTGCTGCTATGTGCTTTGTTGAATAAGCCGTGTAGTTTATGCTATGCGCCTTATGCCTTGTTTTATGCAATGATGTGTTTGTCACCAGGGACTTTACTTTTGGGAAGCACTTCATTTGTTTTATAGCGGTTGGCAATGCCTCGTTAATATGTATGACTGGATTGCACAGCATAAGGAAACTTGTTTGTTCCAGACTCCACACAACAGCGGATACATTGTTTTCTTAGGACATCGCGCCCGAAGAATGACAGCATCTTTCTTTCCCTATGGAACACTGTGTTTTATTTTATAACAGTGTTGATAACTACTTGATTCTTGATGGTCAATAACGTTCTAAGGTTGTGTGTTATTCTGAAATAACACACAGGGACACCTGTGACTGGCTACACTGCCAAATCGATGCGCAACAAATCCAACAATAAAAACAACGGTCATCAACAACTATTGAAAAGATTTTGCTTTAACAACGCAAAACGAATATGCTCAAATCCCACTCCAAGAATAAATTAGTTTCAGCTGAATAAGTAGATAAAACCCCAATATTATTGATATAAGTTATCCATACCTTATAAATGTTGGTTACTGTGATATAAACAGAGTAAACACTCCAGGCTATCCCATGGAAAATAATGTTGGTGGTTGTTCCTCTCAACCTCTCAAAAGCTATTCTGTATAAATTACTAACTTGTCAAATATGGATCAACTTAGAATATTCAACACACTCCTAGAAAATAATACATTGACAGTGTCCCTTTTACCCTTGGAGATTACGAGCGGTGGGATATAAAAACGTCAAATGAAAGTCAAGTAAAAAATCTGCAAATCCACCATTATGGCCCATAATGGTTGGTGTTTGGATATCACAAATTGCTGCCCTAAAATAGACAGTACCAGGTTAGATTCCAGTGAGGAGAAGGTCCCATAAATATCAGGGAAACAGACGCTCTGGGGAGCAATTCACCAGCATAGATCTGGGCAGTCAAAGTCATGCGTCTGAAAGGATTTAACCTTAATGAAAACATTTTTTTTTGTGAAGAGGTCTTTATTGCTGTTTGATCTAGCTAATCCCTTAAAATACGTTCCCGGATTCCAAAGTGCTGACATTAGCTCTGCCCATGACACAACTTATATCTGCCTCAATCGGGGCTTTAACTAAGTCCAGACTTGGATGTCACATCACTCCGACGTGTCCGTGATGTCCGTGCGCTGGCTGCCAAGCAAAGCAAGGAATTGATTTTAAAATCCTTTTAATTACTTTTAAAGCACTACATGGTCTGGCTCTTGCATCCCATGGATGTGGAAACCTCTCAAAAGAAGGTCAGGATCAGAGGGGACACACTCTTGGCCGTCGCTCTCCCTAAACTGAGAGCCACGGGGGGCCGGGCCTTTTCTGTGGTAGATTTTTGTTTGCTTTATTTAGCACCAGACTGTTTTTCTGCATTTTATGTTTGAACTTTGATACAATCAGTGTTGCCTGCTTTTTTTTAGAACTGTTAGACAATGATTCTAAATGTGGACTAACTACAGCTCAACAACAGCAGCAGCACCAGCTGGCAGCTCTGAAATGTCTGAATCAAGCTGCCCACCCTCTTGAGTTATTTCACTATAGTGTATCAATTGCTCAACACTATCCTTTCTGGCCATCTTCTCACACATACATTCCACGTACCGGTCTCCTCAAGGTGTGCAAGCTAAAGCACAGGCACAGGCACACACACACACGCCCACGTACACACACACACACACACACACACACACACACACACACACACACACACACACACACACACACACACACACACACACACACACACACACACACACACACACACACACACACACACACACACTATCAGGTTGAAATCTCTTTCACTTGATTCCCTCTGATTACAGCTTACTGGTAGCATTAGCAGGTGAAGTGCAGATCGTTGAGGGAACGCAAGATTGTGATTGTGCTTCAGGCTGACCAGAGAGACAGAAGCGGCAGAAGAGTTTCAGAGAGACAAGGCTAGCATACAGACGCGGATCAATGCACAGACTACCCTAGGCTGCAGCCTTCGGGCCCACGTCTGCAAAAAAACAAACATGCCCCCTATTGGCCCATAACAGCTCAAGTGATTCCATTTGTTGACATGGCACTCCAGCTATTTATGATTTTGCCTATAACCAATGCCTTTTCTATTTCAATATTGCTGCTAGTTCAAGATAGACTGAGATCAACGATTGGCCGAAACAGACTGAATCACCTTTTTCTGTTCTGTCAATTCAAAGCGACATTCTGCGCAAATAGGATTTTATCAGCCTCATTAAGGAGTTCCCTGTCAGAAAAACTTTTAAAAAGTAAGAATATGTAATTATGACTATGCTGCTGTGGCATCATTGCAGTTATTATGTCCTGCTACTGTGTTTATTGTAATTGTATGGCATTGTTTGTATGACATTGAGTATTGCACAGCGGTTCAATTGTGTCTCTGTGAGGATGTTGTGACTTTGCCTTAGTAGAACAGGGTGTTGTGTACTACGGTTAATGTTGTAGACTCCAAGCTACCAGCTTGCAGATGAACTTTGAATGCCTTTTTCGGTCGGTTGGTTGGTTGGTCCACAGAAATACGTGGTCATGGCAACTATAGTGAGTTTGCACTTGTTTCTGTATCATTGCTGTTTTGGTAGAGGCATATGTGTATGCCAGTGTGCCCGAGTATGTGCCATGTAATATTTTAATATATATATGCTTTTATACATGGCAAGTCCCTTTTTTTGTTCAAATGAAGTTATTTTGCATGATCAGTAAGGGGGCCTAGCACAAATAGTAGTCTAGGGTACAATGACCACCTTAATCCGCCACTGCTAGCATAGCAGAGCAGTCGCTTGCCATTTGGAAACTTCAACTTTACTTATTCATACAGTTGTATCATATTCATGGGGTGAGATTGTTGAGTAAATTTATATTGGGTTTAAAATGTATTGTTATATTTTTGTCTGTGCTAAGAAAAAGAGAGAGGTGTTCCTAACTGTTTGAAACAGTTACACATGAGAGCTGAGTATTTTTCTTGTACTTCCTGGCAGCGACACTAATCACATCATTAATGAAACAAGCCCCCCCCCCCCCATGCTGCCAGAACAAGTGCAAGTACGCCAGATATATCTTTCTGTGAGATATATTTGCATTTCCTCATCTAGAACAGCAAGGCCTTCACTGAGCAGCACTTGTCTGGTGCTTACCTGTGTGCTTCAGCAGGAAGAGTTACAGTCCAGCTGCTTGCAAGTACACTGGCTCCAACAAGGGACAGCAGGCT